>NC_067433.1:18657616-19001134 GCF_009764475.1 Pristis pectinata | reverse complement strand
CCTCTGTGTGAAGAAGTTGCCCCTCGTGTCCCTTTTAAACCTTAAACCTACACCCGTTTTTAGTTCCTCTCCCCTGGGAAAAAGACTGTGTGCGTTCACCCTATCTATGCCCCTCATGATCTTATACACCTCTATAAGGTCACCCCTCAATCTTCTACACTCCAAGGCCTACCCAACCTCTCCCTATAACTCAGGCCCTCGAGTCCTGGCAGCAACTTCGTAAATCTCCTCTGCACTCTTTCCAGTTTAACAATGTCTTTCTGACCAAAACTGTACACGATACTCCAAGCGCAGTCTCACTAAGTTGGAGGAATCAGACCTACCAGTGATGTTAGTTGTGGCAGCAATCTCTTATCCCAGGGCATCATGATTAGATTGGCATTCCCTTGGAGTGCAAAGCTGTCTAATTGGACCGGATGCATGTAGGTTAGATATCTTGGGGAGCTGCAGGTTAATAATCAAACTTTATATCTTGGTCAGCAGATCTTGCAGAGTAATCAGGATGGTTATGAATTGCAATGAGGGGAATATATAGCTTCTGCATAGAGTGCTTGTGCAGGGAAATGAGTGACAGTAATGATATCGGTCATGAATCATTACAGTGTAACTTTAGGAGCTGGGCTGATAACAGCCATTATTAACTTGTCCTTCTGTAGTAAAGCATGTTCTTCAAAGGTGTTGGGACTGTCAGGCCAGGAACTCTTGTTCAAAAGGAGTAGGTTTGTAGCCAACAATTACAGCTGTCTATATGAGTTGACTACCTTCAAAGGACTTGGGAATAGAAACAGTATGAGGTCTTAGCTATGATGAGTTTTTTTTGACGTAGGTAGAATTTGGTTTTCAACAGTCCTTCAGCAAAGTTCAAAGGCAAATTGAAGCCAAAAGCTTCTGTCTGAGCCAGGTTGGACTGACTCCTCATTCTGGGTACCCAATGAAATCTGCTCAGTAAATTGCAACAGAAAGTGCCTTGACTTTGGTCAGAGTATATTGTTTTTGAACTATGGGGGGAATGAAGGTTGACCGCTGACATGAACTGGGCACTGGGGCCAGGCAGAAGGATCCCTGTGTGCTGAGCACGTGGTGAGAAGCTGATGTGTGTGATTCTTGGACGTAACTGAGGGAGCGCCATGCTTGGATTACAGAAGAGGTCATGGATCTGACCCTGTCATAGAGTCATACAGCACGGAAACAGGCCCTTTGGCCCAACTGGTCCATGCCGACCAAGATGCCAATCTAAGTTTGTCCTATTTGCCTGTGTTTGGCCCATATCTCTCTAAACCTTTCCCATCCATGGACCTGTCCGAGTACCTTTTAACTGTTATTAATGTACCTGCCTCAACCACCTCCTCTGGCAGCTTGTTCCGTATATGGACCTCTGGGTGAAAAAGTTGCCCCTCGGGTTCCTATAAATCTCTCCTCTCTCACTTTAAACCTGTGCCTTCTAGTTCTTGATTCCCCAACCCTGGGAAAAAGACTGCATTCACCCTATCTATGCCTCTCATGATTTTAGACACCTCTGTAAGATCACCCCCTCATTCTCCTACACTCCAGTGAATAAAGTCCTAGCCTGATCAACCTCTCTGCATAACTCAGTTCCTCGAGTTCTGGTGATACACTTGAAAATATTTTTTTGCAATCTTTCTGGCTTAATGGTATCTTTCTTATAGCAGGGTGATGACCAAAACTGAACACAATATTCCAAATGCGGCCTCACCAATGTCTTGTACAATTGCAACGTAACATCCCAACTTCTGTACTCAGTGCCCTGTCCTGTAGAATGGATTGGGGTGGGCAGTGAGGCAGAGCTGATGATGTGGGAGCCTGCAGATGAAGCTCTGGAGGATGGAGCAGGCTTGTCTTGGCTGGACACCACGATGACAGCTCTGCTGCACTGGGGCGGGCTGTCAGCCCAGAGGTTGTCCTTGGGTTTGGAGTGATACTTGTAACCACAATGTAAGTACTGCCAGCGAACCAAGGACGAGGGATCCCACAGCAGTTGGATATCGTGGAGTGAGTGTCTTACCTCCAAACCTTTGCACCATCTGCAAGGCCCCCCGGGGAAGTAAGGAGTGTGATGGTTAGTCTCCTCTGTGGGGGCAGCTGTAAGAGCATTTAAGAAGTTCAAGGCCATCTGGAATATAGCAGCCCGCTTCATAGGCACCTGGTCCATCATTCGTAATATTCACCCCCCACCCCCTTGCTCTGTGGCTGTGGTGTGCACCTTTTGGCTTGTCTAGGCTGCTCCAACAGCACGTCCGAAACTCTGAAGGGCAGGGGACCACCATCACTAACAGGTTCCTCTCCAAATTACACACCACCCGATTTGAAAATCTCTCGCCAGTCCTTCATCTTGGCTGGGTCTAAATCGCTGAACTCCCCATCCAACAGCACTGTGGGAGCACCTTCACCAGAAGGACTGCAGTGGTTCCAGAGGATGGCTCACCCCACCTTCAGGATGGTCAATAAATGTTGGCTTTGCCAGCAACTTGAATGAGGAGATTGTTTGGGGACTGGAACTCGGACGGTACATCTAGGGTTAAGCCTGGAAGAAGCACCACAAAATGGTTAGGTGGAGAGAAGTAATGGCCACAGGTGTTGTGTGCACCAGAGTCCATTATCTGTGGTGCTAACTGAGCCGACTTTAAATTAGATTCTGGTCTGGAGATGGATGAGTTGTGGTCAGAGGGTAGTTGAATGGAGCATGACTCAGACTGGACAACAAGCTGGAATCCATTATTTAGGAAGTGGTAGCAGAGCATTTAGAACAAAATAACAAGATTGGGCACATGGATTTATGAAGGGGAAATCTTTGTTGACAAATCTATTGATTGTCTTTTTGAAGATATGACTGCTACAATAAGTGAGGGTGAACCAGTGGATGTGGGGCATTTGGACTTCCAAAAGGCACGGAAGTAGCATGGAAAAAAATACTAAGAAAAATAAGAGATTTAAGGATGCAATTGCACTGGCAACGGTGCAGAGGAGAGTCACCAGGATATTGGCTGGGATGGAGTGTCTCAGGAGGAGATACTGGAGAGGCTGGACTTGGAGCGGAGGAGGCGGAACATGAAAAACAGGAGCAGGAGTCGGCCATCTGGCCCGTCGAGCCTGCTCCGCCATTCAATAAGATCATGGCCGATCTGGCCGTGGACTCAGATCCACCTACCTGCCTTTTCCCCTAACCCTTAATTCCCCTACTTTCTATGCAAAAATCTATCGAACTGTGTCCTAAATGTACTTAATGAGGTAGCCTCTACTGCTTTCCTGGGCAGAGAATTCCACAGATTCACTGCTCTCTGGGAAAAGCAGATCCCCCCCCCATCTCCGTCCTAAATCTACTCCCTCGAATCTTGAGGCTATGTCCCCTAGTTCTAGTCTCACCTACCAGTGGAAACAACTTTCCTGCCTCTGTCTTATTTTATATATCTTTCATAATTTTATATGTTTCTATAAGATCCCCTGTCGTTCTTCTGAATTCCAGCGAGTATAGTCCCAGGCGACTCAATCTCTCCTCATAGGCTAACCCCCTCATCTCTGGAATCAACCCGGTGAACCTCCTCTGAGGGTGACCTGACAGAAGTGTATGAAATTATGAGGGGTATAGATAAGAGTAGACAGGATAAACCTTGCCCCAGGGTTGTCTGTAACCAGGGGGCATAGGGTTAAGGTTAGGGGTAAGAGGTTTAGAGGAGAAATAAGGAAGAATTTCTCCACCCAGATGGTGGTTGGAATCTGGAACGCACTGCCTGAGTTGGCAGTGGAGGCAGAGACCCTCACAACATTTAACAAGCATCTAGATGAGCACATGAATTGCCAAGGCAGTGGATTATTTTAGGTGGGCACTTGATGGTTGGCATGGATATGTTGTGCCGAAGGGCCTTTTTCCGTGCTGTACGACTCTGACTACTCATTGGGGTCCGTCGAGGATCGGTTCATCGACCGAAAGCAAAGCTGAAATAAACGAGTCGTTTTGTGTTGGGAGACATGGCACTGGGTGCTGTTCACAATCCGTATCAGTCATCTGGATGAACATAAGGGACAGAGCTGGAGAACACTCAACTACCTCTCGACCCTGCTCTGCCGGTCAGTAACACCATGGGTGATCCACTCCTGGCTTCGACATCACCTTCCTGCGATCTCTCTGTACCCCTCGACTTCCTTGTAATTGAAATGTCTGCCAGGTGTAATGTGTCCAAGTTGGGTGGTGAAACAAACCTGGGTGGCAGTGTGGGTTGTGAGGAGGAGGCAGGGGGACTTCAGGGGAATGTAGACAACGTGGCAAATGGATCAGTGTGGAAAAAATGTGAGTCATCCACTTTGGCAGAAAAAATAAAAAGGTAGAGTATCTTTTTAAATGGTGAGAGACCGAAAACTGTTGCTGAATAGGTGAACTTGGATGTCCTACACAAATCACTGAAAATTAATGTGCAGATTGGAAGGGGAGTGGTATGTTGGTCTTTATTGCAAGAGGAATCCAGTACAGAGGTAATGTTGAAATATATAAAGCCCTGGTGAGACAGCATCTGGAATATCATTTACAGCCTGTTCTCCGTACTTAAGGAAGAATGTACGTGATTGAGGGAGCACAGCAAAGCTTCACCGATTCCTGAGATGGTTGGTGGGAGTTATTTGTCGTGCAGACTGGGTTGTCTAGAATTCACAAGAATTAGAGGTGATCTCATTGAAATGTATGGAATTCTTCTGGGGCTTGGCAGGGTAGATGCCGGAATGATGTTTCCCTTGGCTGGGATGTATTAAATCAGGGGCCACAGTCTCAAAGTAAAGGGTTGGCTGTTCATGAGAGAGAGGAGGAGAGATTTCTTCACCCAGAGGGCAGTGAATCCTTGCAGTTCTCTGCCCAAAGGGCTGAGGTTTAGGTGTTGAGTATATTCAAGACAGATCAATAGATTTGAGGGTGTTGAGGGATGAGGGTTTAGTGTGGAACAGTCATGCTGAGGGAAAATAGCAGCCATGATCTTGTTGAATGGTGGAACAGTACCAGGGGTCAAATGGCCTTCTCTTGCTTCTGTTTCTTACTGGGACTGGGAGGCAGGAGAGGGTAAACGAGGCAGGATGGTGCTGCAAGGGGAGAGAGATTGGTGATGGGACAAAGATGGGGCTACAGGAGGGGGTGGGATTAGCAGAATCATTATCAGAGGTGTTTAACTGAGTCAGTTCCAAAAGATTGTAATCAGCTGACATGTTGCTCCCCGCTTGCACTGAGACATTAAGTCTGAGCACTTAATGTTCCTGCCACTGAACCACCACGAGACTGAACGTCTGTATTTTCCAACAGTCGACTGCAGCTCACGGCGACTTCACCACGGAGGGAGAAAGAGAGATTGGGGAGAAAGAGTCCCTTTGTCACGGAAATGTGATTCTTACAGAGAATGCATTTCCCGTTCAGGAATTTTTTCCATTCCTGCTTCTTGCACACAGACAGCAGTGCTCTGCAAGGATGGGGTTGTCTTAATGTTCGCAAACATCAACTTTAGAACAGAACTGGACTCCTGCCATGTACCGCACTGTGGGAGTGTCACTTGTTCAGCTGACTGCTGGTGTAGGCTGGGAACGTCCCTCTTCAGGGGCAGTCTTTGAGTGAGATTGAAGGGTTGGTGTCTCCCTCGTTTAATATTGAAAACCAAAGTATTCCCACAAGATGTACCTCTAAACCTCTGCAGTCACACCCATGGCTCAGACTTGGGCTGATACCATGAAGCAATGGTATTGGTATTGGTTTATTGTTGTCACTTGTACCGAGGTACAGTGAAAAACTTGTCTCGCATACCGATCGTACAGATCGATTCATTACACAGTGCAGTTACATTGAGTTGGTACAGAGTGCATTGAGGTAGTACAGGTAAAAACAATAACAGTACAGAGTAAAGTGTCACAGCTACAGAAGAAGTGCAGTGCAGGTAGACAATAAGGTCGCAACCAGGTAGATTGTGAGGTCAGAGTCTATCTCATCGTATAAGGGAACCGTTCAGTAGTCTTATTACAGTGGGGTAGAAGCTGTCCTTGAGCCTGGTGGTATGTGCCCTCAGGGTCCTGTATCTTCTGCCTGATGGGGGAAGAGAGAAGAGAGAATGACCCGGGTGGGTGGGGTCTTTGATTATGCTGGCTGCTTCACCAAGGCAGCGAGAGGTATAGACAGAGCCCATGGAGGGGAGGCTGGTTTCCGTGAAATGCTGGGCTGTGTCCACAACTCTCTGTAGTTTCTTGCGGTCCTGGGCAGAGCAGTTGCTGTACCAAGCCGTGATGCATCCAGATAGGATGCTTTCTATGGCGCATCGATAAAAATTGGTGAATTTCTTTAGCCTCCTGAGGAAGTAGAGGCGTTGGTGAGCTTTCTTGGCCGTGGCATCTACGTGATTTGACCAGGGCAGGCTATTGGTGATGTTTACTGCTAGGGACTTGAAGCTCTCAAACCTCTCGACCTCAGCACCATTGATGTAGACAGGTGCATGTCCACCGCCCCCTTTCCTGAAGTCAGTGACCAGCTCTTTCTTTTTGTTGACACAATGGCACAGCTGTTAGAGCTACTTCTGCGACCCAGGTTCAATCCTGACCTCCGGTGCTGTCTGCATGAAGTTGGCACGTTCTCCCCGTGACCACGTGGGTTTCCTTCAGGTGCCCTGGTTTCCCCTCTCAACCCCAGTGTAGATGGGTGAATTAGAGCAAGGCTAATGGACATGTGAGTGAGAATTGAGAAGTAACTGGAGATTAGAAATGTTAGACTGCTCTGAGAGCTGGAATATACTCCGTGGGCTGAATAGCCTCCTTCAACGTCATGAAAATATATGAGAAATCAGCCGTATTCTTTTACGAAATTCCGTTTTCCTCGACTCTTGCTGGGAGAGGGGTCGTGTGGGAGCTCGACTCGTCTCCCATGTGTGTGTCCCAGCCAGTGTTTTCCGGACAGAGTGTGCCTGTGGGCCAACTTTCCCTGGAGGAGTTCAGAATGTGTTTGCAGGCTTGCACTACATTTATAACCTGCACAGAGAAGGCTGAAATGGCTCTTGTGACGTTAGCAGGCAGACTCCTTAACGTGCTTCTGTGTTGCTCTCTGTTATTTCATTAGTGCTCTTAAATCACTTGGAAATAATTGCATTAAGTTCTGTTGAGAGGAAAGTCTGTTGTCATGTTAAATGTTGGTCGTTTGTACAGTCCTGCAGTGGTTTATGACTGCACTGGTTAACCCTTGAGTACCCTGGCTACACGTCTATATGTTCATTTAGTTTACCTCTGAGTTCACTTGTGAAGGAATGCTTCCTGATTTCCCTACTAACTGTCCGACTCTGATCTCACCTCGTAGCTCCTGGATTCCCCCAGCAGAGGAAGTTGTTTCCGTGTGTGCTCTGCCAAATCACTTTCATTATTGGTATTGGGTTATTGTCGTATGCACCGAGATACAGTGAAGAACTTTGTTTGCATTGCCATCCAGACAGAACATGCCGTATATAAGCACATCGAAGTAGTGAAAGGAAAACAGAATGCAGAATATAGTGTTACACTTACAGACAAAGTGCAGTGCAGGTAGACAAATAAAGTGCAAGGGCCATGATGAGGTAGAGTGAGACATCAAGAATTCACCTTTAGTGTACGAGAGGTCCATGCAAGAGTCTGATTGCAGCGGGATAGAAGCTGTCCTTGAGCCTGGTTGTACGAGCTTTCAAGCTTTTGTATTTTATATCCAACGGGAGAGGGGAGAAGAGAGAACGACTGGGATGAGAGGGGTCCTTGATTATGTCGGCTGCTTTCCAGAGGTAGCAGGAAATGTGGACGGAGTCAGTGGAGGTGAGGCTGCTTTGTGTGATGGACTGGGCTGTGTTTGCATCTCTCTGCAATTTCATGTGTCCTTGGACAGAGCAGTTGCTGTCCGAAGCTGCGATGTATCCGGATAGGCTGCTTTCTATGGTGCATCTGTAAAAATTGGTGAGGTTCATCGGGGACGTGCCGAATTTCCTTAGCCTGGTGAGGAAGTAGAGGTGTTGGTGTGCTGCCTTGGCCGTAGCATCAACGTTCAAGGTATTTATTGGCACATGGCACCAGGCAATGATTTTGAGGAGGGGCAGAGAATATGATTGGCAGCGAACCGTCTGTTGTACAGCAACATAGTCAATATTCAATGTATTGCATCTATTTAAACTGTAGAGGAACCAGAAATCACAGCAACTTCTCCCAACAAATGTGGGATACATTCTCCAGAAGATGGAGTGAATGGCGGAGAGCTACATTTAAGTTACGTGCATAAAGTAATTCATCACTTACAGCAGTGTGGTCACAAAGCTTCATTAATAGGGACGCAGGGTTTCGACCCGAAACATTGACGTTTTCTTCCCACTACAGATGCTGCTGGACCTGCTGAGTTCTTCCGGCAGATGGAGTGTTGCTCCAGCAGCTTGACAGGGGCGACTGAGGGGGTTACCCATCCTCTCCACTCTGCCTGCCAATAGCATTGTAACTATGTGCAGCCTTCGCAGTGTTAGCCATTGCCAAATCCTGCTGAGTTGGTGTTGTGCTTCTTGGAGCACATCCTATCTGAGGTTTGACGTTCCAACTGTAAGCGCTTGAGATGGAGTCTGATCAAGGCTCTGAATAACTTAGCATGTTTTTCTTTCACTCCCTTGAGACAGGGCCAACATACCGTGTAACTATTTGAGTAATTAGCTGCATACCTGACAGCTTTCAGTGATCTGTGCCAATGGGACCCTGAATCGTTAGCTCCTATGCAGCTTGTGGAGTCCCACTGAGGATAAAGTGCTCTGATGTTGGTTTCCTCGGTAGAGCATAGTTGATCTGTTTCTCTGCAGTGAAGTCAATGTTTTGCATGCTCAGTTAATATATGTATGATCCTTTGTAACTTCTCGTTGATCTGTGTGATAAAGTGTACCTCACCACTTCCTCCCTTCACCTCCACTAACTATACAAGGTGTGAGACTGGGACCCGGGTGCCCTGGAGACCCCTGCTTGTCACATCCTGCCATTTTTCCCATTGTCCCCTATCTCTGTCCCACCTCTCAACCTGTTACCGAACCACTTCCCTCCAGTTCTGTGCTCTAAGGTGCAGGCCATTCACCCCTCATGTTTGCTCCGTTGTTCAGTAAGATATTTATCTCAGCACCGTTTACCTGCATTAACTCCATAGCCCTTGATTCTCTTAATTCTAAAACTCTGTTGGATCTCTCTCTTCAACATACTTAGCGACAGAACCTCTCGGGTAGAGAATTCCAACGATTCATCACTCATCTCAGCCCAGAATGTCTGACCCCTTATTTTGAGACTGTGATCCCTGGTTCTAGTTGTCTCATCCAAGGTGCAGCATCATCCCTACAACTGCTCTGTCAAGAATTTTGTATGTTTTAATGAGATCACCTATGGGTTTGTAGCAGGAGTCATACAGGTCAGTATTAAGGAGGAGGTGTTAGATAGGGTGCGTAAGCGTTGTTAAATCCCCAGGGCTGGATGAGATGCATCTCAGGATGATGAGATAGCTGGGGCCTTGACAGAGATTTTTGCATCTTTGTTGGCCAAAGGTGAAGTGCCAGAAGACTGTAGGATAGCTGATGTTGTTCCTTTGCTTAAAAAACAGGCAGCAGGGATAAGCCAGGTAACTCCAGATTGGTAAGCCTTATGCTGTGGTGGGGAAGTTATTGGAGAAAATTCTAAGCGATAGGATTTATGTATATTTGGAAAGCTGGGGGCTGATCAGGAATAGTATTATGGCTTTGTGCAGGGGAAATCCTGCCTCACTAATCTGATTCTGTTTTTTGAGCAATAACTAAGAAGATTGTTGAAGGCAGGGAGTAGACGTTTTCTGTACTGACACCAGTAAGGCACTTGGCAAGTCTCGCACAGTAGGCTGGTCCAGAAGGTTAAGGCACTGGAATCTAAGGCGAGCTGGCTAACTGGATCCAAAATTGGTTTGGTGATAGGTGTAATGGTGAAAAGATGCTTACCTGATTGGGAATCTGTGACCAGTGGTGTACCACAGGGATGGGTGCTGGGACCCTTGCTGTTTGTGATGTATATTAGTGATGTGGATGTGAATTGCAGCATTTGATTAGTAAGTTTGCAGATGACACGGAAGCTGGTGTGTTGTGGATAGCGAGGAAGGTTGTCCAAGGCTACAGCAGGATATAGGATCAGATGGAAGGTTGGGCAGAATGTTGGCAGATAGAATTTTATCCCAGCAAATGCATGGTGATGCATTTTGGGAAGTCAAATAAGGGTAGGGCATGTACAGTAAATGGTAGTTTACTGTACATGCCCTACCCAAGTCCATAGTTCCCTGAAAGTGGCAACACAGGTTGATAGGGTGGTGAAGAAGGCATACTTACCTTCATAAGTGGGGGCATGGAATATAAGGTTATGTTGCAACTTTACAAAGCACTAGTTAGACTACAGTTGGAGTACTGTTTGCAGTTCTGGTCACCACACTACAGGAAGGCTTTGGTTGCACTGGAGAGGGTGCAGAGGAGATTCGCCAGGATGTTGCCTTGATTTGGAGGACTTTAGTTATGGGGAGAGATTGGGCGGGCTGAGTTTGTTTTCCCTGAGGTGAGGGAGGCTGAGGGGTGAGCCGATAGAGGCGTATGAAATTATAAGATGGGGTAGGTAGTCAGAATCTTTCTCCCATGGTAAGTGTATCAAAAACAAGAGGGTATAAGTTTAAGGCAAAAAGAAGGAGATGGGCACAAGGTTGGCATGAACGTGGTGGGCTGAAGGGGCTGTTTCTGTGCTGTGGGACTGACTCTGTGACTGTAATTGGCTTTCAGGTTAAAAAATGAGGAAGGTAGGAAGTAGAGAAGAGTCTTTAGTGTGATGTCAGTTTCTTTCTTTCTCCTACACACTTGTTGTGCCGTTTTTCCCAACTTGCTGTTCTCCCTGTCTGAGCCGGGATGACAAATGCCACAGCTGCCTTTGGTCCTGTTATTACTAGATGTGCATTTTCCATTTTGGATCACTGGATAGCAATTTAGAACGGGAGCTCTGGTCCATTTTGCCCTCCATCCCCACGCCTCTAGTTGTACCTCCTGCACAGCCACCGTTTTCATTGTCCATGGAACGTGTGTCAAACTCAAAGCAGAAATAAACGAGAATAAAAGGTGGGTGGGGGGGGGGGCAGAACACATCAGGATCACTATTAAATGCACCCATTTAATTCATGTTTTTTGTAAATAGAATTGTATCTCCTGTGGTAGAGGATGTTGGAAATCTAGTGGTTATATTTGTGAAGTTGCTCATTATAGGTGTGAAGGGTTCCTGATGTTTGGAACACTTAATAATATGGAAGAAACAGCATTTAAATAGCCCACACTCTAAGCTTCTATTGCTGCACTCCTGACAGCACTTCGCCCACACAGATCTCGAAGGAACAAAACACAAAGCCCACGAGATGAGTCCTTACAGAATCTTCCACTAATTTCATTCTGCGGTTTGATTAATAACATGCCAGATATATTAGCGGAACCTGATGGCTTAAAATGCGTCGACTCAGTCAAAATTGGATTGTAGCCGCATGAAATGAATAGGATGAAGAAGTTAATTCTTAATATTTCATTTCCTTTTATTGTGTGCACTTACCATGCACTATTATTTTGGGGGATAAAAACCAGCTGGTAATATTTTGTTGAGGAAAGGTTGTCAAAATATTGGTTTATTCTTTTCAAAAACTAATTGAGGAGTGACAAAGTGATCGGAGATGTTTTCTAGAATCAGCATCTGGCTCCAAAAGGAGGTGTCTGGCTACCTGGTATCCGATGGGCCAAACCCATTATGCCAGGTAGCCAGTGGCAAGCATCTTGTCTTATGGTACAACAAATGCAGGTGTGCGTTGCCATGGCACCTTTTCAGGCTGGTCAATAATACTTTGCAATCTTTGGAGTCCCTCTGAAGGGCCGACGCAGTGACGATGAGGAGATAGCAATCACATTGCCCGGTTCTACACTGTGTCGATTTATGTTCACATTTAGGATAAGTGGTAAATGAATCACACTGTGAATGAAACAGTGAATGGAGGTTGTCAACCTCGACAAGAATCAACTGGAATCTTGACTGGACGGTGTGGCACTGGAGAAGGTGCAAGGTGCTGATTCCATGGCAACAAACTGAAAGCTCCTGTCTTTGAGAAACAGCTGTTTTCTGCTGTCTTGGTAACCCAGCAACCTGGGTTGAGTAAAATCACGAGAGGGGCTAATTGCATATAGAGCACGGAACAGTACAGCTCAGGAACGGGGCCGTCAACCCACAATATCTGCGCCAAATTAAACTAAATCTCTTCTGCCTGTACATGATCCATATCCATCCATTCTCTGGATTTTCATGTGTCTAAAAGCCTCTTAAATGCCACTGTTGTGTCTGCTTCCATTGCTACCCCTGGCAACACATTCCAGGCACCCACCACTCTCTGTGTTTTAAAAAAAAACCTGCCCCACACATCCCCTTTAAACCGCCCTCTCATCTTAAATGCATGCCCTGTAGTACTTGACACTTCTACCCTGGGAGAAAGATTCTGACTGCTTACCCTTTCCATGCCTCTCATAACTTTATAAACTCCTGCCTCAGCCTCCGCAAGTTTGTCCAACCTCTCCTTATAGCTCATACCCTCTCATCCAGGCAGCATCCTGGTGAACTTCTGCACCCTCTCCAAAGCCTCCACATCCTTCCTGTAATGGGGCAACCAGAATAGCATACAATACTCCCAAGTGCAGCCAAACTGAAGTTTTCTACAGCTGCAACATGACATTCCTAACTCTTGTACTTAATACCCCGACCGATAAAGGCAAGCATGCCATACACCTTCTTTACCACCCTACCTACTTGCATGGCCACTTTCAATGAGCTATTTCTAAGATCCCTCTGCACATCAGGGTCCTGCCATTAACTGTATACTTTTCCTTTACGTTAGACCTTCAATAGTGCAACACCTCACACTTGCTTGGTTTAAACTCCATTTGCCATTTCTCTGCCCATATCTGAAACTGATCTATATGATACCTGTTCAAGGAGCCAGAGTATAAATTATTGGCCTGGGTGGCCTCCTAGATGGTATCATTCTGTGATTTTTCAGAGACATTTGAGCCTTCAACAGGAGGGTAACGTGTGGTTTACATCCAACACGTGCCTTAAACGTAACCATTGATGCAGCAGTGGTACACCAACCACGAAGAATGCATGCCAGCGGCTCTATTTCATGAGGAGTTTGAGGAGATTTGGTACGTCACCAAAGACTCCTGCAAATTTCTATAGATGTACGGTGGAGAACATTCTGACTGGTTGCATCACCGCCTGGTTTCGATGTGCAGGATCAAAAGAGACTGCAGAGGGTTGTAGACTCAGCCAGCTCCATCACAGGCACAACCCTCCCTGTCATCAAGGGCATCTTCAAGAGGCCGTGCCTCAAGAAGGCGGCATCCGTCACTAAGGACCCTCACCACCCGGGACATACCCTCATCTCGTTACTACCATCGGGGAGGAGGTACAGGAGCCTGAAGACCCACACTCAACGATTTAGGAACAGCTTCTTCCCCTCCGCCATCAGATTTCTGAATGGTCCATGAACACAACTTCGTTATTTCTCTTAAGCACTATTTATTTATTTATTGGTAACTTATAGTAATTTTTACATCTTGCATTGTACTGCTGCCACAAAACAACACATTTCACCACCTATGTCAGTGATAATAAACCTGATTTTGAAGGGTTGGTTACCATTGCGAAGTATCCAGGACCTGGAGTGAGTAGGCCACTGAAGGTCAAAGTGCCACAGCCGTCCCCAGTGCTGCCCTGATGTCGTTCAGATGTTATTCAGCTGCTGACTCCTGGATTGTTTCTGGTTTAAAAATACTATTTTCCATTTGCAAAATAACATCAGCCCTTGCCAGCTTTCAGATATCCAGCATAATTTAATGAAAGCAGCAATCGGTTACTGGCTGAAAGGCTTAAAAACTGCAGATGCAGTAAGTGCTGGAAACACTCAGCTGGTCAGGCAGCATCTGTGGGGAGAGAAACAGAGATAACATTTTAGGTGGATGACCTTTCATTGGAACTTTAAAAGTGATGAGCAGTTGCCGGAGTCGATCAGAAAGCTGTTGAGGCTGTGACACATTGCTAAGTTTGCGTGGTTGCCCAAGCTGTCAGTGACTTGCCATGTGACT
This sequence comes from Pristis pectinata, assembly GCF_009764475.1. Lineage (NCBI taxonomy): Eukaryota > Metazoa > Chordata > Chondrichthyes > Rhinopristiformes > Pristidae > Pristis > Pristis pectinata. The sequence continues at coordinate 18,986,972 of NC_067433.1, read as the reverse complement.
GCTGAGCCTCCTTGTGGTGCAATGGTTGTGTCTGCTGACAGCTGGCATGGTCCCTTGTCTCTGCCATCCTGCAGCTGCGTGGAGCTGCTCCCTCAAGGTGTGTGGTGTGAATGCCAGTGTGCTGAGTGCATCGGTGTGGGTGGCACATCATACAGATGTATTGCTCCTTTGAAAAAAACGCTCTTCCTTTTATACTTTACGGCCCCTGTTTGCACTTTACATGGTGCAGGGCAAATCAGGATTGATCTAACTGTAGGCAAGGTGGCATTTCCTTGTGACGGCTTCAGCTGGTGAATGCCTTCAGAAGACACTAAACGTAGACCTCGGCTCGCTGGCAGGATGTCAGAACGTCTGTGTCAGATGGGGACTAAAAATCGTATTAGGTGATCCTTTTCTCTGCAGCAATGCTGCTTCTACTTTTCTGATACCCTTCCCTGCCCGTTCTCTGTCATTAAATTCCCAGGCAACAGCAGCTTTTCCGAAGTGCGTGCACGCTCTCTGTGGGTGTGTCACTGCCCATCCTGCCCCAAGTCCTGTGGAAAAACTTGGTGTTGCCCACCTTCATTGTGGTGTTTAAGGGGTTAATGTGCCTAATGCCACTGTCCCTGACCCTGACTGTGGAAAGGATGTTCCTTCTTGTGGAAGATCTTAAACTAGGGACCACTGCTTAAAAACAAGGAATTGTCCATTTAAGGCAGAGAGGAGCTGAAATAAGCAGTTCTGCTACTGGGCCAGTGTCACAGGCAGTCGTGTTGCCACCTCCCAGCTCCAGTGACCCGGGTTCGATCCTGACCTTGGGAGCTGTCTGTGGGGAGTTTGCTCGTTCTCCCTGTGACTGTGTGGGTCTCCCCGGGTGCTCCGGTTCTCTCTCTCAACCCAACTGTGTCCTGGAAGTTAAATTGACCACTGTAAATTTCCCCCTAATGTTCCAGCAACACATAGGGTCTGGGAGTATATGTGGGGAGAAAAAGGTGGGATTAGTGTAGCTGGGCATTTCTTGGTCAGCACAGACTCAATGGGCTGAAGGGCCTGTTTCTTAGCTCTATGACTCTATATCAACTTCTTGGCGAGAATCTATTAGAGGTACCAGGAGAAGCCCACTAACAAGGGACATCCTCTCCACGTTCACCCTGCCCCAACCCCTCGGGGTTTGTACAGGTTTTGGTCAAGTCCTCTTTGACCTCTCTAAGCCTGAGCCTGACTTGTGCGGCCACTGCTCACAACCCACCCGTTCCAGGTACGAAACCCTGAGCTGCCCTTAATGCATTTACCTCCTGAAGGGAGGAGACCCACACTGTACTCCACCCTGTGGTGGGGCTTGGTTCCCCAGCAGGAATGAATAGCATCTGAGAGCTTCCAAATTACCGGCTGTTCCTGCACATGAGCCTTCCGCAGATCATGCACTGGGACACCCAGACCCTCCCACACCTCGGTGACTCTCCCCCTCCCTGTCTTCTGACTCCCCACACCCTCATTTCAGAGCTCTGCAATCTCTCACCTTTGGATATTATTATTCTTTTTTTTTCTGTCAATTTAACATTGTCCAACACTGTACTTCACTTGTGAGATCTTTGCCCAACCCACCTTTCCTTCTGGAGCCTCCTTATGACCCCTTCATAGTATACATCCCCACCTATCGTGTCCACAGCAGATTTAGCAACCATACCCTTAGTGCCTTCATCCACGCCATTTATACGGATCATAAAATAGAGGCCCCAGCAGCAAGCCGTGTAGTACACCTCTCCTTAGACCTTGCTATCCTGAACGAGCCTTATTTCTGTTTCCTGCCGGCCCATCTTAAATCCACACCAATATGTTACCTCCTGCTCCGTGTGATTTTTATTTTCCACAATAAACATTGACGCAGCACCTTATTTAATAACTTAATCCTAAATATAATAATTGCAGTCACTCCACAGGCTGTGTGAGATATGTACTTCTGTGTACAATAGCTTTGGGCTTAGTTTTTAGATTGATCTTGAATCAGAGAGTCAACGAGCCATCCAGCACAGAAACAGCCCTTAGTCTCACTGAGTCTCACTTGTGTGGCAGCTTTATAAAACTCTGGTTAGGCTGCGTCTGGAGTACTGCATTCAATTCTGGTTGCCCCGTTATAGGAAGGATGTGCAGGCTTTGGAGAGGGTGTAGAAGAGGTTTACCAGGATGCTGCCTGGATTAGAGGGCATGAACTATAAGGAGAGGTTGGCCAAACTTGGGTTGTTTTCTGTGGAGCATCAGAGGCTGAGGGGGAGACCTGATAGAAGTTTATAAAATTCTGCGAGGCATAGATAGCTGGTATCTTTTCCCCAGGGTCAAAATGTCTAATACTAGAGGGCATGCATTTAAGGTGAGGGGGGAAAGTTGAAAGGAGATATGCGGGGCAATTTTTTTTACACAGAAAGTGGTGGGTGCCTGGAATGTGCTGCCAGGGGAGGTGGTGGAGGCAGGTACGATAGCGGGGTTTAAGAGGCTGTTAGATAGACACATGAATGTGCAGAGAATGGAGGGAGATGGGCCACACGCAGGCAGAAGGGATGAACTGTCATTAGCTCAATTAGTTCAGCATGATATCGTGGGCGGAAGGGCCTGTTCTTGTGCTGTACTGTTCTATGTTCTGTGAGTCCACACCCATTTACACTAATCCCAGTTCATTCCCCCACATTCTCATGAACTGCTCCCGGATTCTACCACTCACCTACACACTGGGGACAGCCTACAGCTGCCAATTAACCTACCGTCCTGCACACCTTTGGGACGTTGGAGGAAACCGGAGCACACAGGAGAAACACAGGCAGTAACAGGGAGAACGTGCAAACTCCACAGAGACAGCACTGGAGGTCAGGATTGAACCTGGGTAGCTGGAGCTGGGAGGCAGGTGTTCTACCAGCTGCCCCACTGTGTGCCACTCCTGTTAGAGGTGAGCTTGGATTTCAAATTAAACCCAAATTGCTTCCGACACGACTGTGTTCAGCCCGAGGATTTTCCCACGTCCAACACCTCACGCTGCTGATCCGTCGGAGGATGAAACAACAGAGGGTGGGTGCGTTGGTACTGGGCAACCTGTCCTGAGCTGTGGGAGGTCGGAGCCAGGCTTGTGTGGATTAGGCAAAGCTCATGTGTCCTGTCAGTTGTACAGGCAACCTGACCCTATCTGATAGAGGCACAGGAGATGGCAGATGCTGGAACCTGGAGCAACACACGAGAGACTGGAGGAACTCAGTGGGTCAGGCAGCATCTGTGGAGAGAAATGAACAGTCGACATCTCTGGTCATGACGGTGTCTGGACTGGCCAGTCCAGATGAAGGCTCTCAACCCGAAACGTCGACTGTCCATTGATTTCCTTCCACAGATGCTGCCTGACCCGCTGAGTTCCTCCAGCGTCTCGTGTCTTGACCCAGTCGGATATCGGTAGTTGGGTCCTGCTGGACGGGGTCAGCGAGCTGGGCTGTGGTCCTCATCACTGTACAGGGGGCCTCCCTTGTATCACTCCTACTAGGCTTGTGACGAGCCGCATGACCTCTGTGTTTGCAGCACATGTTACCTTCCTGTCACTGGTGGATTATCCTGCTGCACTTAATTGGTGCTCTGCCACGAGCTTTTCATAACTACCAAACTGCTTTTGAATCTCTAAACTTAGACCTGATGAGTAATGTGTAATTTCCTGTTGACTGCCTTGGAGAATATATAAACTGTTTTGCTTTGCACTTTCTGGGGCTCCTTATCTTGTTCTCGTGCCTCTCACATTAATTTAATTATGTATTCCGCCAGGTTTCACGCAACGATAACGCTGTTTGTTTGCATGGAGTTTGTGTTTGCTCCCTTTGATGCTGCCAGTCTCGTCCTGTCCTCTTCAACACCGCCCCTCAGTGACCACCGTCTGCTGGGCATCCCATTCATTCTCGTCTCTCAGACTCTCACTTTCTCACACTCACCGCCTCTGTTTCTCTGGCAGCCACTAGACCGGTCGCTCAGCACCTCTCCCTCTCGCACCCCTGTGCCTCTCTCTCTCTCCCCCTCCCCTCCCCTGTGACCTCCCTTCCCTGCGATCCCCCTTTCCTGCGAACCCTCTCCCCGTGACCCCCCCACTCCCCTCCCCTGCGATCCCCCCCTCCCCTCCTCGTGATCCCCCCTCTCTTCCCCTGCGACCTTCCCCTTCCCTTGCGACCTCCCATGTGACCGCGCCCCCCACCACCACCCCCGACCCCTGCCTCACTGCACTGGCTGGAACCTATAAGCCAGGCATTCACTGTAATTGTTTCTCGTATTTTAACCCTTGGTTATCTTTTCCTTACATCTCATAATTCTTTCCAGTTCTCTCCCTAATTCTTTCCGGCTCCCTTTTAAAAGCCTCAACATCCAGCTGTGGAGTTAGGGTTTCTCCTCACCCCCGTGACCTGTTCCTATCTGCTCCCCCAGTGCAAAACACCTCATTGTTTCACTCCTTGCTGTATAAGTAAACAGTATTATTCTTATCAAATTATTTCAACACCCTATGTCCATGGGATCGTTAGTTTGGTGGGGGCCCGGGGCTTGCAGAGAACCTTCACTTTCTGTGGTCATACCTGCACCCAGCCGGCAGTCTGTTCCTGGACTGCTCGAGCTCTCCTCCTGTTTGAGGGAGAGGTATTTCAGTGTGAGTTCCACTGAGCTTAGAGACATTTCTCGTGGTGAATTATTTTTCGTTAACAATGCATCTTCTGTTTTCTTCTCCGTATTTGTTTCACTAATTTGTATCGCTCACTTCAGCGTTGTGTGCCGTCATTAGTTTGTGAGGCTGGACCTTGCTGGTGCCAGTACAGAGCGGGCTGTCGGCTGGAATAGTTGCAAGTTGAAGTGTTGCATTAAGGGGTTAGGGTTAGAGAAGGCCAGCGCAGAATGTCCTCCGATCAGAGTGTTTACCCTCGAGTTACCACGTCCCGAGGTGTGAGATGAAGATTAGCACTTTAACAACATTGGTTTGGTTTCTTTGAATTGACGAGCCCTTCACCCTCTTGAGCAGTCCCTCGAGATCGAGGGTGATTTACTTCCACTCTGGTTTTCTCAGTTCTGAGGTGATTGGTGAGGGGAGTACAGCATCCGCAGACTTTTTCCACAGATGGAGCTTGGGGTCCCTGGCGGAGAGGGATGGTAGTTAGGGAACGGGGGGGGGGGGGGGGGGGTGCGGCATTCCTTCTGCCACTCCTGCTGGGCTTCTGTGTGCTCCTGACACACAGATCCCAAGCTCTCATTGCCATTCGGAATGCTCCTCCTCCACTTTGAGCCGTCATGGGCTAGAGATTCCCATGTGTCTGCGATTTTGAGTGGAAGTCCGGATGAGGATGGCATTGGTGATGCACTTCCTTGCACTCGGAAGATGGCACGACAGAGATTGGGGTCAGAGGGATCACCTTGAACTTTTGAGTACACACCGGCTTTTCAGGAGCTCTCCTTCCTCAGAAGTGGATGTGGCTGCTTCAAGTGGAATCAGAATTCCAGTACATTTCAACAAGCAGTAGCAATCTTAGGCAACAAAGCAGATTGATGAAGGCAGTTGTTGTTTGCGTGGACTTCAGGGAGGCATTTGTTAAGGTCCCGCTTGGTAGGCTGGTCTAGAAGGTTAAGGCCTGGAGGTTCACAAGAGTGATCCAGGAATGAAAGGTTTAATGTATAAGGAGCATTTAATGGCTCTGGGGTTCAGAAGGGTGAAGGGAGATCTCATTTAAACCTGCCAAATACTGAAAGGCCTGGATGAAGTGGACGTGGAGAGGACATTTCCATTGGTAGGAGAGTCTAGGATCCGAGGGCACGGCCTCAGAATAAAGGGACGCTCCTTTGGAACTGAGATGAGGAATTTCTTCAGACAGATGGTGGTGAATCTGTGGAATTCGTTGCCACAGAGGGCTGTGTAGGCCGTGTCATTGGGTGTATTCCAGGCAGAGATTTGTAAGGGGGTTATGGGTTACAGGGAGAAGATGGGAGAATGGGGTTGACAAAAGAAATTGGTCCTGATTGAAAGGAGGAGCAGTATTGATGAACTGAATGGCCTAAAGCTGCTTCTATATCTTACACGACTTGGACGTGAATGTAGGAGGTATAGTTAGTAAGTTTGTGGATAACACAAGAGTTGGTGGTGTTGTGGATAGTGAGGAAGGCTGTTTAGGCTATAGAAAGATGTAGATCAGATGGAAAGTTGGGCAGAGAATTGGTAGATGGAATTTAATCCAGACAAGTGCAAGATGATGCATTTTGGGAAATCAAATAGGGGTAGGACATATACACTAAATGTAGGGTGCTAAGGAATGTTGATGAACAGAGGGACCTTGGGGTCCAAGTCCCCGTACCCTTAAGTGGCAATACGTGGATAGGGTGGTGAAGAAGGCATATGTTATGCTTGCCTTCAGAGGTTGGGGCATTGAATATTGAAGTTGGGACATAATGTTTCAACTTTACAAAACATTGGTTACACGGCACGTGGACTATTGTGTGCAGTTCTGGTCAGCACACTATGGGAAGGATGTGTTTGTGCTGGAGAGGGTGCAGCGGGGATTCACCAGGATGGTGCCTGGATTGGAAGACCTTAGTTATGGGGAGAGACTGGACAGGCTGGGCTTGTTTTCCCTGGGGTCAAGGAGGCTGAGGGGTGACCAGATAGAGGATTATAAGATTACGAGACGGTAGATAGTCAGAATCTTTTTCCTATCAGGGGTATCAAAAACAAGAGGGTATAGGTTTAAGTGAGAGGAGGGAGTTTTAAAGGGGATCAGAGTGGTGTATTTTTTACACAGAGTGGGTGATATCCAGAATGTGCTGCCAGAGGAGGTGGTGGACTCAGATACAATCATTATGTTGAAGAGACATTGAGACAGGCACAGAAGGATTAGTCCCAGTGCAGGCAAATAGAATTAGTGTAGATGAGCAAAGAGGTTGGCATGGACATGGTGGGCTGAAGGGCCTCTTTCCGTGTTGTCCTACTCTATAGTTCTATGAAACCCTCCCTGCCTCCTTAATGTATTGTACCTATCACTGAGGTGATTTGGAGAAATCTGTGCATTGAGGGCCCACTTTGTTTGGAGATGTCTCCGTTTGTTGGAGACCCTTGCATCCCTTTGGGCTGCGTGTTTAACTGTCACTGAACGTGTGTGTTTGTGTTGGCTACTATGAGAATTAACACAATAAAGACAAGAGGGAGCAAATTAAATTCGCAGACTTGTTTGTCAATGAGCCTCATTAACATCACATGGGAACTAATAATCCTCAGCCTTGGTCTGGTCTGACATGACATTTAGTTAAACAGGTGCTGTGTGCTGTCAGTTTAGCAGGCATTCTCCTTCCACTTTAGGGGCCTTGAGTGACACTGGTGAAGCAATTAGTTCTACTGCCTCACGAATCCAAACAACCAAGGTTCAATCCTGACTTCCTGCATTGCTTCTGTGGAGTTTGCAGGGTGCTCCAGTTTCCTCCCGCATCCCAAAGATGTGTGGGTTGGAAGGTTAGTTGGCTGCTCTTAGTTGCCATAGAGGGCAGAGGGTGGTTGTAGATGGAGCGTATTCTGCCTGGAGGTCGGTGACCAGTGTGTTTCACATGGATCTGTTCTGGGACCCCTGCTCTTTGAGATTTTTATAAATGACTTGGATGAGGATGTGGAAGGGTGGGTTAGTAAGTTTGCAGATGACACGAAGGTTGGTGGTGTTGTGGATAGTGTAGAAGGTTGTTGTAGGTTACAACAGGACATTGATAGAATGCAGAGCTGGGCTGAGAAGTGGCAGATGGACTTCAACCCGGAAAAGTGTGAAGTGATACATTTTGGAAGATTGAATTTGAAGGCAGAATACAAGGTTAGTAGTAGGACTCTTAGCAGTGTGGAGGAACAGAGGGATCTTGGGTCCACGTCCATAGATCCCTCGAGGTTGCCGCGCAGGTGGATAGGGTTGTTAAGAAGGCGTATGGTGTGTTGGCCTTCATTAGTCGGGGTACTGAGTTCAAGAGCCGCGAGGTAATGTTGCAGCTCTGTAGAACTCTGGTTAGACCACACTTGGAGTATTGTGTTCAGTTCTGGCCGCCTCATTTATAGGAAGGATGTGGAAGCTTCAGAGACGGTGCAGAGGAGATTTACCAGGATGCTGCCTGGATTGGAGAGCATATCTTTTAAGGATAGGTTGAGTGAGCTAGGGCTTTTCTCTTTGGAGAGAGGGAGGAAGAGAGGTGACTTGATAGAGGTGTACAAGATGATAAGAGGCATAGATCGAGTGGACTGTCAGAGACTTTTTCCTAGGGCAAAAATGGCTAACACTAGGGGGCATAATCTTAAGGTGATTGGAGGAAGGTACGAGGGGGATGTCAGGGGTAACATTTTTACACAGAGAGTGGTGGGTGCGTGGAACGCACTGCCAGCAGAGGTGGTGGAGGCAGATCCATTAGGGACATTTAAGAGACTCTTGGATAGGTGCATAAATGATAGAAAAATGGAGGGCTATGTGGGAGGGAAGGGTTAGGTACATCTTAGAGCAGGATAAAATGTCGACACAACATTGGGCCGAAGGGCCTGTACTGTGCTGAAATTGCGGAGGCCCTTGCAGAGATTTTTGCTTCATCTCTGGCCACAGGTGAGGTTCTGGAGGATTGGAAAGTGGCTAATGTGGTACCATTGTTTAAAAAGGGTAGAAAAAACAAGCCAGGAAACTACAGCGAGTCTGACATCGCTGGTGGGTAAATTGCTGGAGGGGATTCTGAGGGACAGGATCTACCAACATTTGGGGAGAGAGGGTCTGATTCAGGACAGTCAGCACAGCTTTGTGTGTGGGAAATCATGTCGGACAAACCTCTTGGAGCTCTTTGAGGAGGTAACCGAGAGGGTAGATGAGGGTAGGGCAGTGGATGTTGTCTGTGTGGACTTTAGCAAGGCCTTTGACAAGGTCCCTCATGGCTTTTATAAATAACAGTTGGCAAATTGTGTTCAATTTTGGCCACTGCACTGTAGGAAGGATATGGTGAAGAAGAGAGGTACTGGAAAGGTATTGGGAGAGAGGGACTCGGTTACACAGAGGCAAGTGATTGTTCGCCTCGAGAGGTTTTGGAGGACGTTTTGCAAGATTAGGAATGGTTTGTAGAGAGTGCCTTGTCAGACAGGCCACAAACCAGAGGAAACAAACTTAAGATGATTGGGGAGGGCTCCCATTCGATCTCCTTCTCTGCTTTGTCTGCCCAAAAGCCAAAAAAAATACTGCAAGTGCTGGAAATCTAAAATAAGCACACCGAATGCCCGTAACACTCAGCAGGTCAGGCAGCATCTGTGGAGAGAGAAACAGTTAACGGTTCTGGTTGACAGCCTTTCCTCGGAACGGTATTTTGTGTCTAACTTTCCACTTCCCCACCCTGGACGGGGACTGCACCCTCCTTGGTTTCCCCTGCCCACACCCCAGCAAATAAAGCCAGCTGTCTCCCTCTTATGAATGATAACTTGACACTAAATGGGGAACACAAGATTGGAGATTCAGTGCTCCCTAGGTTATTTATAGATGCCATGGTTGCATTCAGTGCTGTTGTTATTTAAATTGGCCTTTACTTCAGTGTGCTAAATCTGTATTCTTCTTGAGCTGTCTATGGAGTGCAGGCTGTGGAGAATAATTTTTGCATTTCAGCGCAATAAAGCTCCCAATTCCTGTCCCTGTTCTGCACGACCAGGCTTGTTAAATAATTTAGAAAATCCTTGCCTGCAAATTGACATGAAAGCTCGCTTGCTTCCAGAGCAATAAAGTGAAAAGTCCCTGCTTCTGTTGAGCAGGAGAGGCAAGGATTTTCACAGGGTGCTAATGGGTAACTGGGTAGGCTGTGCCACGACTTGCCTGGTGTGGTTATCTCCTCCATCCCAGCAGTGGAAGGAGGGGATGAAGGGAAAGTCAAAAGACCATTACCCTTCATTATGTTGGATACTCAGAGGAGAGGGCAGTGTTTGAAAAGACCAGAAGGGGTTATGTCAAAGTCGAGTGGAGTTTATTGTCATGTGCACAAGTACATGTGCACAGGTGCAACGAAAAACTTGCTTGCAGCAGCATCACAGGCACATAGCATCAGATACACAACATTCACAAGAAAAACATAAATCAACAACATAAATTATATAAGAAAGAACACAATCAAAGCAAAAAAAAGTGCATTGTAGTGTAACATGGTCATAGTGTTTCTATACTGAGGTAGTGATTAGGGTTGTGCCGGTTGGTTCAAGAACCGAATGGTTGAAGGGAAGTAGCTGTTCTTGAACCTGGTGGTGTGGGACTTCAGGCTTCTGTACCTCCTGCCCGATGGGAGCTGCGAGAAGATGGCATGGCCCGGATGGTGGGGATCTTTGATGATGGATGTTGCCTTCTTGAGGCAGCACCTCCTGTAGATACTGCCGATGGTGGGGAGGGATGTGCCCGTGATGTATCGGGCTGAGTCCACTACTCTCTGCAGCTTCTTGCATCCCTGCACATTCGAATTGCCGTACTAGACCGTGTTGCAACCAGTCAGGACACTTTCAAAAGTACATCGGTAGAAGTTTGTTAGAGTGTTCGGTGACAAGCTGAACCTCCTTAACTGCTAAAGTGAAGAGTCTGAAGGGGCTGTGGTCACTAGAGTTGCTGTGTGCAGAATAAAAGTGGGCATGCAGGTTTCCCACAAGCAGTGCACCGTGTCTCTGCCACAGTAGTTTGGGAGCTCAGACACACTCCTGGGCCTTGAGGTCAAACATTGAGCTGATGTACCTCTGGATTTTAGAAGAATGGGCAGCATCCTGAGGAGTTTTGACGTGTGGATGTGGAGAGGACGTTTCCTCTTGTGGGAGAATCTGGAACCAGGGGTCACCATTTAAGACAGAGATTATACACAAAACGCAACTTCAAGTTCCTGGCCATCAACATCTTGGAGGATCTATCCTGGGCCCAACTTATTGATGCAATCACGAAGAAGGCATGCCTGTGGCACTACTTCATTAAGAGTTTGAGGAGATTTGGTATGTTACCAAAGACTATTACAAATTTCTACAGGTATACAATGGGGAGCATTTTGACTGGTTACATCACCGCCTGGTATAGAGGCTCCAATGCACAGGATCGCAAGAGGCTGTAGACTCAGCCAGCTCCATCACGGGCACAACCCTCCCACCATCGAGGACATCTTCAAGAGGCGATGCCTCAAGAAGGCGGCATCCATCACTGAGGATCTTCACCACCCAGGACATGCCCTCTTCTCGTTACTACCATCGGGGAGGAGATACAGGAGCCTAAAGACCCACACTCACTGTTTCAGAAACAGCTTCTTCCCCTCTGCCATCAGATTTCTGAATGGTCCATGAACATTACCTCGTTATTCTTTTTTCTTTGCACTATTTATATTTGTAATTTATAGATTGTTATGCCTTGCACTGTACTGCTGCTGCACAACAACAAATTTCATGTCATGTGTCAGTGATAATAAATCTGATTCTGAAATGAAGTGATTTTTGTTTCTCTCGGAGGATTAAGTCTTCAGAACTCTCCCTCGAAGGGCAGTGGGTTCTTTGGTTATTTTCAAGGCATAGGGAGACAAATTGTTGAAGATCAAGGGGGTGAAAGATCATCAGAGTGGGCAGGAATGTGGAGATTACAAGGAGGTCACTTATGGTCTTATTGATTGGGGGAGCAGGTCCGAGTGGCTCCTCATTGACGTGTCTGTAAGAAGCCGTACCTATGAAGGCACCTGCCTGCGATGTCAGGTGGGTGCAGAAAATCATCCCCAGCTACCTCAGAGGGCAACACCTTGCCCAGTATTTTTTTCACTAAAAGACTGAGAGTTGGGTTGTTATTGTTAGTGGGATCTTGCTGTTTGCACATTGGCTGTTGTGCACCGGTTTGGAAATGACAGCTTCACTTCGTTTGCTCTTTTGCATCCTGGATGATCTGTAGATTGAAAACTTTGTAGACGATGAAGTCCGCCTGTGTCTTAAAAACCAGACATGAGCGAGTATTCTTGTTGAGATAATAAGCTGCCAAAATAATCCTGTGAAGTGAGTTCTGAACTGTGTTAAACCAGTGCTCAGTGTCCACAGTGATCTGATTATCCGTCCAAAATCCCAGTCCCTCTCAAAAGCAGGGAAGCAGAACTGTCACATCTCCCTGTCCGCATCACAAGATGGTGAATGTTGCAACCTGATGTCCACAGACCCGAGCTGGTTTAATTACTTAAATGTGCAGCCCATCCGACCCTCATGTCCTCCAGAGAAACGCTTTCTCGCCGTTATCGCAGCTGCGTCCTTCCTTGGCACGTGTGTGCCAGCTCAGGTCTGCTGCGCGCTTGGCTTTGTTTTGTTTCTATATTCCAAAAATAAACTTCATTCATAATAAGAAATATATACCAAAGAAGAAACAGTACAAAACCTTTACATTCATGGTTAATACATTCAGTAGTCTTAACTTATTTTTTAAAACCATAGCCCATGACCACTCATGTGGCTCCCTGGGGTGATGCATCCTTTCAGTGTTAGAGGGGCTTCCCCACCTGACTCACTCCCTCCGTGTGCGGTAGCGGAAGGAGCCCAGACTGTGGTCCTTCCCCACAGAGCCTCAGCATTGGCTGTACCGAGCTTCAGTGCGTCCCTCAGCACAGAGTCCTGCAGCCTGGACTGTGCCATCATTCCCTTACGGACATCTCGCTGTGCTGGGAGACCAACAGGTTTCGGGCAGACCAAAGTGTGTCTTTTGCTGAGATGATGACCTTCCAGCAGCACTTGATGTCTGTCTCAGTATGTGTCCCCGGGAACAGCCCGTAGATCAGAGAGTCCTCTTTTACACAGCTGCTGGGGATGAACCAAGACACAGACCCTTGCATCCTTCTCCACACCCTCTTAGCAAATCCACAGTCTGCAAAGAGGCGGGTGACCTTCTCTTCCCCACTGCTGCTGTCCCGAGGGCAGCGTGCGTTGGGGTTGATGTGTCATATGTACAGACTGTGAGGGCCCCTCTCACCGCCAGCCAAGTAAGGTCTTGGTGCCTGTTGGTGAGTTCTGGTGATGAGGCGTTCTGCCTGATGACTTGGACAGTTTGCTCAGGTAACCACCCCACAGTCTCCAAAGAGTCTCTGTCCCGCAGTGTCTGCATTATGTTCCGTGCTGACCACTGCCTCGTGGACTTGTGGTCAAAGGTGTTTGCCTTGTCTACGAGTTAACGCAAGCAGCAGGAGTGGACATTGCCCGGCAGTTTCTGCTGGAGGGTCATACCTCAGGAATTTGCAGTAGAGATGGTGAAAATTTACCAAACTCTCACTAGGTTTTTTTTTAAAGTGCTTAATTATCAAGGACAGTTATAAATTTGACTTAGTTTAGATGTTTGAGAAGATCCAGTGGAGGTTTCCTCTAATAAGCACAGAGGTTAGAATTGAAGTTGGGAAGCAGTTTGCATGTAGTAAGGATCAGAAATTCCCTTCACCTAAAGGCAGTAGATGTTGGGGCAGCTGAATCCTTGGAGACTGAGATTGACAGATCGTCACAAATCAAAAAAGCTGCAGGTGTTGGAAATCTAAACTAAATATGGAAAATGCTGGAAACACTCAGCAGGTCAGGATGCATGTGTGGGAAAAGAAACAGAATCAATGTTTGAGGTAGGAGATCCTTCATCAGAACTGAGAGACATCCCCCTCCCTCCAGCTTCACGAGCTTCTTTTGCCTCCTTCCCAGTTCTGACGAAGGGTCTTCAACCTGAAAAGTTAGCTCTCTTTCTCTTCCCACAGATGTGGCCTGACCTGCTGAGAGTTTGCAGCATTTTCTCGTTTATATAGATCATTGCCTGCCAAGGGATGTGGAGCAACGATCGATAAGTAAAGGTGAAACATGTTCTTGAGGCTTGACAAGGAGACGCTGAGAGCTCTTCCCCTGACTGAAGAATTAGGAGCTGGAGGCCATTGTCTCAGGATGAGGAGTCCACTCTCACAGTGACTTGAGGTCTCTTCATGCAGAGTTATGATCCTTTGGAATCCTCAACCCAGCGAGGGCTGTGGACATGCTGCTGGTGTTTGTATTCACCGCACATTGGTGGATTTGGATACTAAGAGAAGATGGGGATAGAATGGGACAGTGCAGGATAGCAGAGTGGTTAAGTTATTGAGTTCTGGACCACTGATGCTGAGAAAAGGGTTCAAATTCCAGGTGGGGAATGTGAGTTCAAGTGATTAAATAAACAAAGGATTTTTGTTTTAAAAAGCTAATGTCAGTAACAGTAAAAACCGACCTGGTTGTCTCACGTCCTTCAGGGAAGGAAACCCTTAATGATTCTCCCTTGGATGTGACACCAGTCCTACCATTTCAGGGGTAATTAGGGTATGAACAAGGAGACATAGTTACAAGATAAAGGGCCGGTCATTTAAAACTAAGGTGTATAGAAATTTCTTCTCTCAGAGGCTGGTGATTCTGTGGTTCTCTACGCCACAAGCTTGATCATTAGAAATATTTAAAGAGGAGGCAGATACATTTTTGAAAGATCAGGGAAATGAGGCGCAGATCTCCCCTTTAGCCTCTCAGTCCTGATGAAGGGTCTCGACCTGGAAGGTCAACTATCCCAGAGCCTCCACAGATGCTGTCTGACCTGCTGAGTTGCTCCAGATTCCAGTACCTGCAGTCCCTTTTGTGTTTCTGGCACAAAAGTATCAGAATCGAGCTTATTGTCAGATGCACAAGTCTGTGTGTGCACAGGTGCAATGAAAAACTTACTTGCAGCAGCATCACAGGCACATAGCATCAGATAAGCAGCATTCTCAAGAAGAACATCAGCTAAACATAAAGTATACACAATTTTTACAAGAAAGAAAATTAGAACAAAACAGTCCATTGTGGTGCCAAGTGGTCATAGTGTTGCTATACTGAGGTATTGATTAGGGTTGTGCCGGTTGGTTCAAGAACCGAATGGCTGAAGGGAAGTAGCTGTTCCTGAACCTGGTGGTGTGGGACTTCAGGCTTCTGTACCTCCTGCCCGATGGTAGTTGTGAGAAGATGGCACGGCCCGGATGGTGGGGATCTTTGGCAACATCTGTCTGTATGTGTGTGTGTGTGTGTATATATATATATATATATATTTTATATATATAAATATAAATGTCTAAAGAGATAGGTGGAGCTGAAGCCTGGGGCAGATCAGCCATGATCGCATTGAATGGCAGGGCAGGCTTGGGGACCAGCTGGACGACTACTGCTCCTATTTTGTTATGGTCTTGTGACAGTACTACTGGCTTGTCTGTAATCAGAATCAGGTTTATTACCACTGACTTGTATTTTGTGAAATTTGTTGTTTTGCGGCAACTGTACAGTGCAAGACATAAAATCTATAAATTACAAAAGTAAATAGTGCAAAAAAAAAGAATAATGAGGTAGTGTTCATGAGTTCAGGGATCGTTCAGAAATCTGATGGCAGAGGGGAAGAAGCTGTTCCTGAATCGCTGAGTGTGGGTTTTCAGGCTCCTGTACCTCCTTCCCGATGGTAGTGACGAGAAGCGGGAATGTCCCGGATAGTGAGGGTCCTTAGTGATGGATGCCGCCTCCTTGAGGCACCCGCCTCTTGAAGATGTCCTCGATGGTGAGGAGGGTTGTGCCTGTGATGGAGCTGGTTGAGTCTACAACCCTCTGCAGTCTCTTGCGATCCTGTGCATTGCAGCCTGCATACCAGGCTGTGATGCAACTAGTTAGGATGCTCTCCACTGTACATTTATAGAAAGTTGCAAGAGTCTTTAGTAACATACCAAATCTCCTCAAACTCCTAACGAAGTAGACCCACGGGTGTGCCTTCTTCGTGATTGCATCAGTGTGTTGGCCCAGGATAAGTCCTTCGAGATGTTGACACCCAGGATCTTGAAGCTGCTCACCCTTTCCACCGCTGACCCCTCAATGAGGACTGGTGTGTGGTCTCCTGATTTCCCTTTCCTGAAGTCCACAATCAATTCCTTGGTCTTGCTGACATTGTTTGTAAGTTTGTTGTTGTGACACCACTCAACCAGCCCATCTATCTCACTCCTGTACACCTCCTCGTCGCCATCTGAGACTTCACCAACAACAGTGGTGTCATCAGTGAATTTATAGGTGGCGTTTGAGCTGTACCTAACCACAGTCATGAATGTAGAGAGAGTAGAGCAGTGAGCTAAGCAGGCATCCTTGAGGTGCACCTGTGTTGATTATCAGCGAGGAGGAGATGTTATTACTGATCTGCACTGACTGTGGTCTCCCGATAAGGAAGTCGAGGATCCAGTTGCAGAGGGAAGTACAGAGGCCCAGGTTTTGAAGCTTGTTGATGAGCACTGAGGGGATGACGGTGTTGAACGCTGAGCTGTACTTGATAAACAACTGCCTGACGTATGTTTTGCTGTTGTCTACATGCTCCAAAGCAGAGTGGAGAGCCAGTGAGATTGCGTCCACTGTTGTGGCAGTAGGCAAATTACAGCGGGTCCAGGTCCTTGCTCAGGCAGGAGTTAATTCTAGCCATGACCGACCTCTCAAAGCACTTCATCACAGTAGATGTGAGTGCTCCCGGGCAATAGCCATTGAGGCAGCTCACCCTGCTCTTCTTGGGCACCTGCCCTTTTGAAGCAGGTGGGAACCTCCAACTGCAGCAGTGAGAGGTTGAAGGTGTCCTTGAACACTCCAGCCAGTTGGTTGGCACAGATTTTCAGTACCCTGCCAGGTACACCACCAGGGCCTGACTCCTTACGAGGGTTCACCCTCTTGAAGGATGTTCTGACATCGGCCTCTGAGACAGAGATCACAGGGTCACCGGATGCTGTGGGGATTCGCACAGGTGTAGTGTTATTCTCCCTTTCAGAGTGTGCATAAAAGGCGTTGAGCTCATTGGGGAGTGAAGCATCACTGCCATTTATGCTGTTAGGTTTCACCTTACAGGAAGTCATAGAGTTGTAGTTCACTACAGCACAGAAACAGGCCCTTCGGCCCATCTAGTCCTTGCCAGCCTGGTTTTCTGCCAAGTCCCATCTACCTGCACCCGGACCATAAGCCCTCCATACCTCTCTCATCCATGAACCTATCCAAACTTCTCTTAAACGTTACAATTGAACCTGCATCCACTACTTCCACTGGCAGCTCGTTCCACACTCACACCACCTTCTGAGTGAAGTAGCTCCCCCTCAGATTCCCCTCAAATATTTCACCTTTCACCCTAAACCTATGACCTCTAGTTCTAGTCTCACTGAACTTGAGGAGAAAAAGCCTACATGCATTCACCCTTTCTATACCCTGCATAATTTAGTATACCTTTATAAGATCTCCCCTCATTCTCCTGTGCTCCAGGGAATAAAGTTCTAAGCTATTCAACCCTTCCCTATAACCCAAGTCCCGGCATCATCCATGTAAGTTTTCTCTGTACTCTTTCAAGCTTATTGCTATCTTTCCTGGTAGGTGACCAGAATTGTACGCAATACTCTAAGTTTGGCCTCACCAATGTCTTGTACAATTTCAGCAAAACATTGCCAACTCCTGTACTCAGTGCCCTGATTTATGAAGGCCAAAGTGCCAAAAACTCTCTTTACGACATCATCTACCTGTGACGCCACTTTCAAGGAACTATGGATCTGTATTTCCCAGGTCCCTTTGTTCTACCGCACACCTCAGAGCCCCACCATTCACTGTGCAAGTCTTACCCTGGTTTGTGCATCACCTCACACTTGTCTGCATTAAATTCCCTCTGGCACTTTTCAGTCCATTTTCCCAGCTGATCAAGATCACGCTGCAACCTTTGATGGCCTTCCTCGCTGTCTACTATGCCCCCAGTCTTGGTGTCATCCGGAGATTTGCTGATCCAGTTTACCGCATTATCATCTAAATCGTTAATATAGATGATAAACAATAACGGGCCCAGCACCGATCCCTGCGGCACACCACCAGTCACTGGCCTCCAATTAGAGAGACAACCGTCTACTACCACTCTCTGGCTTCTCCCGCTAAGCCAATGTTGAATCCAATTGGCTACTTCATCCTGAATGCCAAGCGACTTAACCTTCTGGACCAGCCTTCCATGCGGGACTTTGTCAAAGGCCTTGCTAACGTCCATGTAGACAATGTCCACTGCCTTTCCTTTGATCAACCTTCCTGGTAACCTCCTTGAAAAACTATAAGATTGGTTAGACATGACCTGCCACGCACAATGTCATGTTGACTATCCCTAATCAGGCCCTCTCTATCCAAATATTTATATACCTTGTCTCTTAGAATACCTTCCAATAAGTTACCCACAACTGACGTCAGGCTCATTCTTAATTTCCCGGCTTATTCTTAGAGCCTTTCTGAAACAACGGAACAACATTAACTCTCCTCCAGTCCTCCGGCACCTCCCCCATGGCTAAGGACATTTTAATTATCTCTGCCAGGGCCCCTGCAATTTCTGCACTAGCCTACCATAAGGTCCAAGGGGAGACCTCTTCAGGCCCTGGGGATTTATCCACCTTAATTTGCCTCAAGGCAGCGAGCACCTCCTCTTTCGTAATCCGGATACAGTCCATGACCTCAGTACTCTTTTTCCTTAGTTCTATAGTTTCTGTGTCTGTCTCTTGAGTAGATACAGAAGCAAAAAAATTCATTTAAGATCTCCCCCATCACTTTCGGCTCCACGCGTAGATGACCATGCGATCTTCAAGAGGACCAATTTTGTCTCTTACTATTTGTCTTCTTTCATTTTATCTGTCAGAGCAACCTCATGTCCTCTTGCCCTCCTGACTTCTCTCTTAAGTGTTCTCTTGCATTTCTTGTACTCCTCAAGCACTTCATTTGATCCTAACTGCCTATACCTGTTATGCGCCTCCTTTTTCTTTACCGGGGCCTCAATGTCCCTCGATAACCAAGGTTCCCTAAACCTGTTAGCCTTGCCTTTTATTCTAACAGGAACATAGAGGTTCTGTACTCTCAATATTTCACTCTTGAAAGCCTCCCACTTACCAAGCATCTCTTTACCGGAAAACAGCCTATCCCAATCCACCCCTGCCGGATTCCTTCCCAATCCACCCCTCCCCCTTTAATACCTCCCCCTCCTATCATGTCTAATACATGAGAACCCCGGAACATTGAGCTGCCAGCCCTGCTCCTCCTGCAGCCAAGTCTCACTAATGGCTACAAAATCATAATTCCATGTACGGATCCATGCTCTAAGTTCATCTGCCTTACCTACAGTACTCCTTGCCTGAAGTTGGAGGAAGGCCAATTTCCCCTCAAAATTGGCCTTCCTTCAGTTTAGAATCTTAACCCTAGGTCCCATCCTTTCCTTCTCCATAATTATCTTGAAACTAACGGAATTATGATCACTAGATCCAACGTGTTCCCCTACACTCACTCCTGTCACCTGCCCTGTCTCATTCCCTACGAGGAAATCCAGTATCGCTGTCTCTCTAGGTGGGACCTCTACGTATTGATTAAGGAAACTTTCCTGAACACATTTGACAAACTCGATCCCATTCAGTCCTTTTACAGTATGGGAGTCCCAGTCAATTTATGGAAAGTTAAAATCACCACAACTTTATATTTCCTGCAAATGTCTGCTATCTGTCTACAAATTTGCTCCTCTAAATCCTGCTAACTATTGAGAGGTCTATAATATCGTCCCATTAATGTGGCCGTTCCTTTTTTTATTCCTCAGTTCCACTCAAATTGCCTCGGTAGTTGAGCCCTCCGGTATGTCCTCTCTGAGCACTGCCATGACATTTTCCCTGATGAGTAATGCCACCCCTCCCCCTTTAACACCTCCCCCTGTATCATGTCTAAAACATCAGAACCCTGGAACATTGAGCTGCCAGTCCTGCCCCTCCTGCAGCCAAGTCTCACTAATGGCTACAACGTCATAATTCCATGCACGGATCCATGCTCTAAGTTCATCTGCCTTACCTACAGTACTCCTTGCATTGAAATAGACACAACTCAAACAGTCCCACCACGCTCAACCTTTTGGTTTCTATCTTTGCCTGTAGTCTTAACACCTACTTTCCCCACAGCCCCTCCACTTGTTGCCCTGCCGCTCTGGTTCCCTGCAACTCTAGTTTAAACCACCACCTTCTCCCCCTCCTCCTCCCTCCGCCCCCACCCCCACCCCCACCCCCGAGTAGCACCAGCAAACCTTCCCACAAGGATATTGGTCCCCCTCCAGTTCAGGTGCAAACTGTCCCGTTTGTACAGATCCCGCCTGCCCTGGAAGAGAGCCCAATGATCTAAAAATCTGAAGCTCTCCCTCGTGCACCATCTGCCGAGCCATGTGTTAAACCGCACTATCTTCCTATTTCTTGCCTCATTAGCACGTGGCACGGGTAGCAATCCTGGGATCACCACCCTGGAGGTCCCGTCTGTTAACTTAGCACCTAACTCCCTGAATTCACCAACGTGTACCACGACCTCTGGCTGCTCACCCTCCCCCTTAAGAATGCTGTGGACTCGATCCTAGACATCTCTGGCCCTGGCATCTGGCAGGCAACATACCATCCGGGAGTCTCATTCTTGTCCACAGAACCTCCTGTCTGCCCTGACCAATGAATCCCCTACCACTACCTCTTCTCCCCTCTTGCCTTCTGAGCCACAGAGCCAGACTCAGTGCGCGAGACCTGACCACTTTGGCTTTCCCCTGGTAGGTTGACCCCCCAACTAAAATGATATACTTGTCATTGAGGGGAACGGCCACAGGGGTACCCTGCACTGACTGCTTATTCCCTTTCCCACTCCTGACGGTCACCCAGCTGCCTGCCTCCTGCAACTTGGGTGTGACTGCTTCCCTGTAACTCCTGTCTATCAATCTCTCAGTGTCCCGAATGATCCAGTCATCCAGCTCCAGTTCCCTAACACGGTCTGTAAGGAGCTGCAGCTGGGTGCACTTCTCGCAGGTGTAGTCATCAGGGACCCTGGAGGTCTTCCTGACTTCCCACATCGTGCAGGAGGAGCACGCCACTGCCCTGGGTGTCGTTCCCACTGGTATACCTGTGCAATAATAAAGTAAGAAAGAGAACTTAACAGAACCTCACCTCAGCTTCTGCCTCAATTCGCCGAAGCCTCAGTCCCCCGCTCCAACACTGAACCACTCCAACAATGGCGGCTCCAAAATGGCCACTCTAATGGCCACTCACGGGAAGTAATGGCATGCAAACCCTGCCACAGCTGTCTGCATCCAATTGTGTGTCTACCTTCACACGGAATTGTCCAAACCTGTGAAGATAAATATAAAAACATTTCGGCCATTGTTTCAGTGAGTGGCAAGGTAGGCCAGAGGGGTTATTCTCATATCAGCCCTGATTTAATGGAGCAGGCTCTGGAGCCTGTTTGTATGTTCCTGTCTCTCCAGTGCAAGGTCGGGAAAAAGTACAGCAAGTGTCCAATGTGGTCTAGCCAAACTTTGATTGATTTCCCAGGGGTCAAGATAAATATTGAGCTTTCCAAGCCAAACTGGAGAACAAATTAGCGGTTTCTTTTTAGAAAAAACATATCTTTCAGGTCCATGATCATAAAAGTTCCTTTGTTTTCATTAAGGATCTTTTCTTTGTCCGATGTGAGTCACAAGCCTGTTCTTTCAGCGAGTGAAGCTGTAGTAGTATTCATTCAGACTGTTTGTTAGTCAAATGTTTCAATCAAGAAAGCTTATGCTGAGTTCTTTTATCTTTCAGTTCGTCTCCATGACAGCATATCAGAAGAAGGATACCACTATCTTGTGTTCGACTTGTGAGTACTAATCGGGCAGAGGGCTGCATCCTATTAGAAGCAACCAGTAAATTCCCAGTCCCTATAACAAGTCCCTGGTCTTGGATTTGTATCCTGAGGAGGAGTGGGAGATGGGGAACCAGTGGGAGGGGGATGAGTGGTGGGTGGCTGAAATCTGGAGTGAACTGGAAAATAGGTTGGGAATGAGAGTGGGTGGTTGATGGTTCAGAGGAGAGGGAGGCTGGGATCCAGAGACTGAATGGGATGAGAACCGATGGTGTGGAGACCAGCTACTAACATCATAGGTTCTGCTCGTGATGTGTTGGAAGATTAATCACAACATTGCACTGTTCTTCTAAACACAGTGACGCCTGGCTCTTGTAACTATGTATAATGGGCGTATATGAGATTGCTGAAGAATTAACTGGAGCTTTGAAAACTTAAAAGAAAAAGATGTCAGGTGTGATCTCCTGCCCTGGATCTTCAGATACAGAAACACAATCATCACGGAGGCGTCGAAGCCCTTGTTTAAATGACCTGTCAACACCTCAGTTCAGACTTGAAATGTGTCACAATTTGGAAATTGATTTGCAGAAAATGGGAAATGAGAACATTTAAATTAGACCCTAGAATCAGTTGGTGGGCAGGATTACCCAGAGATGAGGGGGAGGAAGTACTAAGAATCTTGGGCTGAATTTGCATATTCGTGTTGAAGTATGCAACCATATGTTAATACTGTTCATCTGCTGGCAGAACTGTGCCTACATCCTGTGAATTCAGTCCTATTTTTGCACAAGCAGATTTGGACTTAAGCAGCACCATGAATAAAACAATTTTAATAGCATTTACATTTTGAACCCACAGCTCTGAACTGAGACTTTACACTGCACCACGTCAATCCCTGCTAACTGTTACAGTCTGAGGAAACTCTTTCAAGGTTTGCTGGGAAGTTTACACTGACCATGGCGGTCTTTTGAGTTTTACCTAATCCCCCTGGCGGTCACCAACACACTGCAGTGTAGAAGTTGGTCTCTGGTTTGGGGCTTGACGTCTGAAGGGTGAGAGTGTAAGAGACCATCTTGTTGGAACTTAATACTTAAGTAAATGCAAAAGGTAAATGTCGATGTTGTAACTCGGCCATGTGATGGGCTGAATGGCCTCATGATTATTGGTGTGTTGGGTACTGGCCCTCTTGGGGTTTTGGATTCTATCTGATGGGAGTGTTTGAAGTTGCTCCTGTTATCGGAATTGGATCGTCTTCAGATCAGGTAAAGTGCGGGTTAATTGGTGATTAACATTCCCTTGTTGTTGTGCCAACAAGAAGCAATAGGCCTGGACTCTCTTCCTCTGGAAGAGGTGCATCTAGGAAAACCAAGAGCACTTTCCTGGACTGGGTGTAGACCTTCCAACTGCCCAGATAGCAATGATGCAGTTTGGACGGGTGCTCCTTCATGCCTTTCTTTCATTTTCCTTCTGTATAATGACAAGTTTGACTGTATAGACTTGCTCTTTCTGTTGGAACTTTTACCTAATGTAGACCCTTGCTCAGACTGCTGTGAAGGACATTTCAGTCTTGGGCTCGTGTGTGCTGTGGCACACATTGACAGTGGCAGCTCCAAGGCAGATTTCCCAGGGGAGAAGATGTTATTTTCGTATTGTTCGTTCAGACACGTGCAGTGATGTAAATGCTGATTGTGCACTGCATGGGCTTGATTGAGCTCAGGGTGTGTAGAGGGAGCCCACATACAGTCCATGGATATCAGCAGTTCCTGCTTGACTTTAGTGTTGTGTTGGAATTTTGATGGTTTGGAATGGCCTGCTCTTAATGATAACCTCCCATGAGGAAGGTGCAGAGTGGTATAGCTAGTGGAGCTGCTACTTCACGCATCCAGTGACCCTGGTTTGGTCCTGACCTTGGGTGCTGTCTGTGTGGAGTTTGAACGTTCTCCTCGTGACTGCATGGGTTTCCTCCAGGTGCTCTTGTTTCCTCCCACACCCCAAAGACGTGTGGGTTGGTGGGTTAATTGGCTGCTGCATATTGCCCGTAGTCTGAAGAATCTGGGGGCATTTGGGAGGAATGTGAGGAGGATAGGTTACAAGGACAATTGGTGGGGAATTTGATTGTTGTGTGAGCTGGCACAGACTCGATGGGCCGAAGTGGCCATCTCCTAAGGAAATATGGAAACTTGGTAGAACGCCAAAGGACTGTGAGTGTTTGCAGTGTGAAGATTTGCAAATTAGCAGGAGCATAGATTTAAACTCGCATGCAAGCTGTGAGCTACCTGTGTGACGAGCCTCCCTCTTTGTTAAATTCTTTTGCCAGAAAATTTAAAAGATCTTGAGGGAATTAATCTCTCCTATTTTGACCCCAGCTAAAAATCCTTTCCTTGAAGAAAGATAGAGCCCAAAGCAGTGTGATTGCCTGAGCAAGAGAGGTGGTCGAGGGGTTAGAGTTAAATAGCATCTCCGCGGAATTCGAAGGTGCAGGGCAAATTGTTCCATGAAGGAGGGTGGAGTTGGAGGGGAAATGGTTGGAGTCTGTATGGGAAAAAAAACGGAAGCTTCTACATGGAACTGTTAGTGATTGTGCATGAGGCACTTGCACATTTGCATTTGAAATGAAGTCATTCCATCTGGTGAGTGCAGAGAGTGTGACAGTGGCTCTGTCCCCGGGTGTACTGTACGGTTTGCCTTTACCTTCCCTGCATTATTTAGTATTGCTGATGATGGGCACAGTTTGGGGAATGACTGACAGGAGGCGGTAGGTTGCAAGGAGTATTAACTGCTATGTGGTATTGGTTTATTACTCAAAGTCGAGTTTATTGCCATGTGCACAAGTACATGGTTGCACAGGTACAATGAAAAGCTTACTTGCAGTAGCATTATAGGCACATAGCATTAGAGAAGCAACGTTCACAAGAAAAACAAATATAAATTATACAAGAAAGAACACAAGTAGAACAAAAAAAACCAAAATCCATTATAGTGCAAAGTGCTGACAGTGTTGCTCTATTGAAGGAGTGATTAGGGTTGTGCAGGCTGGTTGAAGAACCGATTGGTTGAAGGGAAGTAGCTGTTCTTGAACCCGATGGTGTGGGATTGTCACATGTACCGAGATACAGTGAAAAGCTTTTGTTTTCATGTCATCCAGACAGATCATTCCAAACATAATGACATCGAGGTAGTAAAAAGAAAGCAATGCAGAATATAGTGTTGCGGTTACGGAGAAAGTACAGTACAGGCAGACAGTTAAAGTGCAAGAGCCACGATGAGGTAGATTGGGAGATCAAGAGTTCAGTCCATTTGGCCCAGCCATTCCACTGCCCGCCACAGTATGTGGAGACTGGCTGTCCTGTTATGTCGTGACTCAGCCATGCAATTCTGTTGATGTCTCTACAGAGCTTGGGGTGAGCTTTCTGCTCCAGGAGTAGGGATTTCTCTTACCATTCACCTTGTCGGAGAGCTGATGTGTCGATCTCATTGGAATCCAACACTTGCACCTACAGGGCACACAAGGGGCAGATGTCGGGGGGATGGTAGATTATGAAGGGTGGAATGATCTCAGGGAGATTGGTGGGAAATCATGTGGCTTTTCAGTTTTGCCCCTGCTGTGGGCAAGGGCTTTATACAGATCCTTCTAATTCCTTTCAGGTCCTGAAAAATAAATGAAGACCGTGAAGGAGTTTCTTTATTTTTGTGTTTGAAGTTTGTTTTGACACAGGTGCAAGTAGGAAAATTTCTGTTCATTCTGCATTGAGGCAAATCTAATCAGGCAGACACACAACCAGGCATGTTTTGCTGAATGTGTGCAGGTATGCAAACCTGCAGCAAGCACACCTGTATATATTCTTGGGCACAAATACATGTACTCACATACAAATGTTCTCGCACATGTACACACCAGTGGTTATGCACAGAATGTGTGTGTGTGCATGTTTCCTGTGTTAATTTGTATTAGATGTAGAATGGACACATTGCAATTGCTGCACGTCTAAATACTTTTGCAATGTGTCATGGCACATGCAAGTCATCACACACACAGGCACCCCTGCACATACTTGTACATGAGATTGCATACACACCTGCAGGACACAGCCACACGTCTAGATTTCCCCAACAGTGGGCACTTGCCTGTGTAGCACTGATCACAGTGGTTTGGTCCATTATGCTGATCTTCAGGAGGTTTTCCCAGAAATTCCCCACGAGCTGAGTTTCCCCAGGCCATGTTGTTCCAGGGAGCCCAGAGTGAGTGCTCTCCAGCCCACCTGCGGCCACCTTCACTCGCTTGCAGACCGACTCCTAACCCAGGCTGTCTACATAGACACTTCCTCAATAACCCTTCAGAAAGGATCTGATTAAATGAATGCTGAGGAGCAGAGCCAGCTGGAAGTTGTCCAGCGGACTGATTGTGCATTAAGTGGTGCTGTAGCACAGTCTGCACAGCCATGGACTAGAAATGCGCTGAGCTGGGCTGTGTAAATGATCCTCTCCATCCTCTCAGTGACTCATTCACTCTCTGGTGAGTTACTGAACAATGCAAGTGGGGAATGTGGAACCTACTTCTAAGCAGCTTGTTCCCATTGTTTGAGAAAACTTGCTGCTTTCTGTTACCCTTGGAGTCACATTGTACACAGAGCACAGGTGTAGACCATTCAGCCCAGCAAGTTCGTGCTGGTATTAATCCTCCTCTCACCATCATAGCCTCTCTTTCCTTTCCCCTCATGTTTATTCAGCTTTCCTTTAATCCCTCTGTTGCTCACTTCGTTACTGGAGTGAGTTCCACATTCTCCCCTCCCTGGTCGAAAGCTTTCTCTTGAACATCATGTTGCATTTATTGACAACTGCTCTGTATCTCTGTACCTTGCGCAACGATCACATCCACACTGTTGGCAAATAAGGGGTTGCCCATTTAAGAATGACGTGAGGCAACTTTTTTTTTGGAAGGGTTGTGAGTTTTTGGAACTCCTCCTAGAACGTAGAACAATTACAGCACAATCCAGGCCCTTCGGCCCACAAAGCTGTGTCGAACATGTCCCTACCCTAGAAATTACTAGGCTTACCCATAGCCCTCTATTTTACTCAGCTCCATATACCGATCTAACAGTCTCTTGAAAGACCCTATCGTATCAGCCTCCACCACAGTTGCCGGCAGCCCATTCCACGCACTCACCACTCTCTGAGTAAAAAAACTTACCCCTGACATCTCCTCTATACCTACTCCCCAGCACCTTAAACCTATGTCTTCTTGTGGCCACCAATTCAGCCCTGGGGAAAAGCCTCTGACTATCTACCCTATCAATACCTCTCATCATCTTATACACCTCTATCAGGTCCCCCCTCATCCTCCGTCTCTCCAAGGAGAAAAGGCCGAGTTCCCTCAACCTGCTTTCATAAGGCATGCTCCGCATCCCAGGCAGCATCCTTGTAAATCTCCTCTGCACCCTCTCTATGGCTTCCACATCTTTCCTGTAGTGAGGCGACCAGAACTGAGCACAATACTCCAAGTGAGGTCTGACCAGGGACATATATAGCTGCAACAATACCTCTCGGCTCCTAAATTCAATTCCCCGATTGATGAAGGACAATACACCATATGCCATCTTAACCACAGAGTCAACCTGCGCAGCCACTTTGAGCGTCCTCAAAGGATAGTGGAGGTAGTCTTTGAATATGTTTAAGGCCAGTCAAGGGGATGAAAGGTTACCATGGCTGATGGGAATGAGGTCACAGCCACGATCTTTTTGAATGGCGGAGCAAGCCTGAGATGTTCAGTGACCTACTCCTAATTCATATGTAACATGTCACATGCCCTCAGCACTGATGCGACACATAGGGTCGATTTCTGTCAGGGAAGGAAACAAAGAATTCTCCATTTGAATTCACAGCATTTGAGGGAACCCTTTGGCCCATCAGCTTTGTGTTAGATCCTTACAGACCTCTCCAATTAGTCCCATACGGCCACTCCATAGCTTCACAAGCATTTCCCCTTCAAATATTTATCCAGTTCCTTCCTCAAAATTACTGTTGATGCTCCTACTCTTTTGGGCAAGTTGTGAATGGGTTTAATCTGATTGTCGCTGCAGGAAATTAACTGTGGAGTGTCCACAGCAAGGAACTCAGCATTCTAGTATAGTCAACATTAAGCAGGGCATGGACCTGTACTGCTGACGTGGTGGCCCTGATGCAGGGTTTTGACCTGAAATGCTGCCAATTCCTTTTCCGTCCACAGATGCCGCTCGACCCGTTGAGTTCCTCCAGTAGATTGTTTGTTGTTTAAGAAAGGCAGGCTAGGTTGGGTAGTGCTGTTAATATTAGATGGCATCAATACAGTGCGTAGACAGGACCTTGGCTCATCAGGTCATGGTGTGAAACTTGAGTCAGTTTGGGTAGAGCTAAGAAGCAGCGGAAAACCTTGCTGGATGTTGTTTGTAGATGTCAGAATAGTAGGAGTAATCTAAAAGAGGAAATGAAAGGTGCATGTAACTTGGGTAATGTAATCATGAGGGACTTCAATCTATAAATAGACTGGGCAAAATCAAATTAGCAGTAATGTGGAACGTGTAGAAGATGGATTTCTAGATCAGCATGTTGACGAATGGTCCAGGCGACAGACTATTTTAGACCCAATACTGTGCCTGTGTTGACACAGGAAGGGGTTAATTAATAATCTTGTTGTTAAGGGGAGAGTGGAGAAAAGTGACCATCATTTGTTGGAATTTAACGTTAAGTTTGAAAGCAATGTAGGGTCCATCTGAATCGAGAGTTTCCAATCTAAACAAAGAATGAGACATGCTGGTTACCTACTGTACATTAATGGGTCTGACAGTGGACAGTGTATTTAAAGAAAGAATACATGATCTGTAACAAATATATATTCTTTTAATGCAGAAAGGAAAAGTCCAATTGTGGCTTGCAGGAGGAATTAATGATAGTATTAAGTGTAAGAAAAAGGCTCATAATGTTTTCAGAAAAAAAGAATTATGCTTGAGGATTGTGGAAGTTTTAAAATTTCAGAAACGATGATTAAGAAATTGTTAAAGAAATATAAAATAGAACCTGAGGGTAAACTGGCAGGAAACACAAAATCAGACGGAGGTTCCATAGGTGTGTCAAAAGCAAAAGACCAGTGAGAACAATCAGAGAGGTGGTGGATTTATAACAGAGGATAAGGAAATGGTAGAGAGTGGGTGATATCTGGAATGCGCTGCCAGAGGAGGTGATGAAGTCTGATACTAGTTATAAGAGGCATTTAAACAGGTACTTAGATAGGCAAGGCATAGCAGGGTGCGGGCACAGGGGATTAGTGTAGGTGGGCAAAAAGATCAGCATAGACGTGATGGGCTGACGGGCTGTTTCTGTACAACTCCATGACTCTGGCTCAGTGACTCTAAGACACAAGAAACTTCCCAAAAGATTGGAGAATCAAGGGTCCAGTGTAAATGAAGAAGTAAAAGGAATCAGGAAGTACTACTGGAGAAGTTAATGAGACTGAAAATATAAATCACCAGGACTAGATGATCTCCATCCCAGAATTTTGAAATTGATGGCTGTCAGAGTAGTGGGTACTTTGGTTATCATTTTCCAAAATTCTATAGTTTTGGGAATGGTTGCTGCAGATTGAAGGATAACAAATGTGACCTCATTACTTAAAAAAGGATGAAGAGAGAAAATGGAGGACCAACCTACTTGAGTTCTTTGAAGATGTACCTCGTAGAATAGGTAAGGGGAAATGGTGGGTGTGACGTATTGAGGTTTTCAGAAGGCTTTGAAATAATGTCCCATGGAGGAGGTTGGTGAGTGAGGTTTGATTCTGGATCATGTACTAGTGTGGATTGAGAAGTGGTTAACAGATAGAAAACAACAAATAGGGCTAGCACCAGGCACAGGGAGCCATTCTGGTGGAGGGAGGAAAGAGAAACATGGTTGTCATAGGGATAGCCTCGTTAGGGGGACAGACACTATTCTCCGTCACAAAGGCAGAGTCTCAAAGGAAACAACTAATGTGACTTCCTTGTTCAAAAAGAGAAGAAGACAAAAGGTGAGGAAATGCTGGAGTCAATCGAAGAGGAAATAACTAATCATTTAGGAAAGCTGAATATAATCAAACTTGGTCAACACGGTTTTATGAAAGGTAAGTCACACTTGACAAGTTTGCACGAATTCTCTGAGGAGCTGCCAGAGACGGGAGATAGAGGGGAACCTGAAGATGTAACTTATTTTAGATTTCCAAAAGGCATTTGACAAGGTGCCACCTTAGAGGCTGGTGCACAGATTAAGAGCTTGAGATATCAAAGGAAGTGTGTCAGCAGGGATTGAAAACTGGTTATCACAAAGAAAACCAAGGAGTTGGACTAAATGGGTACTTTTCAGGTCAGAAGCACCCAGGGGTCAGTTCTTGGCCCTCTATTGTTTACTATTTACAATAATGATTTGGAGGAGGGAACGAAGTGTAAGATTTCCAAGTTTGCAGATGCTATGAAAACCAGTGGAAGGGCATTTTGTGATGAGGACATTGTGATTCTGCAATGGGATAGAGACAGATTGAGTGATTGGGTGAAAACCTGGCAAATGGAGTTGAATGTGGGGAAGTGTGAGGTGATGCACTTCGGTAAGAGGAATCAAAAGGAAGATTGTTATCTAAATGGAGAGAGGCTAAGTGAGTGAAGTTCAGAGGGATCTTGGTGTTCTAGAGCATAAATCACAAGGAATCAGCAGGCAGGACCAACAAGTAGTTAAGAAGGCAAACGGCACATTGGCCTTTATTGCAAAGGGGTTGGAGTTTAGGAATAGGGATGCTGTGTTACAGTTGTCCAGGGCTGTTGGTGAGGCAGTCAGAAGGAGAGTCACCAGGCTAACTCCTGGGACGAGAAGGCTGTCCTATCCACAGAGGCTGGACAGTTTGGGTCTGTATTCCTTGGAGTTTAGACGAATGAGGGTGATATTCAAATATATAAGATTCTGAGTGGGTTGGACAGAGTGGATGTTGAGATGTTCTCACCAGTGAGAGAGAAACAAACAAGGGGACTGAGGAGCTGCTCATTTAAAACTGAGGTGTGTTGAAATTTCTTCTGTCAGAGGGTAGCAAATCTCTGGAATTCTCTGCTCCTGAGGATAGTGGAGGCAGGATCACTGGATATGTTTAAGGTGGGAGATGGATAAATATTTGAAAGATTGAGGAATTGAAGGTTATGGGGAACTGGCACAGAAGAGATGAGACCAGCATCGATCAGCTGTGGCCATGGTGAATGGTGGGATAGGGTTGAGGCCCTGGTGGCCTCTTCCTGCTCCCCTTTTCCTGTGTTCTTGGAATGAACAGGTCCTTATCAGGTTGACCGGCTGTGATTCAGAGGATACCAGTGCTCGGGACTCAACAGTTCACAATCCGTATGGGTGGTTTGTCCGAAGGGACTACTTGTAACATTTTCATGTTTGGTGATGACATCAAACTAA
The DNA here is from genome assembly GCF_009764475.1 of Pristis pectinata. Taxonomy (NCBI): domain Eukaryota; kingdom Metazoa; phylum Chordata; class Chondrichthyes; order Rhinopristiformes; family Pristidae; genus Pristis; species Pristis pectinata. Next base: position 18,955,882 of record NC_067433.1, on the reverse strand, counting down.
GTAAGATGAGGATGTGTAGCGTCTACAAAGGGATAGAGACAAGCTGAGTGAGTGGGCAATGATGTGGCAGGTGGAGTCATGGAAAAATGCAAAGTTACCCGTCATTTTTTTTTAAATAGTCACACAGCACAGAAACAGGCCCTTTGGCCCACCTTGTCCATGCTGACTGTCAAGTACCCATCTGTACTAATTCCATTTACCAGCACTTGGTCTGTAGCCTGCAGTGCCTTGGTGATTCAACGGCTCGTCCAGGTGCTCCTTAAATGTTGCGAGAGTTTCTGCCTTCACCACCTTCTCAGGCAGTGTGTTCCAGGCTTCAGCCACCTTCTGCTGCTCTCTGACGCTCTAGGAGAGTGACTAGGGACCCGAGTGTTCTTGATTTGAATGCTAACATGCTGGTGCAGCAGGTAATTAAAAAGACAAATGATGCGTTGGTCTTAATTGTAAGAGGTTTTGAGTACAAAAATAAATATGCTTTGCTGCAATTATATTGGGCTGTAGTGTATTGCATATAGTTTTGGTCTCCTTGCTGTACAGAGGGTGTACTCAATATTGAGGGAGTGCAGCAAAGGTTCAACAAATTGGTTCCTGGGATGGTGGGTCTGTTACATACTAGAGGCTGGGCAGACCAAGCCTCTAGTCTGTAGAGTTTAGAAGAATTAGAGGAAGTGTTCAAAATTCTCAACAGAGAAGATCTGTCCTCTGGCTGAGGTGTCTGGAACCTGGAGTCACATTCTCAAAGTAAGGGGTCAGCCATTTTGGACTGAGGTGGGGAGGAATTTCTTTACTCAGAGGGTGGAGAGCATGGTAATGTGGCAGTTAGCATAATGCTATTACAGCGCCAGCGACCCAGGTTCAATTCCGGCCGCTGTCTGTAAGGAGTTTGTACCTTCTCCCCGTGTCTGCGTGGGTTTCCTCCGGGTGCTCCGGTTTCCTCCCACATTCCAAAGATGTACGGGTTAGGAATGTGGCGCTGGAAGCGTGGCGACACTTGCGGGCTGCCCCCAGAACACTCTATGCAAAAGTTGCATTTCACTGAGTGTTTCGATGTACATGTGACTAATAAAGATATCCTATCCTATCCTATTTTATCCTGTGGGGCTGTGGAGGCTTGGTCATTGATTGCAGTCAAAACCAAGGTGAGAGAGAGAGAAGCTGAGTCACCACTGACACCGCCTGACATCTGGCTGTATCCTACAGCTGAATTTCACAACTTTTACGTGTTACTTTTAGATGGGTCAATAAAAGGGTTAGAGAGAAAGAAAACAAATAAAATTTTCTTTCTCTCTAACACCTTTATTGGCCCATCAACCTACCATTAGCCAGTCATGAACAGTTTATCACCGTGGCATCCCTGCCCTCACCCTATCGGAGATATTTCATCTCCTCACCGCATTCACTGCAACTTAACATTAACTTGCATTTCTCTTTCCTTCTGATGCAGCGTCTACAACCTGAAACATTAAAGCTGTTCCTCTCTCCACAGACGCTGCCTGACCTGCTGAGTGTTTTCAACATTTCCTGTTTTTATTTCAGATTTTCAGTATCTGCAGTTTTTGGTTTTTTGTCATCGATGGGTGATTCCCAGTTGGGTCTGGAATAAAGGCAGACTGTATAGACAGTTACTGTTCTGCCTTGGAGAAGGGTGAAGTCAGAGGTGTTTCCTGGAGCTTCAGCCTCACCCTGAGGGCACAGAGGCAGAGATGCAGACACACATCAAGGCAAGCACACAGGCAGAGACACAGCAACTTTGAGCTCCCTAAAGGGGCCAATGATAGAGAGGGAGGTGATGGAAAGTGAAGGAACCATTTAGGGCCGTGAATAAGAAAATGAGAGAGGAAAAGAATTTATGGGAGAGGAGAAAATGAGAGGCTGGAATCCAGATTTTAACTAAAAAAAAATCAAACCGGATAATCTCTGTTTAGGATTCCAAGCTTCTCACGTGTCCTTGTTGTTATGGTGTGAATACATTGGCATACATTTAGAATGTGTTTTTCTTTGCCAGAGCAGTTGCCTTTATGACCTGACTGTTGAAAGGCTCTGTGTGCGGCAGTAATGTGCAGGCATTGGGAACATCGCTAACCTGGGCTTTGGGAAGGTTACCGTACACCAGCCAACCTGTCCACAACTTGTTATTTACCGGCTGGTTCTCGTCACAGCTCAGCTGATTGCAACTGGCTACTTTGGACTGTTTCTCGAGGCAGTGGAGGATTTATGGCCCAGGCTGTGTGACCCACACATCTCGGCACCGGGGCTTGATTGTGTAAATAAAACAAAACAATAAACCAGAAATGAAAACACAAACTGCTGATTGAATTGACCACCAGGGGAATGTACTTGATTGTTCCTGTGTGCCCCGATATCCCAGATACAGTTCAGGAGAAAGCCATTGGTTCCGTTATGCTTGTGCCAGCTCTTTGTAAGAGCGATCACTCTCTCTTACCTGTTCTTGCCCTCAGCTGTATGAATCTTTCTTCCTTGGGTCATTTATTTCCAGGTAGCTTTCATGTAAATGTTGTTTGGTTGCCTCTTCAACAGAAACTCATTGCTTTACGTTTGATCTGATGGGAGGGGGTAGCTTTGAGATTATTTCCTGAGAGATGATGTGTGGGCAAGGGTCTTAATCTTAATCCACTTCTTGTTCCTTGCTGTCTTTTAGTTAGATGTTGAATGAGAATGGGCAGACAGTGGGAGAAAAGGCTCTCCTTGCCGAAGTGATCATTGACCTTCAACTTTGACTAGGAAGAAGTCCAGAAGAAACCAACACTGTAGAAGCTCTTGATGCATTATTTTAAAAACCCTAGTTTCATATTAAATCCCCAATAATTTTAGAAATAAATTAAAACATTCAGTGGAAGCCCAAAGGATAGTACCTTTCTTCAACGTCATATGACTGAAATTATGACCGTGTGTTATGAGCTGATTGCATCGTTTCTGTGCGCATTAATGTGGAGGGGTATGTACGAGTTTCAGGCAGAAAGGTGGAGCACTGTGGGGATGTGGAGTGGGGTTAAGATATGAATGTGGCTCTGTCTGGGAGATAAAGCTCCCTGTCAGATATGCTTTGTTCTCATGAGGTCTGTCTTTCTGTCTGTGTATATCTTGTGGTTAAGCCGATTTTGATTATTAAACTTGCAACTACCAAGCATGAATATTTATAAATGTTTCCAAAAGCGCCTTGTTGAGCATCACCCCTTTTAGTGTGGGCTGTTTACACACTTGCGCACTGGCAAAGGGTAAGTCTGTCAGTAATTGATTATAAAATGGGTGGTGAGCAGGAAACCTGCTGTAATGTTGTTTCATCTTACAATCCAGTGCTCTGAGAGCTCTTTCTTTACATGTCGAACTTCTATAGACATTCCTTGAAAACACCACACAGCCCATACACACATTGTAGGGTCTGATGCAGTGTCTCGACCCGAAGCTTCGACACACCCTTTTGCCTCCACAGATGCTGCTTGACCAGCTGAGTTCTTCCAGTGGTTTATTGCTTGCTCCAGATTCCCACATCTGCAGTCTGTTGTGTCTCCATGCGTGCAGTCTGTTTGAAATCCAGTTAATGGGTTCTGCATTAAGACTGAAAGGATACAATTTTGACAAACTTTGGTCTGCTCACAGATGCATTTCAACATTATGAGGTGTTCCTGGCAGGTCAATTTTCTTTTGGAATAGCTGACTTGTTCTCTTGCAAGCAATGAAGTTTTTGTTCTAGTGCTGCTGTCTCATCTTCTCATGTGTCTGATCAATTCTTTCTTGTTACAAATCAGAAAGAGAATTCGGTGCAGCGGAATCTGCACTGCAGCAGTTGGACAGGGTGTTGCGGCACAGAGTCGGTCTGAGCCTCGATCAGAGGACCAGCACAGATCCCCCACTCTCACTCTCACCACCAACTGCACACGTCTGCCAAACGAGGCTCATTCGCAAGCCACCACTTCGGACACTGGCAGCATTCCCCCATCAGGCTTGGCAGACAGATATGACCACTCTGCCCATCTCCCTCCCCCCTGCCTGCTTTCCTTCGCCTCTGCTCATTTATACCCTCAGATGATTTGTGCTGTCAGTTATTGTGCCCTGAATCACCATTAACTAATAAACACATTGGGATACCATTGGAAAGCAAATTTTTCATGAGAAATGAAGAAGGCCTGCACCATCCCCACTGTCCGTACCTCTGCTGAAAACCTACCCCTGACCCATTGATCTCTCCCCACACCTCCACTGAATGGGTCGGTATCAGAGTTTGCTCGAAGCTCTCGTGTGAGGTGCTTTGGAATGCATTACTGCAGTAAAGATGCCATATAAATGTAAGTTATTGTTGAAATGAGTTGAGTCAATCGTGCTAATTTGTAGACTGCAGTACAGCAGTAACCGTCTGTGTGTGGGCGGGTTGTCAGTCTGTTCTCCCTGTCTTTGAGACTCCTTAGAAGCTGAGCGTGGACACAAATCGAGCAAAAAATTACTGCAGAAATGATTGCTGCACAGCTTTGAGGGTGCTGCATCAGTGGCACCAAGCATGGGCCATGCTTGAGTAATTGTTCCTGTGAGGGTGTGGAGCACGCAGCAAAGTGTTGTAACAACACCAGGAGAAATGTATCATCTCGCTGACAGATCTTGGCACGGATCTTGTGCGCAGTGCTTGCTTTTCAGTTTGTTTTTATGTGTCCTCATCTCAATCTGTGGAGGTTGATCCTTTAACCTAAAATAAAACTGAAAATGCTTGAAACACTCAGAAGGACGGGCAGCATCAGTGAAGCAGGAGGGGTGATCAATATGAAATGTTAGCTCTGTTTCTCTCTTCTGAATGTGCAAGTTCAATGACTCTTTCCAGCACTCCCCGTTTTGTTTCAGGTTTGTAGCATAGGGACATTTGAACTGGGAGCATGAATACGTCACTCAGACCCTCAACTCTGCTGTGCTATTTAATAAAATGTTTGGATGATTTGACTGTAATCTCATCTCCATATACCCTTCTTCCCACAGCAACCTTTCACCCCCTTGTTTATCAAGGATCTATCTACCTCTGCCTTAAGAATATTCAAAGATTCTGCTTCAAGCATACTTTGAGGAACAGAGTTCCAAAGACTCACTGCCCTCAGAGAGGAAGAACTTACATCTCATCTCTGCTTCAAATGGGAAGCCCCTTATTTTTAAACAGTGACCCCCTAGTTCTAGATTTTCCCTCGAAATGAGTCATCCCCTCTACATCCACCTTGTCGAGGCCCCTCAGGATCTTTTATGTTTCATTCGGGTCTCCTCTCATCTTCTAAGCTCCAGCAGAGACTAGCCTAGCCTGTCCAAACTTGTCTCAAGGCAACCTATCCACTTCTGGCACAAGGCCAGTAAAGCCAATCTAAATGTGAACACATTTACATCCTTAAGTACGGAGAAGAACACTACACTCCAGACGAACTTGAACATCCTACTTGAGGATTCATTCCCCCACCCCACCCCTGCCCCCTTGGAAGGAATGAGGGGAAACCAGTGGATGTAGTGTTTTTGGATTTTCAGAAGGCTTTCCACAAGGCGAGGATGCTGAACAAACTCAGAGCATGTGGAACTGTGGTGAAATGGTGGCAAGGTTTGAGAGTTGGGTTAACAAATAGAAAACAAAGCTTGGAATAAACCGGTCCTTCCCTGGGTTTGCTGTGAGATGTGGGACAATACAGGGATATGTGATCGTCAGCCATTTACGGTCCACCTCAAAGACTTGGCAGACGGGGCCAAATTTCCAAGTTTGCTGTTGACTTGAAACTCTGTGGGAGTGGGAGTAAGGGTGAGGATATCAAGAGGCTTCAAGCTGAGTGAATGGGCAACAAGAGGTAGGTGGAGCACAGCATGGGAAAATGGGAGGTTTCCTAGTTCAGTGGGAAAGATAAGATTTCTTTATTAGTCACATGTATATCGAAACACACAGTGAAATATGTCTTTTTGCGTAGTGTTCTGGGAGCATCCTGCAAGTGTCGCCACGCTTCTGGCGCCAACATAGCATGTTGAAACTCAGAGTTGATGAGAGATTGGGTATATCGGTGTGCAGTGGGAACCGGGAGTCCTTGTGCACAACTCTTTGAAAGGTGACAGGTGCAGCAGGCAGTTCGGAAGGCAACGTTGACTTTTATTGCAAGAGGATTTGTGTACCAGGGTATACATGATTTACTACTGTTATACAGGGACTTGGCGAGACCATACCTGGGTAGGCGTGTACAGTTTTTGTTTCCTTACCTTGCAAGGGATATCTTTGCTCTAGATTTAGCAGACTGGTTGCTGGGATGGTACATCTGTCATGGGAGAGAATGAGTAGGCTCGACCTCTGTTCTGTAGAATTTAGAAGCATGAGAGGCAACCTCATTTGGAACAGACAAAATTCTTCGAGGGCTTGATGGAGTAGATGCAGGGAGGAGGTTTCTCCTGACTGAGGAGTCCACAGCCAACGGTCACAGTCTCTAATTAAGGGGTATTGGTGTTGGTTTATTATTGTCACTTGTACTGAGGTACAGTGAAAAGCTTGTCTTACAAACCGATCGTACAGGTCAATTCATTACACAGTGCAGTTATATTGAGTTAGTACAAAATGCATTGATGTAGTACAGGTGAAAACAGTAACAGTAAAGAGGATTCAAATGTGGGTGATGACTCTTCGCATTTCTCTTCCCCAGAGTCCGTGGAGGCTCTGCTATTGATGTCACTTCAATCAGAGATCTGTATGGAAAGATAGTTGGACAGTTACAGGGATAGGAAAGATTTAGAGGGATATGGGCCAAACGCGGGCAAATGGGACTAGCTTAGATGGACACCTTGGCTGGCATGGACCACTTGGGCTGAAGGGCCTGTTTCCGTGCTGTATTAGAGGAGTCTTGGGATACGGATTGGATTGGACGATGGAGTTGAGGTAGAACATCAACCACAATCTTGTTGAATGGTGGAGTGGGCTTCAGGGTCCTACCTCTCCTCCTCTGAAATTCAAACCACTGTTTGTGTAAGATGCAAGGTTGGAATGGCTGTTCATCAGAAGTTAAATTTGCTGTTGAATCCCTACGGCTGTAATGTACTAAGTTAGAAGGTGAGGTGCAGTTCCTTGAGGACATTTTGGGCTTTGTTGGAACCGTGTAGGAGGCCAAAGACGGGTCAGAATGGAGTGGGATGGAGAATTAAAGTGACAGGCAGCTTGAGGTAATCCTTGCAGACAGTTCTGTCTAGAGGCCACACAGTCTCCATTGTAGAGGAGGCCATAGCGTGCTAAATTAGGAAAAGTAGAAGTAAGCTGCGGTTTCACTGGAAGGATGTTGGGGCTGGAGACAGTGGGAAGGGAAGAGGTAAAATGCACGTGTTGCAACTCCTGTGGTTATGTGGGAAGGTGCTGTGAAAAGGGAAGTGGTTATAGTGGAGATGGAGTCCTGCTCCTGAACTTGTGGTAGAGCTGTACAGTACAGAGACAGGCCCTTTCTGCCCACCTCGTCTGTGCTGACCATAGTTCTATGTACGCTAGTCCCATTAGCCTGCATCAGGCTCATATCCTTCTACAACCTCACCATCTGAGCTCCTGTCCAAATGCCTTTTAAACGTTGTAATTGTATCTGATTCTACCACCACCTCTATCAGCTTGTTCACAACCCTCTGTATGGAAAAATCGCCCCTCAGATCTCCTTTAAATTCTCTCCTCTCACCTTAAAGCTGTGTTCTCTAGTTCTAGACTCCCGTCTCCTGGGAAAAGAACTGACCACATATCCTATCTGTGCTCCTTATAAACCATGAAGGTCACCCCTCAGCCTCCTACGTTCCAGTGAAAATAACCCCAGCCTATTCAATCTCTCCTTATAAGCCCAGCCCTCCATTCCAGGCAACATCCTGGTGAATCTCTTCTGCATTGTTTCTAATGCTACCACATTCATCCTATAGTATGGTGTGGCCTGACTAATGTTTACAGCTGCAGCATGCCATCTCAAATTCCGGCTTCTGCCCTCTTCCTTTCCAGTCCTGATGAAGGGTCTCAGCCCGAAACGTTGACTGTTCATTTCCCTCCACGGATGCTGCCTGACCTGCTGAGTTCCTCCAACACTTTTTGTGTATTGCTCCAGATACATCCAGCATCTGCAGAATTTCTTGTGTCTGTACCATCCCAAATGTTTTCAGAGGGTTAAGGACAGATTAAGTAGTGTTGTTCGAAATGTTTGAAAGAAAACGTTACTGTTTTCTTGGCAAGAGCGATGGTGGTCAGTGGACAGACTTCAGAGAAACAGCAGTCTTGCACCTTCTGTCTCTGGTTTGGAGAAGAATCTTGGTCTCTGCGTGACTGAAGCACCGTATCTCAGATGTGAAGCTGCTAAATCTTCTCTGCAAGGCTTTGACCTCCTTTCTGCATTGTGGTGCCCAGAACCGAATGCCTAATCGAACAGATGTAAAAGCATGAATATTTACAAAGTGCTCCATCGATGCTAAACGCCCTTTTCTGTCTTCTGCCAGGGTGACTGGGGGTGAATTGTTTGAAGACATCGTAGCCAGAGAGTACTACAGTGAAGCAGATGCAAGGTAAGCTCTTCTATCAGTCACCTCTCACCTGGAGCCTTTGAGGTGCCTCAGTGTCACTTGTGCATCAGACATCATGGCTGTGTAGGGGCATTCGATCTGGCTGTTCCCTTTTCTGACTGGATGACATCCCACTCACTCCTGCTGTTGTGGGAATGCAGTATAATGTACCTTGACCCCACCAAAAAATGTACAACATGAGATGAGGTTCACTGCTGGTCACCGGTTTGATACACTGCCCGATGTGTGTGAGGAGGAATGAAAGCTCAGGCAAGTTCTGAAACAGGACGGGGAAAGGGAAGTTTTACCCCTGCACAAAGCACTGAATTTTATGGGCATTACGCGTTCTTAGGTTGAGACACCGGTTACTTGCATGATTCCATTTCCCCTCTTCCCAATCCCAAACCCTCCAACAGCTGATAGTCTTCAGCCCTGTACATGGGGCAGTGCAGCAGTTAACGCCGCTGCTCACAGCTCCCGTGACCCTGTCACCACTTGGGTCACCCTGGGTGCTCTGATTTCCTCCCACATCCCAAAGGTGCACAGTTTGGTTAATTGGCCACTGTAACTTGCCCCTGGTGCAGATTAGTAGCAGAAAGAATCAAAGGGGAATTGATGGTCATGTTCGCTCCGTCCAGAGCTGGCCTCCCACCTTTATACCGAACCCTTGCAGAACATGGAGCAAGCTAAGTGTCAAAGCTGTTGGTTGTGACTTGACCCTGTGGAAGCTGGTCTTGATCCATGAGCTAACTGGGATTCATCCCACCTCTCACTGAACAAACAAATGGCTTGCTCTTCCAATGGCTGCTGGTTTTCCTCAGTGACAGCAGGAGTGAGCAAGGAATTTCATTGGTGTACATGACAAATTGATCTGCTCTGAGGAGTGGGATTGGAGATGGTGACTATGGAAAGTAGTGCCCACTCAGAGCTGGTTCCTGTCAGTGAGTAATTGATCCCCATTTTCACAGCTCCATTGAATGCCATGTAAACAAGGAGTTTGATATCCTGCAGAACATTCCTCATGCTGTGTCATGCTAGTAGTCTCCGAGGATCTGATTCACCAACAGTGCGATGAATTTGTCTGCTCCCAGCCACGGATGTTACAGGAGCATCAAGTGAATCACAGGGTTTGCTGTAGCTGTAGCATGAGACATTAATTAGCAGAATAAGAGGAGAGGATGAAGATTAAACCTAACATTCATCTCCAGAAGTTAGGATCACGGTTGGGGTTATAAGATATTGGAGAGATGCAAGGGTCATAATACAGTGTTGAATAAATATTCTCCAATTTCCCATGTTGTGCACCTACATTTAATTCTAACAGGAACAAGACCAAATTATTGAAGGTAGGAAAAACCATGATGTCTGTGGATCAAGTCGCATTTCTAGTTGTGATCTTCTGTCGAAAGCAGTGATCCTGTTAAATGGTGGAGCGAGTTGGGGGCACTGTCCTGGACAATGACAGATAACGGCTCACTATAACCTGCCCAGACAAAACACTGTGGAGGAACCTTAATAAAATTAATTATGTTTTGTTGATGAGTTAAAACCAAAAAGGCGCTCAAGGCTGATTATGGCTGTGCTAGCACTTGTAATGAGAGCAAGGGTAGGGAGGAGTGCGAGAGGGGCCTTGTGGAACTGTGTCAGACTTGGCCTCACACATTGAACTGTTGCTGCTTGCTGCATTGGTGAATCTGGAAAATAATAAATCCCAATGGGACCTTCCTTGCTGAGAGCAGGCAGAGTGTCAGGATGTGAGGAGGGGCTGTTACCTGTAATGCGGCAGCGTACTGGGTTTTCAGTGAGTGCTCGGATGTTGATGTAGTTGGTTTCTGAACTCTGTGGGTAAGAACAGGAAGGGATTGCTAAATGGTGTGGGACACGAGAGAGGAACAGTAGGTCACACATCTTCGCTGGGTACAATGGGTGTCCAGTCACTGACCTCTTCCCTCACCCCCACCTCTTGCCTGTACTGCATCAGTCTCTGAGTTTGACATGTTCCTCTTCTCTCTACACTCTCCCTTCAGCTGAAACTGAGACAACCCTCCGTCAGATTCATTCTTTCTCGCTCAGGACTGCAGAATCTAAAGTTGTAGGATTCAGATGAGATTGTGGGTTAGGTGTTCGCAGGCAAGGAATAAGAGATGGGAGTTGGAAAGGACTCGCAGTGCTATGAGGCTGCTCTGCCATGTATTCCTGCCCAGTTCACATCCCCAGCTTCCCAAATTCCCTGGTTCCCCTTCATTTCTAAAAACATACTCAATGACTGAACGCCCACAAGCATGTGTTGACGAATCCCAGAGAATCACAAAGAAATTCCTCTTCATCTCAGTCCTAAAATTACAGCTCTCGTATGCTGAGATCATGACTCCAGTTCGGGACCATCCGAGGAACTCTCAGCATCTACCCTGTCAGACCCCTCAGGATATTGACATTTCTCTGTGGTAACCTCCCTTTTTTGGAAGTCCAGTGGCTGTAGGAGCTTGCCAAACTGAAGACTCCCGGGACAGTGCAGGCTCGCAAAGACAACTCTCTGAACTGGATTTGAGAACCTCCATGCAGACAGGGCCGGAGTAGTAGGTCTTCTCTGCCGGTGGACAGCACCCAGCCACAGCTATACCTTACTACAGTCCCCATCCCCCAATGCTGCACTGCGAGGAAGAGTAAACCTCAACTTACAGGATAGCGTTGGGTCATCTCACTGACGACTTGAGGGAGAGTTTAGAGAGGAGCATAATCGGGAAGCTCAGGGAGATGGAGAGGAGCTGGAGAGAGAGAGAGGTCACTGACTGGGTGACACTTGTACAGACTGGTCCCACTCTCCTGTCTGTGCTCTCCAGCACGTATATAATTGCCTGTCAGAATTCAATATAATTGAAAACATTGCTTCACTGCAGAAAATGAGACTGTTGCCATTTTCCATTTTATGATTAAATAAACCTCCTTCCCAAAGATTAAAGATACGCTCAATCCCATAACATAGCTTTCCCTTTGGGACTGGAGGGGAACGTAAATTTTAGTTGAGGATGTGTTGTATTAGGTGCTTCTCCAATCATTCGGTGTGGTTGGGTTTCACTCTGGAAACGTTGCCAACCTTGATGGCTTTGTGCTCACTCAATGTTCAGCCTAGGCAACCATGCATTCTGTTGTTTGCTTGAGACTCAATGATGCAGATCTGTGAGGGATCGTCTGATTTGGTCACTGTGCCCAGTTAATTTTAGCTGGGGAGAGGAAATTAAAGCAGGTGTGAATTATGTTAACAGGATCACTGCACAACGAGCTGTCCACTTCCGTCATTATTTTCACCAGCGTCAGTGACTGAGCTACTGATAAATGCTTTTCCATATGACAGTGTGGATGGCCCCTTAATTTGGGTTAATTCTTGGAGAACCGTTGGTGGGCTGTCCCTCTTAGTCTCGGTCAAAGTAATCAAAAATCCAGTAATACAACACACCAGCTGTCTATTTACTTGTGTAACTAAAATCTCATTCTTTATGCTCTTCAGAGCTGTCTCCTTCTGTGTTTTACTCCGTTAGCACATCTTCACATCTAATGGCTTCACTGCTGAATGTTTTCTGTGTTTTTTCCCCTTGTCTGATGTGCAGATCCAAGTTCTGAAAAGGAGTTTTTTTTAAATTGTGAGAGAAGTAGGGAGGAAGAGTAAGGTAATTTCTGATGCTTGGACCCTCTCGTAACTTTGCTGATGAGCCCAAGGGTCACTCGTGTCCCAATGAGAAAATTTGTTATTGTGTTGAAAATAATTGACAGCGTGACCTGGAGCAGTGACATAGGGAAAGAGTAAACCAGTACCAAGAGGAGTGAATCTTTGACACAGTGACTGCTAGGGTGGGGCTTGTGGAGGAGGCTGGACAAGATTGGAAGACTTGGAGTCATCGTTGTTTGGACATCAATCGTGCACCATCTCTGATGTCCTCCTCAGTTTCACCATCTGTTCCTGAGGTGCTTCAGTGCTGGTGAGGCAGTCGCCCTGTTGGCCTGTGGCTGGTTGAGTAAAAGGGTTGCACCTTTGTTTGCAAATAGTCTGTTATGGGATGTCCCACAGCTTGAGGCCCTTGACCCTGGGCACTCTGGGTGAGGAGGGTGGAGGAGAAGCCTTCGATCACAGTGCCGTGACTGAGCTGGAGATGGATCACCTTCCCTCCAGCCTTCTGAGCCACCATCTAGACAATGGTAACAGCTACCAGCACTGGAAACACGGGCCACCAGCAGAGGCAGCCCCTACAGATGAAATCTAACGATGCGTAGTGACCCCCAGGGTGAAACCACTCTGCCACAGAACATTCCAACCCTCGCACTGTGAGAAAACAAGCTGCTGGAGGAACTCAGCGGGTCAGGCAGCATCTGTGGGGGGAAACGGACAGTCGATGTTTCAGGTTGAGACCCTTCATCTGGACTGCCTAACTATTTCAAAACTAAATTGGAGGGGAGATCTGTAGTGGTGAGATCTGTGATGGCACAGGAGACAGTGACCTAATGATCATCGGCATGGTCATGGTCAAGGAGTAAGTATGAGGTGTCCGAGAGCTGCTGCCTAGCCCTGCAGGGTAGAGGTCAATCCGCCAGACTACAGTGGCAGTGCCCAGTCCGGATAAAGGGTCTCAACCTGAAACATCGACTGTCCGTTTCCCTCCACAGATGCTGCCTGACCCGCTGAGTTCCTCTAGCAGTTTGTTTTTTGCTCCAGGTTCCAGCATCTGCAGTCTCTCCAGTGTATTTGCTGCTTCTTCTAACAGTCACACCTTTGCTGCCTCTGTAAACCGGCGGATCAGAATTTCTCTTCGAAAGAGAGATAAATACAGCTCAGAAACCAGGAACTTTATTAATGGAGAAAATCCAGTGAACGGTATCAGGAGTCAATGGGAGAGTTCAAACTGTCCACACAGAACTCTCCAGAACTGTCACCAGTGTTAAGGAAGGTGGATGTTTAATTGAACAAGAACAGTACCTCTCCGCCCCTTTCCCTCCCCGCCCCTCCTAACCCCTCAGTATTCTGATTTAACCAGTCACCAGTAATGGGAATAAATGGCTGGTTCATGGATATTGTTTAATTACCCAAGCAACGATTCACTTAAGGTCATTCACGTGACAAAGCTGCAAATGGATAGGCCTGGTGATGAGCAAGAGGTAAAAGGAACTGCCACTCAGCACTGATGAGGATTGACACGTGCTTAATCTGTACGAGGACTGCAGACCCACTTCACACATTACTTGGCAGAGCCTTGTTTAAAAACAAGCAGGTAGTTATCCTCTCCACCCCAATACTATAATGTATAATTTAGTCTTTGCAAAACTGTTTCCCTCAAGTGATCACTGTTATTACATTTAATTATAATCATTAGGCTAGAAGAAGATAGCCTATTGTTTTACATTGGAGGTGATGGAAAGGATAAAGGGGTTTTGTTTGACACACGGTGTTCTCCCTCGTTGTGGTTTTACACCTCCCATTAACAGGTAACGCCTTTATTTGGACCAGTGTCTGAAGCCTTGGTGACGCCCTCGATGTTCCCTTCTACTGCCCAGGGACTCAGGTCAATGAGGATGTCCTGTGTGATTCAGGGTCCTGGCTTCTAAATCCTTGCCCACCCCCACCCACCCCAAACTCATTCCAGCCATGGGACTAGTGCCACAGTTCACCGGCATGGTGTCGGGGAGTGAGTTGGGTGGGTGGGAGGGAATTTCTCAGCCGGGATGAACCCTTTGCGTGCACAGTCTTCCAGCACTGATGCGTCCCTGATTGGAGCTTGTTGCAATCAAGGAGATTGAAGAGTATTTTGTTGGAAATGTTGCGAATTTCCTGTGACATTTCCTTGTTGCACTTTATCTATCACACTCTTTGATAAAGGTTTCCTGTTATAAAACACCCTTGGCTCCCTGAGCACTGCCTCATGAGATTTGCTTGTCTTGCACCTCGTGTGAGCTTCCTTCCTGGATGAAGATGCGTGGCAGGAAGGGAGCTTTCAGCAAATGAGGTGGGGAATGCTGGGATCCGCTGAACTGGAAGCCAGAAGTTACAGACAACTTGGATGTAATTCGTCTGAGGTGCACGTGAATGGTGATGTTCTTGAGTAGCAGCCCACTTGGGCAATGGGCCATTGTAGCTAAAGGAATAGAAGAGGAGACCATTTGGCCCATCTTTCATGCTGTACCATTCAGTAAGAACATGGATGATCTTTTATCTCAGCACTACTTTCCTGGACTCACTCCTTTGCCATTGATTCCCCTAACATCCAGAAATCTCTGCCTTCAGAATACTCAGCGATGGTCTTGGGTGGAGAATTCCAAATATTCACCACCTTCTGGATGAAGAAACTTCTTCTCATTTCCATGATTTATGGTCAACCTCTCTCTCTCAGACTGAGGCCCTTGGTTCCAGCCACCTCAGTAACGGGACACATCATCCCCACATCTACCCTGTCATGCTTATAGACACTGAGATCGCCTGTCATTGCTCTGAGCTGTTTGGAGCATCAGCCCAGTCTCTTGTACCAGGAATCAGTGTGGTCAACCTCCCTGACAGCTCATCGAGACCCAGGACCAGCAACTATTTTGGGTTGAGAGCGGTGGTGCTACTGGTTTTCACTGATAATCCTGTGGATTTTGATGCTCTGATGTTGGATTGTCCCGGGTTGATGAGAGGAGGCGGGCAAGGGGAGTGGGAATTTGGGGAGGGAGAGATTGCTTCACCCTTCACCTTCTCCAATGGTTGGTGAAGCAACAGAGGTCAACCCTGATGTGTGCCGACTGCAGCCCTGACTGGCCAGTGGCCGCATTTAATCACAGAACAGTACAGCACAATACAGGCCCTTCGGCCCACAATGTTGTGCCGACCTTTAAACCTCGCCTAAGACTATCTAACCCCTTCCTCCCACATATCCCTCTATTTTAAATTCCTCCATATGCTTACCTAGTAATCTCTTGAATTTGACCAATGTACCTGCCTCCACCACCGTCCCAGGCAGCGCATTCCATGCCCCAGCCACTCTCTGGGTAAAAAACCTCCCTCTGATATCTCCCTTGAACTTCCCACCCACTACTTTAAAGCCATGCCCTCTTGTATTGAGCCTTGGTGCCCTGGGAAAGAGGCTCTATCTATTCATCTTAATATCTCGTATACCTCTATCATGTGTCCTCTCATCCTTCTTCTCTCCAATGAGTAAAGCCCTAGCTCCCTTAGTCTGTCCACTAGTGGCCATTCCACTAACCCCTGAGAAGGTGGTGGTGTGCCATTGCTGTGGGGTGCTACGCTCCGTGTGGGGAGTGTGTTACCTTCACATCTGGTGTGATGCAGCTGGGCAAGGAGGTCCTGGGTTTTAGATCCAGTGATGTTGAAGGAGTGATAATGTATCTCCAAGTCTGGTGTGACGGAGGGGAGGCTACAGGAAGAGCCACTTCTGTGCACCTGCTGCCCAGCTCCGCAGAGGTTGTAGGTTTGTAGGGGTAGGGGCTGAACATGGACAGCATTTGGTGGTCGCTGTTCCACAGTGTTGGAAGGGCAGTCCTCGTGGCTTTTTGTTTGCAGTGGGTAGGATGACACTGTGGCCGGCTGGGAGAGAGACATCAGGGGGCATTCCCTGTGAATTCTCCCAGCCGGATATTCTGGATGGATTCACTCCCTGGGAAGGCGTGGGATATGACCCAGTGTCCTGTCACAAGCTTTAAAGATCTGGGATTGATTGCCGCCTTGGTATTTGTTTAAAAATCGGTGAACCAAAAATCAGAAATTACCTTCCGAGTGATTGCACGATAGTCCGTGCGCGCTCTCTCTCAACTGATGTTGTTTCCTTAACCTGTATAAAGCTTCCAGCTGAGACAAAGGTCTGATCGCCAGTGTGCAGATCCAGCATCACCTGGGTGTCTGTTGTGTCAAAAACAAACTGTCCGTTTCTTCCTCCTCTGTGGCGGTTTCTCCTGTTTCACTCCTGCAACATTCACTAGTCCTATGGTTCTCCCCTCCCTCTCCCTACCCCCACCCTCCTCCCTCACTTGTCTCTCCTTGTCCCTCTTTGTTTTACAGTCACTGTATCCATCAGATTCTAGACAGTGTTAATCACATTCACCAACATGACATTGTACACAGGGACCTGAAGGTCAGTATCTTCTAACATTTACAGAAATGAAAAAAAGAGAACAAAAAAAATTAAAATAATGATACGCTTGAGTCTAAAATCTTGTGATGTGTACAGGCGCAGAGTTTATTCTGCCTCTCGTTATTTGTTTGTCCTCTTTTGTGTCGTTATTTTACATTTTTTTTAAAGGCCTACTCTGCATGGCTCTTTCTACCATCCCCAAAGTCTCTTGGGTTATTTAGGCTGTGAGAGGCAGTCAAATGGAAAACCATCAGGCAGTGGGGGGAAATAATGATCGGCCTTCCTTCCCCAATCACCCGCCTCCGCTCCCCCCGCCTCACATTTCCCTCACCTTGCGTGCAAGGTTTAAAACAAAACTTGAAGCTTGTTGTACGTTTTAGAATGTCCACCAGCCCGCTGCCCAACAGAAAAGCCCCGCCCCCTTGAAATACAACAAAATCTTGTTCTGGGAAGCGGGATCCTCTTCGTGGCCTTTGAGACTTCAAGGGCATGACTGCACTTCTACCACCCCTTCTCGAGTCTGTCATGCTTTATTGCTCTTGATGATGTTCTTTCAGGGATGCACAGACTGGTTTGTGGCCAGGGCCAGGCATGAGCTTTTAACCCCTTCCGCCCCCTGGTGGCAGCTGCAGCTGTGGCTTTCAGCAACCATGTCAGCGGTCGTGGGGTCAATGGTGAGGTTTGGAGGATACTGTCAGATGGATTCACTGAGGAACATTAGGGTAAGATTGGGGTCAGATGGGGTCGTTGATGGTCAACAGTAGGGTAAGATTGGGGTCATTGAGGATCAACAGTAGGGTAAGATTGGGGCCGTTGAGGGTCAACAGTAGGGTCAGGTGGGGTCATGGTGTATGGCGGGGTCACTGCAGATGAACAGTAGAGTTGGAAGGTCAGGAGTGGGTCAGTGTTAGGACCCTGAGGGTCAAGTGATATGGTTAGAAGACTGGTCATGAAGGGTCTAGAGTGGGCTTGGACTCCAGGGTGGCAGTGGTTCTGGGCAGCACAGTTGGCGTTAGGTGATCACTTGACCTGTCTCGGTCATTACACAGGCAAAACATTTGGAGTTTCTGCTTGGGCCTGGAGGGGAAGGGTTGGAGTGACTCCCTTCACCAAAACAATATGGGTTTGGCAAGCCAATTGTTTTCTTCTGGTGAAGTCAGGTTGGTCTTGGGCACAGACCCCGGTGTCCTGCAGCCTTGCTCTCTGACAACAATGCCTCAGCTCCCTCGGCTGTCTACAGCTCTTCCCCGAGTTCCGGCTGCAGCCCGTTACGGCAAGGTGTACATGGTCACAGCAGCGTTTACCGTTCCTCCCCTGCACCCCCTCCTCCACCATCGCCCTGTTAAAGGCCCTCACTCTGGGAGTAGTTCCTGTCTGCCTTCAGTCAGGATGGATCACACGGACTTGCTCTCCTGACTGCCATCACATTCTGCCCTCCCACCATCTTACCAGGGCCGGACGTGGTGGGCCTGTCTCATTGGCCCATCACATCTGGTGAGCCAGTGGCGAGTGGGCCTTGGGCGGCACAGTGCAGAGACCCTGCCCACAAGCCCCTCCCCCCTTCCCACAGCAGACAAAGCTATCATGGATTGGAACTTTCTCACATAAAAATCTAATATTGGAATTAAACTTAAAAGTGCATGAATAATTAATAACATTAAGGTAAAGCAAAATAATTTTACCTTCCCAGACACTGATCCCAGTTATCCGTGCACAGGATTCCATGTTGTGGTTTTCCTCAGCGTGTCGCTGGATTCAAGTCCTCCACCTTCCCACTCAACCTGTAGCCACTCACCACCAGCTTCCCAAGGGCAGGGTAGTGAATGCCAGCCGTGTTCCAGTTCTGTCTGCTTCCCACTGACAGGGACCTCCCCAACACCACCAGTCACACGGTCCCAGTGCTGAGCACAATTGACAAAGATCAAGATGCGGTTCACACACAGCCACCAGTGTCTCCAAGTCCAGGGGACCACAGATAAGATCTTTACAAGTTAAAATAACAAAGAGATCTCATGAATAGCACACGGAACGGTCCTCCTGAGCGCTGCAGGTCTTTGGGCCATCAGATTGACACCCTGTGACGGTCAGTGTGTTCATTCAGCAGATTTCACGTGGTGCCTGAAAAATGCAACAAGTGCCGGTGGGGCAAAATGTGAAGATCATTATCATGGGGGCATGATTTAACATAAACTTAAAAACAATTCTAACAAGGCCTGGCTTGAGAGGGCTATTTATGTGACCTTGGGAGTTGAGGGCAGAGGGTGCAAGTACCACAGTGTTTTGTCTGTAGCTGAGGAACGGGGCCTGGCGCTCACTCCGTGGAACAGGGCCCGGCGCTCTCTCTGAGGAACAGGGCCCGGCGCTCTATCTGCGGAACAGGGCCCGGCGCTCACTCTGCAGAACGTCGCCCACATTGCCACTGCCCCATACTGTTTGGTTGCAGTCACTATAATACCTGCCAGGGGAGTACAGCAGGGCGCAGGGGAATGATTAGAACAAACCATGGCTTTCGCATTGGGTTTGCATCAGTTGATTGCCTGGGACTGAGCAGGGCCTGCCATCGAGGCTGGGCAGTGAGTGCACCTTAAGTTGCTTCGCAATGCTGCCCTTATACAGTTATTATGGTTCAGGGCTGCGATCTGTTGTTCTTCAGTTTTAAGATTCAGGAGTTTTTATTTATTCATTTGCAGGATTTGGACGTTGCTGGCATTTATTGCCCATCCCTAACTGTCCCCGAATTGTTAAGACTTGATCACCGAGGTTGGTGTGGAGTCACGTCTAGGCAAGACTGGGTTGGGTTGAGGTCAGCTGGTCAGGTCACTGGCCAGAGACCTGGGTTCAGTCCCAACCTCGGGCCCTGTCTGTGTGGAGTCTGCACGTTCTCCCTGTGACTGCATGGGTTTCCTCTGGGTACTCCGGCTTCATCCTACATCCCAGGAACGTGTGGGTTGGTTGGTTACTTGACCGCTGCAAAATGATCCCAGTGTGTGGGTGAGTGGTAGAATTTGGGGGTGTTGATGAGAATGTGAGAAAAGAAGAAAATGGTATTAATGTCGGATTGGTTGATGGTCAGCAGAGACTCACTGGGCTGAAGGGCCTGTTTCTGTGCCGTGTCGCTCTCTGACTCCAGGGTTCCCTTCTCTGAGGAATTCCAAATAGAACTGCAGATTGTACAGTCATCAGTGAACATCCCCAGTTCTGATCATAAAATGGAAGAAGTTTCATTGAAGCAGCTGAAGATGATGGGGCGGAGGACCCTGCCCTGGGGAACTGCTATGCTCATCTCCGGGGGGTGGGCCAGTTGACCTCCAACAACCGTCGCCATCTTCCTTTGGTGTTTCCCTTGGTCGCCGCTGAGCTCAGGGCTCCTTGTCTCCCTGACCTTGCTGCTGGAGATCAGCTCTTGTCACTGAAGGATGTCACAGAGCCAGGCAGGTTTCTCTGGTAATCCAGCAGATCCATTGTCACCTTTACTATCTTTTCCTTTTAATTCCAGATTTTATTTAATTACTTGCATTTAAACCTCCTGGTAGGATTTGAACTTGTGCCTCTGGTCTAATGGTCCAGATGTGTGCCAGCTGCTCCAGTTACTCAACCACTCTGCAAGCTCTGAGAATCATAGAACAGTACAGCGCAATACAGGCCCTTCGGCCCACAATGTTGTGCTGACCTTTAAACCTCGCCTAAGACTATCTAACCCCTTCCTCCCACATATCCCTCTATTCTAAATTCCTCCACATGCTTATTTAGCGACCTTGAATTTGACCAATGTACCTGCCTCCACCACCACCCCAGGGAGCGCATTCCATGCCCCAACCACCCTCTGGGTAAAAAACCTTCCTCTGATATCTCCCTTGAACTTCCCACTCATAACTTTAAAGTCATGCCCTCTTGTATTGAGCATTGGTGCCCTGGGAAAGAGGCGCTGGCTGTCCACTCTATCTATTCCTCTTAATATTTTGTACTCCTCTATCATGTCTCCTCTCATCCTCCCTCCTCTCCAAAGAGTAAAGCCCTAGCTCCCTTAGTCTCTCCTCATAATGCATATTCTCTAAACCAGGCAGCATCCTGGTAAATCTCCTCTGCACCCTTTCCAACGCCTCCACATCCTTCCTGTAATGAGGCGACCAGAACTGGACACAGTCCTCTAAGTGTGGTCTAACCAGAGTTTTGTAGAGCTGCATCGTTACCTCGCGGTTCTTAAACTCGATCCCATGACTTATGAAAGCTAACATCCCATATGCTTGAATGTGAAAGTGTTTCACTGAGTCCTTGTTAAACTGGCGAGGGCAGATTTTGCTCTGGTTCACCAATGTCCTTTGGGGAGGAAATTTGCTATCGCCCAGTTGGGTCGATAGGTGACTCTGGACCCACCAGTGTGTCATACGAGATGGATTAGGTCCTTTGGCCCATCTGATCCATGCCAACCTACAAGCTCCCACTTACACCAATCCTACACTGATCCCAATTTATTCTCCCCACGGTCCCATCAACTCCTCCCGGACTCTACCAATTTAAGCGGCCAGATAACCTACCAACCCGCATGCCTTTGGGATGTGGGAGGAAACCAGAGCACCCAGGGGGAAACCCACCCGGTCACAGGGAGAACGTGCAAACTCCACACACACAGCGCCGGAGGTCAGGATCGAACCCGGGTCTCTAGAGCTATGAGATGGCAGCTGTGTAACTGTGGTTGGGTTTTAACTGCCTCCTCAGTTCACGGGCAGTCAGGCATGGACAATAAACAGTGGTATCGCCAGTGACATCCACGTTCTGAAACTGAATGGAGAAACTAAACGGGTCCCTGGAGTGAATAGAAACAGAGAGACCGGAGAGACTCAGGAGGTCAGGCAGCATCTGTGGAGAGAGAAGCTGAGTCCATGTGTCAGGTTGATGAAGGGGCTTGGGGTTTGGGGCTGGTTGGTGGGGGGGGGGGGGGGGGGGGGGGGGGGGGGGGGGGGGGGGGGGGGGAGGGCATCTCCATCCCTCATTCACAGCTGCTGCTGTCACCAGGTCACCCAGAGAGGGAGTCTGCCGGACAGAGTGGGCCTTGTCCCGGTGAAATCAGCCCAGGGAAGGCACATCGCACAACCAAAAGAGAGCAACAGCTGCAAGTGCCCAGCCAAGCAGGCAGCATCCGTGGAGAGAGAACAAGGGTGCGTTTCAGGGCGGTCACCTTGACATGCGTTCCGATGAAAGGTCACCAGCCTGAAACCCAAACCGTTTCCCTCTCTTCACGCTGCCCGTCGGTCGGAGTGTTTCCCGTCCCCTCGGATCCCCATCGTCTGTACCTTGCTGTTGTAACGCAACCAGCCTCTGCGTGTGTCTGCGTTTGGCTCCCTAGTTACCCCCTACGTCCCCCAGCTCTGTCCGTCAGACTCCGAGTGGTAACCCTTCAAATGCAGATCACAAATCTTTAAGAGGATTAATTGAAAATTAAGCAGAAAAGATCCGGTAGCAACAGAAAGACCAATTTTGCGTTCTGCCTTCCATGGATTGACAAGAGTCAGGTTTGCCTGCTGGATTGAGCCAGCGCTGGGTTAGTCCTGCCTTGCCCTGGCATGGCCTTTTTGCGGAGACTAGATGTTTTGAGACTGCACCAGTCTGTGCCATGTTAGACTCACCTGCAACTAACACGCCCCCTGGTGTTTGCATGCAGTCATTGCATTCAACAGATCCTGGAGGCCGTGCTCCATTGCCACCAAATGGGTGTTGTCCATCGAGACCTCAAGGTGAGTTCCACTGTAGCAACGATGCCAAGATTGTAACCCTCGCAAGCCATGTCTCTTACATCCTCTGGTCAACCGTTCTCAATCTCTCTGCCGCTCTAGTCGGGCTGGTAACTTTAACACGGAGCAGACCGCGGCCATTTCTTTCCAGGAATGGTTTACGTCAGGGACTTTTTTTGCAAAGGGGGTGGATTTGAATGCAGGGGCAGGAATCTCCCGAGCAGGAAAGAACGTGCTTTCTTGGTCCATGTGCACTGCTCCAGCAGTCCGTCTCCTTGGCCGGTGTTTCCAGGTGTGTTGAGAACTGATTTCCAACCCTCGGTTGATCAGAGTGGGATTTGAACCGGCAACCTCTGAATTTCCAGTGAGTGGCCAGTGCACTGTCTATCGCAGGCTGCCCAGGACCTTCCAATGGAAGAGGTCTCAGCTCATCCCCTAACCTTACAGCAGGGCTGAAGTCCAGTACATGGGACGGGGGCTTGTAAGGGGACAGGGGAGGCCAAGGGAACAAGGAGTTCAGGCAAACTGGACTAGTGAAACTTCGGACAAGTCTGCAGTGACAAGCTACAGGTGCTGATTGGTTCCTGAACTCCTCCAAGCCCAGCGAAGAGAGAATGAACTGGCAACTGGGGGGAGAGCAGTCTTGAGGGTAGG
Organism: Pristis pectinata; assembly: GCF_009764475.1. Lineage (NCBI taxonomy): Eukaryota > Metazoa > Chordata > Chondrichthyes > Rhinopristiformes > Pristidae > Pristis > Pristis pectinata. The sequence goes on along the minus strand of NC_067433.1, from coordinate 18,932,871 downwards.
ATCCTTCCAAATGTGTGGGAGGGGATGTGTCAGGGTCATGGTATCTGGAGATCAAAAGTTAAATGGTCCTCACATGCCTCAAGGTGAAAGTGAACCATGTTTTAACACAGCCACACTGCATGGATTTTTCTTCAGACAACACAGGGTTAACAGCCCGAGTTAATTTTCTTTCATTGGATTCTGTGACGAATGTCTCTGCTGTTGCAAGGGTTAGTTTGTTGGGGGGGGCTCTTCCGGCAGGGATCAGAGTTTGGCTTTGGGCCTCCTGTTGAGGTGAAGCCCTCGTGCTCAGACTACAGCAGCACCTGAGCCCAGGGTTGGCAGAGAGCTCGAGGTCACCCCACCACTCTTCCCCTCCCACTCACTCAGTCGGGCACACTTAGTGAGATGCTTCTGTCAGCCATGAGCAGGGCTATTCTGGGTGGGTGGTACTTGTTGGGGAAATCACCTTCCAGTTTGGATCAGTGGCTGAGACCTGTGATAAAATTACCAGCGCTGCGCTCTCTCTCTCTCTCCGTCTCTCTCTCTCTCTTTTTCTCTCTCTCTCTCTCTTTCCCTTTCTCTCTCTCTCTAACAAGGCTTGAGCTTTGCTGATCCTGTTGCTGCTTGCATGCCTTTCTTGGCTGGGAAAGCTGTTTACAGGATGCGTCTGAAATAGCATGGCTGCTTTGGATTGGAATGCGTGCTCTCTACTGTGTATTAGCTCGATCTTAATGGCGAGGATTTGCACATTTACATCAGCAGTGTTTTATGTGTACATAATACTGTAAAAGACAAATAAGACTTCATTTTAAAAAGTAAATTAATATATAGTAATATGTGTATATTTGTGTGTATAAAACACGAGAATGTTTCTTGTGTGTGTGTGTTTAAATTTTGCCTTTCCAGTATGTATTGATGTACGTAATTGTTGGGAGTCGTTTTGAGATCTCGCTGAGTTGTGTGAATTCACCGCGGTGTCTGGGACAGTGTGCCCACCAGCTAAACCCAGGATCCATCCACTCACCCATCCCGGGGCTGCTTCCGATCTGAGACCCCAACAACTCGGGCCCCCTCCACAATGGCTGATGTGTGAAACCACTCCCTCCACCTGCCTCCGGCATGACATCCGGCCCCCTATCCTTCCCACTCCAGTCGGTCCCTGCAATGACCACCCCTCACTCCCTACCCCTGCACTTCCCAGCCCCTGGATCAACATCCCTCCCTACCTCCCTCCCTCCCTCCCTCCTGTTTCTTTGCCCCAGAGTGACACTTCTCCCTGTGTCCCACCAATTACCCCAGGGAAGGGAAAGGCCCTGTGTTCTGTGCCTTTCCAACTCTTGCCCTATCCTGGCCACAGGCCGTCCGTGAGCCCCCACCCAGGCCCAGGTATGTGGGCTGAATGTTGGCCCGGGGCAGACCGTGTGATCCTTGCTCGCCCACTCACCAGTCACGTGACACAACCCCCCCCCCGCGGGTCACCGGCCTCGAGGGTCGGTCTTCCTGTGGGTGAGTATCGGGCTGTTCGTGGCCACTCCCTGCAGATCCGATCCCAGCTGGAATCGTTGATGACACTCAGTCCTCCAACCGTGACACGACAATTGGAAATGGTTTCTGACGGGAATTATTCAGTTGTATTTAATCATTTAAAGCTAATAACAACCAGAGGGGGAAGAAAATCAAACCTCTCGTCTTGCCTGTTTGGTATTTAAATTTCCCAAACCCACCTCCCCGTCCACCCTGGAGGAGTCGATGTTTCGAGGGGACATGTGTCCCCAGGCACCAGTCACTTGCCACCCTCCCTCCTGTATGGCTGGGGTCACACACAGTGAGGTTGGGCAACCAGTCCTCCCACTGTAGGGGGCACTGCACTCCATCCTAGCCCCTCCTTACCTGGCCAACAAATGGTACACCTTTCCTGGATGCCCATCCCTAATTGCCTCTTCTAGACCATCAGAAGTGAGCGTGGGATATCCTGGCACAGCACTGGGATTGATGCTGGTCTCTGGAGATCTAGCTCTGGAGATGGCTGGTAGATATTTCTGGGTGCTTGTTTGCCCTGTTTCCCCCAAGGTGAGCACAATTTGTGGACTAGCAGTCACTCCGAGCATTGAACTTGGGGGCAGGAGGAGGCTATTAGGCCCCTCAGACCTGTTTCACCCTTCTCAGAGTCTGAAGCAGGTCTGTGAACTCCAGATGAAGGGTTTTGACCAGAAACGTCGACTGTCCATCTTCCACAGATTCTGCCTGACCCGCTGAGTGCCTCCAGCGCCTTGTGTGTTGCTCCAGATTCCAGCATCTGCTGTCTCCTGTGATGTCTGCCCCATTTCCTTTCACAGATACCCAACAGATCAGGCCACACCTGTGGGAAGAGAAGTGGAGTCCTGCTGAGCATTTTCAGTTTATATTTTAGATTTCCAGCATCTGCAGTTTTTTGATTTCCCTTTACCAACAAATACATCCATGTCCAACGTAAAGTTCACAGCTCACCTGTTTGAGGACTGTTCTGAGCAGCCTGTGCACAAAGGCCTGGGTCAGAGTTTTAATCCCATGTCTCCACATCCTAGACACTTCTGTCAGTTTCCCAGCTGCTGTCTGCCGAGGAGGGGTGCAGTCCTCCAGCCTGTGCTCTGTCCATGTCAGTGGATGGTGTAGCCACCAGAGTGGGGAATCACTTCTCATTGCGTAAGATAACATTCTAAAGCTTGTTGCTCACGAGGCTGCTTCGGTTTTGTGATTCTGTTGCGTAACCATGATGATTTTCCTTCCACCAACCACCCCCACCCCAAAGCCTGAAAACTTACTCCTAGCCAGTAAGTGCAAAGGTGCGGCCGTGAAGCTGGCTGACTTCGGACTGGCCATCGAGGTTCAAGGAGAACAGCAGGCATGGTTTGGTGAGTATCACCGTTCCCGTCACCGGTGCTGGGGTGCTCACTGATGGAACCTTGTCAGATGTTGCTTAGGTTGGTTTGCCAGTGCTGCTGGAATATCTTTCTGATCTTTTGCCTCTGACAAACTCCTGCACTCTGGGTGACAACACTTGGAATAGATGCCGTCCGTTATTAAAGCTGTGAATGGGGAGAGGCGTTACACGTCAGATTGAGTTTTATTCCTTGGAGCTGCTCGAGATGTGTGCTGCCCCAAATCTGACCAAGTCCAGGGTAAACAGGGGTTATGTAAGTGACCTAAGATCCTCGTGGAACTGCACTGTAGCACATTTTTTATTTAACTCTTCAGTCATCTGTGATAAACATACAACAGTACAGCACAGGAACAGGCCTTCCGGCCCACAATGTCTGTGCAGAACATGATGCCAAATTAAACAAGTCCCTTCTGCCTGCTACCTGATTCTACCTGATTCTGTCTCTACCCGACTGTCTCATATTCATGTGCCTCTCTAAAAAAGCCTCTTGAACGCCACTATCGTGTCTGCTTCCACCACCTCCCCTGGCACCCCGTTCCTGGCACCCACAACTCTCTGTGTGAAAGACTTGCCCTGCATGTCCCCCATAAACTTTCCCCCTCACCTCTAAGCTATGCCCTCTAATAGTCAACATTTCTACCCTGGGAAAAAGATTCTAGCCATGTCTGCCTCTCATAATTTTATAAACTTCTATCAGGTCTCCCCTCAGCCTCTGCCGCTCCAGAGAAAACAACCCTAGTTTGTCCAATCCCTCTAATCCAGGCAGCATCCTGGTGAACCTCTTCTGCATCCGCTTCAAAGCCTCCACATCCTACCTGTAATGGGGCGACCAGAACTGCACACAATACTCCAAGTGTAGCCTAACCAAAGTTTTATACAACTGCATCATGACCTCATGCCATACGCCTTCTTCACCTCTGTCCCCTTGTTTTGCCACCTTCAGTGAGGTATGGACTTGAAGCTGTGTAATGATCCCATCCAACCAGTGTACCAGTCTGAATGTAGGTCTAAGTCCAGCCAGGAGTCCTCTACAAGACAAGCTGTCTGGTCTCCCTGGAGTTGTGCAGCGGGAGATGTGCATCCTATACTGCTCCCAGATGTGGGTCTGGCTTCTAGCAGCCCCAGTCGGGTCCCCTGTCCAGCCTGTGGTGAACCTCCTGGCTGCATGGTTCCATTCCCTGCAGTGTCCGTGGTTCCCTGATGCCATGTGAGCCATAACTCGGTGGTGGTACAGCCTTCCAGCTTTGGATCAGAAGGTCATGGGTTCGAGCACAGCTGTACTCCACAGCTGTTGTCGTTCTGCAGATGTGGAAGGTGCTATAACAACGCAGGCTGATGTGATGCATTCCAGCAGTGAAAGATGGGAGAGCGGCCCTGCCTACACCCATCCCTATGCTTGAGGCACGGCATTGATGCTGACATAACTCCAGTGAGAGAGCAGTGGCTCGGGTGCCAACCGTCCCAGATCCCCTCCCTCACCCTTGTGATCCACCTCCAGACCAGCCAACAGCTGCCCAGTCCCAAAGCTCTTGGGAAACTTCAAGAGTTTCTTGGATACCACAGTAGATGTGACCAGATTAAGATCAGATATCTTCATTAGTCACATGTACATCGAAACACACAGTGAAATGCATCTTTTGCGTAGAGTGTTCTAGGGGCAGCCCGCAAGTGTCGCCACGCTTCCGGCGCCAACATAGCACGCCCACAACTTCCTAACCCGTACGTCTTTGGAATATGGGAGGAAACCGGAGCACCGGGAGGAAACACGCGCAGACACACGGGCAGAGTTTACAGACTCCTTACAGACAGCAGTGTTTACAAAATGCTATCAGATGATCAAGATGGACCTCCTTTAAAAAGCTGCTGGCTGCTGCTGATGTGTCCTTACAGCAACACAGAAGGCCATTTGACCGACTGGATCCATGGTGAATCCCAGGAGAGCAATCCCACCAATCCCATTGCCCCTCTTCTTATCTCCCTGTTCCAAGCAACTGACTCACTCTCACACGTGGTCAGCAACTCCCTCAACTTGCCCCTGACCCTGCTTCTAATCTACACTGGGGGCAACTTACAGTCACCAATGAACCCTTCAACCTGCAGGTCTCTGGGATGTGGGAGGAAACCGGGACACCTGGGGGAAACCCACGCGGTCACAGGGAGAGCGGGCAAACTCCACACAGACAGCGCCAGAGATCGAACTTGGAACTCTGGAGCTGTATCATGGGCCCAGCAACCAATAAAGGTGCAGCCAAGGTCTTGCACTGTTTCTGAGCCTTTTTAGGTGGCTTTCTCCGATCGTTGCTTTCTAGATAGTTTGATGTTGTTAATTCAATCTCCAGTGGGCCGTTCATCTGTGCTGATGTGTGACGTCACTGATTAAAATGTCATACCTAAGTCAGAGGAGCTTTATCTTCAGAGGCGAGGAGCTACTTGTTGTGCAGAGCCTGGGTCCAGGAGGAGGGATGTGATCTGGGCACAATTGGCAGTGGCAGCATTTACTGCCCATCCAACGTTCCGCTGGGGAGCTCTATTCATCAAGGAGTTGAGGTCCATTAAAATCAACTGGCAGCTAGAGTCTGGATATTGGGGTCCTACTCATTTCCCTCTGATCCTGGGTTCATTGTGGATTGGTGCCTGGCTTCTCTTCCCAATGGGCAGTGCCCTGGTGTGGACCCAGTGACCGATCGCAGGACAGCACGAGGGTGTCTGTTCTCCATGGCACCATCCCGGCCTTGCAGCTGCCTCGGGAGTCGGTGACGAATGAGCAAGTTCTGACTGCTCCCAGCACCGGTGAGAGAGGCCGGCGCACTGGGAATGGGGAGAGGCAAAGCCAGAGAATCCCTGCTTCATAACTCCACAGATAACAACGACGCCAACATCTCATCCGGGGCTTCACAGCTCTCCTGCCCGCTTCACCGCCACAGCTTTCCTCAAAACCCAAGTGAGCAAGGGCTTGGATGGGCACGTGAATGAGAGGAAAGTAGAGGGGTGTGGGCATTCTGCAGGTAGAAGGGATTAGCTATGTCGGCACAACATTGTGGGCCGAAGGGCCTCTTCTGTGCTGTACTGTTCTATGTTGCAGCACTTTGCCAGCCCGGCTGAAACTATCTTCATTTCCGTCAGAGCTATTACTAACTTGCTGCGTTGGTGGACGGTAGATATTGTGTCTGAGGAGGAAGGGTGACGGGCCAGTCACACAGGTCTGACGTGTGCTACTGCCCAACATTCAAAGGAGACATTAATATTTTGGGATCTACACATCCTCGGGTCTGTCCTCCGAGGCTGCTGTCTCTCAGCTCCACGGAAACACAATGAAGTGTTTTATTTAAGGAACAACTGCCACTAATTGGTTGCGATGGCCACAAAGGTGCAGAACGCAGGTGTACTTGACTTCTCTGTGGGGTGCAGTAGTCTACCAATCCATCCTTCCACCTCTCAGATCCACTGTTACTGTAGTGCCCACACTTATCCACGCCAGTAATACCAGCACGTTTTCTATGGTGACCACCTCTGTCTCTGCATCATACCCTGCCCTCTTCCCTCAACTACCCCCTCAGTATGGGGGAGCACTTTTCACGTCTACCTGCGCCAGTCTCTGACTCTCAATCACCAGCCTCAATGAGTCACGTTCTTCTCTCTACTCTTCCAAATTCTTGTTCTCATGTAAAATCCAGGACAAGAGAGGCATGGAGCCCAGATGTCCCCGACACAGGTTGGCCCTTCCCAGTCAGCCCCTCGGGATCAAGAACAAACTGTTCTATGAGTTCTGAGGTAGCTGATGAGGGCAACATGGGAACTGTGTGTTCTCCCACTGATGGGGCAGGAGGTGCTTGACGACAGGCGGGGGTGGAGGTTGGGATGGTTTTTTAGGTGGTCTGCTTCTTCCTTCACTCACACAGGGCTTCTCCATGCTCCCAGTGTATGCACCTGAAGTTCCCGAGACCACCCTGAATGTTGCTCCTTCACTCTGAGCAGTCATGGGCCAGGGGTTGGTGGGGATGATGCACGTTTTCAAGGAAGCTTCGAGAACATCCGTTAACCTTTTCCTCTGTCTACCTGATAACCTCTTCCCATGGCAGAGCTTGGAATGGCATCTGTTTTGGGAATCTGCTGTCAGCCATGTGAATGATGTGAGCTGCCCAATGGAGCTGACTAGTTTAATCTGTACCTCAGTACTGAAACATTGGCCTTGGAGAGAACACTGATGTTGCTTTGCATGGCCTTCCAGTGAATTCGGAGGATTTTAAGGAGACGGTGTTGATGGTGTCTCTCCAGTACCTTCTTGTGCCAGCTGTAGGCAGCTCAGGTCTCAGAGGCATCTAGGAGGGCAGGGTCACTGCTACCCAGTAGACCGTGAGTTTTGTGCTGGATCTGAGACCTTGGTCTTCAAACACCCTTTCTCCTCGATCTACCACAGGCTGTGCTAGCAGATCGAAGGCTTGCTGAACTTCAACACCGTTGTTTGTCGTTACTGAGAGGTGACTCCCAAAGTATGAGCAGTGGCCTTCATTTTCCAGGCCTTGGAATTAACCTTTATTACTGCAGGGCAGTGTGTACATCGGGGGCAGGTTGGTAGAGGACCTTTTGCAAGCCAGTGTTGGGCGCCAGGTCCGTCTGCTGGTGTAAGAGGAGCTTGGCCACTGACTGCATACAAGCACAAGCATCGTCTGCAGGCTGCAGCCTAACCACAAGGTTGATGTGACCTTGGACTTGGGATGTGGTCGCCGCATTAGTTCTGACGATCACTTCACTGCCATGGGACGTTTGTTGGAGGTGAGCTGCGGTCTTGTGGTGAGAAAGACTGCAAACAGTGTTGGTGCAGTGACAGCCTTGTTTGACCCTGGTCTTCCCTGAGGTTGGCTCTGTGGTGGACACATTGGTTCGGACCATGGCGTTGGCTGCCCACAGACATTTGTCTCCAGCTTGGGTTTCCTTCACAGAAATGCGTCCACCAGTAAAGGACTGACAGAAATCCCGCAGAGAGCAATTTCCATGGCGTGCTCTGAACAAGTAACTTGTTACAGTCTAGTATAATTTTTTCTGTTGCATGTGTTGTGGTGTGGCTCAGTTTGTGTACTCAAGATCAACTCAGAAGTTTTGACAGCATTTTTCCAACCACCTGCAGGTTTTGCAGGGACACCTGGATACCTCTCTCCTGAAGTACTTCGAAAAGAAGCCTATGGGAAGCCAGTGGATATCTGGGCATGTGGTGAGTAACAAGGACCCTGACTAAAATTGTCATTAGAGGCTAGGCATTAGAAGAAAGAAGAGTTTTTCCAAGTATCAGCAAGTATTCGGGATGGTGAGAATGGAACAAGATGTTATCAGAGTGAGGTGAATGGCCAAGTCGCCTTTGAATATGATTAACAGAATATCTACCAAATTGTGCTGGGGAAGGTGATATTCTCCTGTGTGTGTGGTATGGAGGGGGTGTGTTGGTGGCTGTTTGTTTAAGCTGAGCATCTCATCCCAGGCAGGGCACTAGAGGGAGAAGCATCAACAGTAGAAGCAGCAAGGAAATATTGGAGGGTATTTTCATGTATATTATTGTATATATTTAAATCTATTTGATAAGTTTTTCAATGTCTCTGGATTATTAAAGACATCTTAAAAACTATTAAAGGGCCTTTAATATTCTGCAAGCTTTCACAATATTGGTGCTGGTCCCCAGTGTCTGCAAGCCCTCGATCTTTCCAGTAAAGTGGTCGCACTGATTTGTTTGAGGCAGATGTATTTTCTTCCTGAAGGACATGAGTGAACTGAGTGGGTTTTTACAACAATTCTATATTCCCATGGTTACTGTTACAGCTTCTTTTAAATTCCAGGTTTACTTAATTTCTCAGGTTTAAATTTACCAGCTGCTGTAGTGGGATTCTCATCTTTTTTTAAATAATCTGCATCTCATATTTCCTCAACTAATAAGGTCACTAGGAAGATGATGCTGGCAGGGTGGTAGACATGGTCTAAATGGAGTTTAGTAATGCATTTGACAAGGTCCCACATGGTAACCTGGTCTAGAAGGTTAAGGCACATGGGATCCAAGGTGAGGGGGCTAAATGGATCCAAAATTGTTTTGGTGATGGGAGGCAGAAGGTGGTGATGGATGGATGTTTTCCTGACTAGAAGTCTGTGACCAGTGGTGTACCACAGGGATTGGCGCTGGGACATTTGCTGCTTGTGACGTATGTTAACATCTGGGATGTGAATGTAGGGGCTATAATTAGTGAGTTTGTGGATGACACATTGGTGACATTGTGGATAGTGAGGAAGGTTGTCTAAGGCTACAGCAGACTATAGATCAGATAGGAAGTTGAGTGGAGCATTGGCAGATGGAATTTAACCCCAACAAGTACAGGGTTGGGAAGTCAGATAGGGTAGGATATATACAGCAGATGGTAGAGTGCTAAGGAATGTTGGTGAGCAGAGGGACCTTGGGGTTAAAGTCCATAGTCCCTGAAAGTAGCAACGTACAGTAGGAGGATAGGGTGGTGAAGAAGGCACATGTCATGCTTGCCTTCACAGGTTGGGGCATGGAATATAAAATTTGGGACCTTATGTTGCAACTTTACGAAACACTGGTTAGGCCACACTGTGTGCAGTTCTGGTCACCACACTGCAGGAAGAACGTGGTTGCACTGGAGAGGGTGCAGAGGAGATTCACCAGGATGTTGCCTGGATTGGAGGACTTTAGTTATGGGGAGAGATTGGACAGGCTGGGCTTGTTTTCCCTGGGTTGAAGGAGGCTGGGGAGCCACCTGATAAAAGTACATAAGATCATAAGAGGCACAGATACGGTAGGTAGTCAGAATCTTTTTCCCATGGTAGGGGTATCAAAAACAAGAGGGCACAGGTTTAAGGTGAGAGGAGGGAGTTTTAAAGGGGATCTGAGGGGTGTTTTTTTACACAAAGAGTGGGTGATACCTGGAACCCGCTGCCAGAGGAGGGGTGGAATCAGATACAAACGCTACGTTTAAGAGGCATTTAGATGGATGCTTAAATAGGCAAGGTATAGAAAGATTCAGATCTAATGCAGGCAAATGGTATTAGTGCAGGTGGGCAAAGGTGTCAGCACGGACATGGTGGGCCAAAGGGGCTGTTTCTGTGCTGTAGAACTTTATGACTCTGTGATATTGGAGGGGCCCATTTAGCCCATCCACTTATTCTAAGTACAGTCCCATTAATCCCATTCCCCCACTTATCTCTCACATGCCCATTAACTCTGCCAGTTCTCTAGCCACCCTACCTACACTAGGGGTAATTTGCCCTCCCAGCCCTCACATCTTTGGGTGTGGGAGGAAATCGGAGCACCTGGGGAAAGTCCACATGGTCACAGGGAGAACATGCAAACTGCACGCAAGACAGACTCATGTCTCTGAATCGATAGTGCAGAACCATGTGGTTAGGTGAGTAATATGGCCATGGTGCCACTGTGGCCTGTACATACAATGAGTGGTCAGTGGGCTGAGGTGTTTGATCTTTGGATCTGGGGCTGTGTTTGACTGAAGTATGTGTTCCTCTTTCTCCTTTCAGGAGTCATTCTCTATATCCTGCTCGTCGGCTACCCGCCCTTCTGGGATGAGGACCAGCACAAGCTGTACCAGCAGATCAAGGCTGGCGCTTACGATGTATGTAAACTTAGTTTGTTCCCCCACATCACAGGGGGAATCACCTTCCTGCTTCCTTTCCTCACAAGGTTACACAGGTTTAAAGGGAGGGTCCCAACATCATGCCAGCCCTCAGCTGTGTGCCGAACTCCTAGCGAGAAAGCATCCAACACTGGCCTACTTTGTAACCTTCCACCACCTCACCCCCTCTTTTAGTTACAGGCCAGCAAAAGAGCACTGTCTTGTTTTTTTTCCCCTGTGGTTGGTGCTGAGATGATTGTGGGGATTTGAACATTAGGCTGAAAGCAGGTAAGAGCTGGCAACTCAGTAGCGAAGCACAGTTTTCGAGTCTGGCTTCCCCACAGTCAGCAGCTCGGTAAACTCGACACTCCAGTTCCCAGGTGAGCATCAGTGCTTCTGGACAGAACACCCTGGGGTGACAAGGGGGAGTCAGCAAAGAGCGAGTTGCCGATTTAATGAAAATCCTGATCTTAATGCTGTTCGATACCTGACCTGACACAGATCAGTAAACTAAAACAGGGTTTGAATAAATAGAACTGTTTCAGTCACTCGGAACCCCATCACCTTGCACAACGCTCTCCGTTGACGTGTGACTTGGTGGTCATAGGACTGAGCCGCCAGTCCACATCTCACTCAAGCAAGTTGTGAAAATAACTACAAACCCAGCCAGTGGCACTGCCTGTGCCTCCTGTCCCATATTAAAAATAAAATGTATTAAGAGCATATGAGCATCAGAAATGGGAGTGGAAGAAGGCCATGGCTGATCGACTTCACTACTATTTCCTGCATATCCCCTGGGTCTGTTTGTATCCAGCAATCGATCCTTCTCTTTCACTCAGATACTCATAAAAATGACCAACATATCATTTGCTTTCCAGATGGCACGTGTATCTTCATGTAGGCTTTCAGTGACCCGTGTATGTGGACACCTTAGTCCCTTCAAACGTCAGCATTACCCCATCTCTCACTTATGCACTGAGATGGATTCCTTCACTTTTCCTCGGCATTATCTCTCCTGCAGACAAACCCTCTTCGATTAAAACACGCCCTTCCTCCTTGTGACCACACAGCCCATATTTAAGCCAACGACCACTGGGTTTGCGGAGAAGAAGCAGGTGGATCAACATATCCCGTGTTGCTGCTGGTCTCCTTGCTTTATCAGCTCAGTCCCGGCAAGGATGTGGCCACAGGCACCGCAGCTCAAGAGGAAGAAGTCCATCTTCAGCCCCTGTCAGTGGTACTCAGTTGCTGGCAATGTTCAGGAAGAGTGCGGGCCACCTTGCTGGCCGGTTTGTTCCCACTGCCAGTCAGGTGCTATTGGAACCCAGACAGCCCTTGAGTTCCTTCCAATCTTTCCTGGTGCATGGCAATTGGGTGTGTCTGAGCCTGACGCACGGGCCCGTATCGTTACCTTTGTGCCTCCCCCAGCTCCACAAGTGATCGCTCAGTGTAATGGCGATGCAAGTCATTGAACGCACAAGGAAAGCCTGTCACTGGGTTGGTGCTGTTATTGCTTTCGATGTAGATTCACATCCAGTGGCAGTCCTCTTGTTAAAGCAGTCCTTTCAAACTCCTTTACAACCCAGTTATTTCTAACTAAACAGGAAACCATGTAGCAAGCTACTGGGCTGACTTTGGGAGGAATGATTCAGCCCCCGACCCCCAAATGTTATAACTGTGGGTGTCGTTTGTGCACATTTCTTGTAACCACTCTGCCTTTTTCTCTGTTCCCCAACCCCTCAGTTTCCTTCTCCTGAGTGGGACACGGTCACTCCAGAGGCCAAGAACCTCATCAACCAGATGCTGACGATCAATCCTGCCAAGCGCATCACCGCCACTGAAGCCCTGAAGCACCCATGGGTCTGTGTAAGTGTTCTCCTGCCTGTGTTCTTGGGACCAGGACAAGCTGTACTCCTCTCTTGTCATCCTTTCCTGCAATCTGACCACTAACTGAAAACACGCCCTTAAAGCACAATCTCACTTCTGCCTGGAATGAAAGACTAAAGTTGCACACTAGATTAGAATTAAACAGCTCACGATTATTACTGAAAAAGTTGCTTGATTTTGGTTTCTCCATTTGTTGCATTTCGTGAGGCTTGCTCACTCATACTCCACGCCTGAGACAGTGAGAAGCTGTCCCGGTTTGGACAAGGCATGGGGAAGAGAAGGAGCTGATTCTGACGATGATCAAAGTCAAAGTCGAGTTTATTGTCACGTGCACAAGTACATGTGTGAACTGGTGCAGTGAAAAACTTACTTGCAGCAGCATCACAGGCACATAGCATCAGAGACACAACATCCACAAGAAAAACATGAATTATACAAAATTATACAAGAAAGAACACAATTAGAACAAAAAAAAATGTCCTCTGGACTGCAAAGTGGTCAAAGTTTCATGGGATAGTTGGTTGCACTTAGACCGTGCTGCCATGGTGGGGAACCGAAGCAAGAGACAAGCTTTCAACAGAATGCCTGATTGAAGTTAAACGTTCTGTTCATTTCCAGCAACGATCCACTGTTGCGTCTATGATGCATCGCCAAGAGACCGTGGAGTGTTTGAAGAAATTCAACGCCAGGCGAAAACTGAAGGTGAGAATGAGCTTATTGGAGTCAGTGCCAAGAGTTCAGGCCCAGTGTGGAAGGCTGCCCTGTTGGGGCAGTTACTGGTGACTGATGAACAAGGATTTCGGAATGTTTGCATTTCTTCCCTGGTCACTGGTGAGACCTGCTCCATCTTCAGCTGCTGGGCAGGATTTTCCACCCATTCACCTCCCTCAACATTATCTGGCTGCATCTCTACTCACCCTGTTTGCCGTGACTAACATATCCCTTTTCTACCTCTGTCGTGATTCCTTGTTATCTGCGCATGTTTTGGGCAGACAAAGGTCAGAGACTCCCTGATAACAAATCCACAGAGTAGCTGACACTCTCCGAGGCTTGGCTGCCTCTCAGAATCTTCTCAACCCACAGCTAATTAAGTATGGTGACCATTACTAATGTAAATGGAACACAGCAAATTGCAGCCAATCTCAATTGCAGCCATTTAATTGATGTCTCTGTTGACTTCACATTTTCAAATGTTCACAGAAAATAATCCTTCCTGGCAACGTATTCAACAACAGCTTGCATTAATGTAGCACCTCTAACAGAATTGTAAGGTAGTACAGCATAGACATAGGCCCTTTGGCCCACTATGTCTATGCCGACCATCATACCTATCTATATTAATCCCACTTGCCTGCATTAATTCGACATCCCTCTATACCCTGCACATTCAAGTACCTGTCCAGATACTTCTTAACTGCTGTTACTGTTCCTGCCTCCACCACCTCCTCTGGCAACTCATTCCAGACACCAACTACTCTTTGTTGTAGACATTGCTGCATCCCGTCTCACGTGGTTGTCTCCCTACTGGTGTGTTCTGCGCTGCACAGGGAGTGTCACTGGATAAGGTGCTGCTGTCTCCAGAGTGGGGCTTGTACCCACGACCCCCAGACTTGGAGTAGAAGCACGACCCACTGTACCACAGCTGACGCCACACGACACCATGATGATGAATCAAAATAAAAATAAGTTTTTTGTTACTTGAGAGCTCAGATTAAAAATAGGTTCCTAGTTTATTTGCAAGAACTCGGTCCCAGAATCAAAATGTGATTTGTTATTTGGGATAAATCACAGTATATGCGTTTCATGGTCTGCTAATGAGAAACTGTTTTACAAATAATAAACTTAATTTGTCTCACTTCACGCAACAGATAAACTGTAAAAACACTTGCACCTACATCATGCCTTTTCTTATCTGTCCCAAGAGCATTATGAATTGCGTACTGCCTTGAGTAGTTATTTTGGAAAGACCTTTTAATGTAAAACAAGTTCAATCCTAGATGGTCCCTGGGTTTTTACTACATTGCTGTTCTGTGTCATGAGGCTGTGGGTTTGCCCCCAAGCTCTTGTTTAAAAAAGGAGTGAAAATAATTTAAATTATTGAAGGAGTAAGTGACCAAGGTCAACAAGTAGTCTCCCTCTGTTGTTGCTGATTCCAAATCTTTCTGGTTAAGCTTGGCTTACTCTCATCTCTTGAGTTGGAGGGTTGTGGATTCAAGCCCCCAAGTACAGGCTGACACTCCAGCACAGTGTCGAAGGAGTGCCGCCCTGTCAGAAGTGCCATCTTCCAGGTTTGCTTTTAAATTGAGAGCCTGCCTGTTTTATCAGGTGGCTGTACAAGCTCCTTGAAACCATCGGAGAGCAGCAAGGGAGGTCTCCCTGGTGTCCTGGCCAATGAACCTCCCTAATGAGCAGCACTGAAGCACATCATCTGACCATTTGTCACGTTACCATTGGTGGGAGCTTGCTGTGCACTGCTGCATTTCACACATTACAAAACTCCTCTTGGGTTTATGCGGTCAGAAAAAAAGCTGTATAAAAGCAAGATTCTAATCCTTTTTGCTTAGCAGAAGGGAGAACTGAAACATGATTGTTCTGACTGTGATCTGATGTTGCTGAGATCGCTTGCCTTGGCTGACGTTGTCCTTCTTTCCCATACAGGGTGCCATCCTTACCACCATGCTAGCAACACGAAACTTCTCAGGTAGGCTGCCCATAAAGCATTTCTTTCTGAAATAGCCAGTTCCCTCACCACCCTGTGGTCAGAACTCTGCAAGTTAGTTGCAGCCTGTCGGAAAGTCTTGGAATCCACAGATTCATTTCAGCACATTTGTAACAGTTCTGTGGTAAAAGCAAGGAAAGGAATGGGGAGATGTGTAGTTTGTGCTCCTGATAAGAGAGTAAGCAGTTAGCTTCTACGTGACAGGAAAATAAGAAGGCGGTTCACACGGTATAAAAACTTGAAATGCACTTTGGAAGCAGAAAGTAACACATCATGTCGGATTGAGATCCCAAAGTGCTTCCCGCGTGAATCAGTGGGGTCTGCATTGTTGTGGCACAGAGGTTAAGTCACCTGATTAGTAATCCAGACACTGAGTTCAAGTGTAAAAATGGGGGAGGCAATTAGAAATGAGGCCAATAAGTTTCCACTATAGCAGTATACCGATGGCAGCTGTGGGAGTTTAATGATCTGGCGTTTAGATCAACAGCCCTGGTCGTGAATAAGGATGTCCACAAAACTGTCCTTCAGGAGAGGAAATCTGCCGTCCTTTCTCGGTCCGGCCTAAGTGTGATTCCAGGCTCATCAGTCTGGATGACTCCAGAATGCCCTCTGAACTGGCCCAGAAGCCCCACAGCTGGTCATTAAGGACGGGCAATAAGTGCTGGCCAGACACTGGAAACTGAATAGATATAATGAGCAGGGGAGGGAAGAGCTGAGGAGGAGCAGATGGGCAAAGGCCCAATCAAAAACATGCGTCTGAAAGAGATGTTTCCTCAGGGAGGGGATTTCACAAGGTAGCTGAAGCCCAGTTCAGGGAAATGTAAAGTTCGAACTGGGCTACAGAGAGACGGTGGTCGGGATGGGGAAAGGAATTAGAAGTGAAGCTGTTAAGTTTCAACCATTCCATGCACACGGATATTATTTATCCACACACACTCTCCATGGTGTATTGTGACCAGTTCTGGAGAGATTGTGGCAGTTTTGGAGAGGACAAGAAAGAGATTGACCAGGGTGATTCCAGGGCAAGGGTTTCAGTGAAGAATCTGACATTATTCTCAGAGCAGAGAAGCGATAGAGGACGGAGGTTAGAGAGGAATATTTTCAGCGCGGATTCCGGAGGAAGCAAGTTTGAAGTGATCAGCAAACGAGAAAGTGATAATATTCAACAAGAGTTTAAGATTGGGGATTGGGAATTCTGTGGTTGCTTCATAAGGGGGATTGGATAAATGCTCGAAGGAAAATAAAAAGCAGGGATATGGGAAAAGAATCGGGAGGGGCAGGTGGATGGGAGGTGGTGTAATGGGATTAACTGGATTGGTCTTTGACAGAAGCAGTTCAGATCATCAGGCTGTGCTACAACAGTCTTTGATTCAATTGAGCATTTAATTAATTCTTGGCCCATGTAACTTGGGTTTGCCTCTGTCCCAATACACAGAGTGTCTGGTGCCAAAGCAGCGTGTGCAGCCTACAGTAGTCCATTTCCTTTTATCTCACTCATTCAGAGTTAGCTCCCAACTCATCAGCGTTACTCCAAAGCCCCCCCTGTATTACCAGAGCCAATTACTGTGGGTGATGGAAATCTGAAGTAACGTAGGAAATACTCAGCAGGTCAGGTAGCATCTGTGAAGATGTGAGCAGAGTTAACATTTCAGAACTGAGGCAGGTTTTATGCAAATGCATGGACAGGAAGGTGGGGGTGGGGAAGAATAATGAAGGCAAAGGCAGGAGAGATTAAACTTCATTTTATCAGTACAGTACAGTGATTAAATGTTGCACATCAGCTCATCGTACCTGGTCGAGTCCTTTAAAGCCAGAATTCCAATTTGATTTTCTCTCTGTGTTCCTCTTGGCAGTGCTGGCTCTAGACTTGATTCTTAATTCTCCAATGTGTCCCTTATAGCTGGATAGTAGAATCCCTCCCTGCCCCCCTCCCTACACCCCCTCACCGCCCCACCCTTGCTACACGCCCTCGCTGCACCCCCCCTCCCTACCAGCTCTCCCCATGGAGGTGAGGGTGAATACGCTCGATAGAAGCTTGTTAACCTGCAGCAGCGGGAAGCTGGGACCAGATTGAAGATCCTCAATGAGCAGTTGTAGAGTGGCTCAAACACACGGCTCTCTCCACCATCCCCCACCAACACACACCCACTGCCAGCCCAGAGACTGGGAGGGAGAGCCCTTTCAACTCTCTCTGAGCACGCTGTTGGGAGTCTCTGCTTGTCCATGTTAACGGCGTGATGGGTTTTCATCTTCCGATTTTCCAGGTTAGCTGTGTGTGGGCTGAGGACGGGAGCCTCTCCTCTACATCCTGTCCACGCAGACACTTAGCTGTGAGGAAAGGGACAGGGAGGGTTGTAGCAGGTTAATGAGAAGTAGGGATCACTGCAGCGTCTGGGCAGGCTCTGACTGAAGAGACAGGACTGTTAAGTTCGTACAATTTGACAAAGTGTGGACTTAATGAGATTTTTGATGCAGGAAGAGATGGTCCACAACTTCGTTATTTCTCTTCAGTTGTACAACGCATTGTGTGGTAGATCTGACCGATTCACTGGATCTTCACTGGCAAGGTGGAGCTCCTGGTTGTAGCCCCCTTTTCTGCTGTTGGCTTCTCTTGGCAATCCGTACAGACCAAGAGTTACAACAACAGCCTACGTCAGGAACTGGACCCTGACAAATGGGGAAGAGAAACCTTCATATGATAAATCAATGATGAGGCAGATGCTGGGGAGTTCTTTCTGCCTTGTGGGGTTCAAATGATTGGTGCATCCCGAGTGAGTGATGCAAAGCCAATCCAGACTCATGAGTATGGTATAAGAAGCACTTTGAAGCAACGCAATTCTGCCACATTCTAGATGTGTCACTGCAGATGCAATAGTTTAACAAAAAAAAGCAGCAGTGTTTTCTCCATGCAGTGGAGCTCAGCCGCTGAGGCAGATGTGCGTGAGGGCTCCAGAGGTGTTTGTACTGATGTGCAGCACAGTGCTGCGATCTTGAGTGAATGTGGTGTGTGATTAAGCAGCGGTGACTTTGTTTTGCTGACGTGACTTGCTTTCTTTTTATTCCCACCGACAGTGGGCAGGCAGACCACTGCGCCAGCTACAATGACAGCTGCTGCCAGCGCGACTGTTGGTCTCGTTGAACAAGGTAGACGTGTGCGGGCGGACATTGCAGGTGGAGGGCATGCTCAGAACTAACGCTCTGCTTCCGTACCTTGTGAATGTTCCTTACCTTGTGTCTCTGTTGTCTGGATATTTCAATCCCATTTTAACCAGTTGGGCAGCAAGGAGAGGCTCTGGGTGAACTTTTAACACTTTAGCACAAAAGCTGTCAGAGATCAGTTCAGGGATGCTATTCAAAGGCTCTTCAGCTGAATGGGCACCAGTTCGAATTAGGGCATCAGGGTTCCCTTTGGAACTGACCTTTGGCTGCTTGTGGTGCACGGGAGCTGACATGGAACTCTGGGCAAGGTGCCGTTTAGTCTAAGTATTAATGTCCGACCAGAGGAGCAGCTCTCCAGTACATTCTTTTCACAAGTGGCTTGAGTTGTTCCCGAGAAGCCACAACTCTGTGTCGTGGCTGGAACTTGGGAAGCCAGCAGGGCTGTCAGTGGTGCAGCCACGCTGTGGGGAAGGTCCATCGAGATCCCATCCTCACACTTTCAGAAAGGAGAGTTGGTGCACCAAGTGGTACTGTCGAGATTGTAATGTCCATTTGCAGCAGTCGTTTTGACTTGTGTGTGTTTGACCTCTCTGTGGACCAAGAGTCTGTCTTGTTGGCTACATCCCAGTGTGTCTGTCCCAATTCTGCAGAGCTGCGCAATGTTTTATGTACACTGTTGTCAGTACTCTCACTGTGGCCTGGTCAGGACCCACTGTGGGCTTTAGTTGTTGGGAAATGTGTGTGGTCTTGTCCATTTGATGCCTGTTTGCTGCCAGCTCATCACAAGAGTATTTGGTGGTGGCATGTCCTTGCACCTGGCCTCTGAGGAGCTCAACACCAACATTTTCAGCTCATTCTTAGGATGCAGGGCTTTCAGGAGACTGTCAGGACACAACTAGTATCAACCTTGAGGTTAGAAAGCTCCCTGAGCAGATGCACAGCAAGCACCTGCTGTTCATCTGCTGCTCTGAGAGTCATGCACAGCTCCTTGGATGAGTAAACAGGCACCATTTGATGCAGTAAAACACACCCTCCCCCTCATCCCCCTCTGAATCTTTTGTCTACTCTGAGCAGATGAAGTTAAATTCACCTTTTAATCCCTGGGTGAGTGAGGTGGAAGGCCAACCTAACTGCTTCCAGTCTTCTCATTGACCACGGATTATAACAAGTGTGAGAGCAGCTGGTTTGCTGGCACTCGGTCTGCAGGCTGGGGGAGGTGTACCCATCGAGTCACACCTTCAGGAAGGGGAAATTTTACACACTGAAGATTGTGGGTGACGGGATCATGTGTAACAGTGCAGTCACTGTCAGATACTCAGTTGCCAGACTTCAGCAGAAGATCAATTCTTCCGTAAACAAAGTTGCAAAACTTTTTGCTGGCAGCCGACATTTGTGAGGATAAAGTCTCAGAGTACAGGATGTGCAGAGTGCACCAGTTATACTGATCCTGAGAGGCATGACTTGCTTAAGCAAGTACCCTTTGGCACTACCAACACCAGGTGTTCAGCAGCAGCCAGACACCAGAATACCCAATTCCTACCCTTCATGGACCATGCCAAATCCACACCACAGAGGTAGCTCCCACAGAGTTGCAGCCCTTAGTGACAAGACACTGAGGCAGCTGTAAAATATGCAGCCAAGGTTGCGTCACCCTTTGCAGAGGCAGCTGGGGTTGGGAGTTCTGGACGGGAGCGAGAGGAGAGAGATGATAAGGGATATTCGGGGGGGGAGTGGAGATGTAGTTTTCACCCGAATTGTTGCTTTGGATTGTCAGAGGCTGTCCTTGCACTGTTGAAAAGTGAATGTTGCATGCCAGTAAGAGCGAGCCAAGTCTGCATGCGGCAACACGCCTGCCTGCTCCAGTTTGTTGTGTGTGATGGGACTTCTCCCTGCCGTTGCATTCTCAGGGCACTGGGGTGAGGTGCATGCTCATGGTAAGATCACGTGAAAGCACTCTTTGCAAGGTCTCTGGCAGAGAAGCGGGTTAAGCATGAGATGTCCGACAAGGCTATTTAATTCAAGTGGCTTAAACGATGTGGGCACGCTGCTTCCATTTAAGGTCGGTGCTCTGGTTGAGGGGCCCTGTCGCACTGATTGCTGTGAAAGCTGTTGGATCGAAGCTCAGAGTCACTGCTCTGTTCCGTTTGGGGAGCAGCAAGTGACCCTGATTCTTCTGGCAACACACCAAGCAACAGACTGGCCAGCTCAGTCCATGCTGCCTGCAAACAGGATCAGAACCCTGTTGGCCATGCTACTGGATTTCTATTTGTTTATTCACTAGTTACCCACCCCAAGCCAATACACACTCCGATTGAGGTCAGGGTTTCATGAACACATTGATGCTGACCACTTAAAGCATATAATTGTGAAAACTTAGTCCATGCCTCAGTAATCCAATGGAATGTCCTCCTCCATTGCTCAATATTCTGACTGGGGTATCCCCTCCATCTCTCAGTACTCCAGCTGGGATGCCTTCTTCCATCTCTTGGGATGTCCTCGAAGCCTTAGCTATCCAACTGAGATACCCTGCCCCATCCGTCCCCATCCCGTCCAGGGATATTCTTCATGCCTGAACCACCCAACTGGAATACCCATCCTTCGATAATTCTACTGGGGTACGTGCTTCCACCCGTCGTGTCATTTTCCAGGAATGTTCTTCCCCTTCCTTCAGCCAACTGACTGGATGGTCTCTTTCATCCCTCCATAACCCAAACCTCTCCTGTTCCCTCAAAAAACAAAATGATATGGCATCTCCTTCCACAATTATCCAGTTCAGATCAAGGTTCCCTGCTCTCCTGCTCCTGCAATAACCCAGCGGGGTTGGCGTTGAAATCTACGGCACAAACCAGTAGAGTGCAGTGAACTGACAGGTTACCCTGGTCTCTGTGTCACCTCGACAGTGATGGTCAGGGTCCTTCCCACCACCTTCACCAGTGCTTGGGTTAGGACTATTTTCTTTCCTCGTTAAAGGGCTACCAAAAATGTTACGTGATGTCAGTACCATTCACTCTTCTCAAAAATATCTTTGTCCTGGTACATATTCTGGGCACTGGGACATGCCCATTGCAACAGTTGTCTGGTTGTGGTCTCGGACACAGCTTTTCAGAACTTGTGCCCTGGAGGCATCTCCAATCAATACGTGTCAACCAGAGGACTTGTTCTCTCTGAGAGCTGCCACAAGGCAGAAGTTTCACCTGCTTGAGTGTTTGTGACCAAGGGACAGATGTACCCGGGTTGATGCATTGATCTAACTGTATTGAGTGTGATATTTACTGGTGAATAGTTATAACAACAGGAATATGGAGACTCGAGTTTCATTAAACACTGAGGAACTGATGAAAACTGGCCACTATCTGATTTAATTTGTCTTTCTCTTTTGATCCTTCTGTCTCTTGACACTACCTCTACTTATTGCAAGGTAAGGAGGGCTTCCAACAGGCCTCTGCCGTTCTTACAAGCTGTGTTCTCACTCTGCTAATGCCGATTTGTTTTTGTCCTAACCCCTCTTTCTCTTTTTTTCCTGTGACTGTTCAGACTGAGAGCAATACATTGTTATTGAGCTTAAAGTTTTGTACTTCTCTGAAGTTTTTCTTTTTAGAAAGGGAGGCCTTTGAAACAGTCTTTGAAACTGTCCTTTGTTTTGCAGTGACTTGAAAACTTTTAACCTTGTAACCACACCGCCTGAATCTATGTGAGATGCACTGGGCCTGGGGTTTAAGGTCTGCTTTCTGTTACTCCCCAGGGAAATAAAATCAGCTCAACTCGTGGTAAAATAATGCCACAGTTCATGTCTAGTTTTAAGGAAAAACTGAAGGTTCTGATGCTTTTAAACTTAGGAGTTCTGAGTTTCTAAGGTCGCGTTGTCATCAGGTTACTTCTCAGTCTGTGAGCACTGAAACAAATGGGAGGAGCAGTAAGTGTCTTTAACTACCTGTGCATGATCCTTGGCCCCAGTGGGTGGTTGATCCCTCACTTGCTGCCTGTCTGACTGGTCTTCAGTCTCAGCCTCCCCACATTGATCAGCAGAGTGTAACCCAGAGCCTGAAAGGAAAGAATGTGATACATTTCCAAGTCAAGACGAAGTGCCACCCTGAGGGAAACGGAGGTGGAAAGGGTCCGATATGCAGGCTCCCCTTGTCCTTTTGGTGTTGGAGGTCAAAGTTGGTCTGCACTTAATAGTGCACAATTCATCCAGAGGTAGCCACAAGAAAGGAATATATTGACTATTTGTAGGGAGACTTGATTAAGTGCATGTCAAAAGAGAACATCTGGGTCCTAGACATTATGTGGAACCGTGTTCACTGAAACCTTGTCCATTGTACCCCGCTGCAAGTTGATGATGCAAAGGGGAAAATTGTTGGGGTTGTATTCTTTTTCCCTGATTTGTTTTGAACAATAACAGTGCCTTAGTCTTTATGTTCGTGGAATAATTTTCATTACAAATTTGCTGCAGGAACACTTTGGTTTGATGTCACTGTGTTGAGTTGTGATGTGATCCCACCATGGTGCCACCTCCTGCAGTGTTTAAGCTGCAGATCCACCGCACTGTAACAGTGTGTGGCCGTGCGTTTAAAGTTCAGTGACAGTCCGTCACAGGGCAGCCAGAACAGTGTGTCGCAGCACAGGGCAAGGATGTTGTTCTGAATTAGCCTGGAGGAGATAGCGGGGTCAATAAGCAGCCTGGAAGACCTTACAAGAAAATTGTCTGGTTCATGGTAACCTTGGGATAAAGTTTTCAACACAATGCAGTCAGGTGCATTTTAAGTTTTAGCAGAAAGTGCATGAAGGGTCATTGAGTGTGGTTGCAAGAATAAACTCATCACTTTGAGGCGAAGTCCTTGTAGTCAGGCTGGTGAATGTTTGGAGGTTGAAGCACACACGTGAGAATTACTTGGCGTAAACAAAAGCAAGTGTGTTGAGTGGTGATTGGATGGGCCCGTCTCTCCTGGACAGTTGTTTGGCACATTGCGATACCTCAGCAGAATGCACGTGGGCCATAGACACTGCAACTACAAATGGAGAAAGCTGGATGACCCAAAGTCTGTCTGTGGCCCTGGCCTCTGACCATGGAGCATGTCACATTGACCTGCATTAGGCACACCTTTCCTCCGCTGGGCACTGTTGACAGGATCAACAGACAGCACGCGGGACTGAGAGGCTTTCCTCCGCATTGCAAGAGAGAGACTTGTGACTGATCAGTTATACTTTCATGTGCACCCTGTACATTTCTTTGAAAATTGACTGTTCACCTGTATCCTTTGTCCTGCCAGGGGCCAGAGTCTGCAGGGAACTGTGCAAGAATTTGCAGAGGACTGATTTAGAATCTCTTGGGTAAACTGGGGAGTGTTTGAGTGATTGCAGCAGTTTGTTGTATCAAGTGCTTTAGTGTGCCCTGCATAAGAAATTGCAACACCAGTATCCCAGCTGAAAAGCCAATTTCTTCCAGAGCAGCTTGAGCAACCCTTTAGTTTGAATGTGCTTGATGGGTATAATCGCAGGGGAAAATCGTTGGAGGCTGTGGGCTAACCAAGCGTGACAATGCCTCCAGCGGTCCCAAGGGCTCATGTAACTTGGCTTGCACGTACCTCCTGAGCCAGGAAATGGGTTAGAATTCTCCTGGCAACTGAGGCAGCCAGGCCATTGTAGATAACTTAGGTGCACCGTGGGTATGGACCCTGTGCACCAGGGGGAGAAAGGTGAGTGAGCGGCTGTCTCAAGAATATCAGAGATGCTGGTGTTTTCTTCTCTGCTTTTAGTAGGTGGGTGGGGCCTGTGTTGTTTCCCCCAACCTGTACACAGGGTGATGGTTCTATAACACTCTGCCAGCACAGTTATGACATTAATCCTTAAACTGAGGTATGAAAGTAATTTTCTTTCTTTTTCCTTTCCCTAATGCAGCAGCCAAAAGTTTACTAAACAAGAAGGTTGATGGAGTGAAGGTAGGTTTGCAATCATTCTCTTTCTTTCCTTCTCTTCACAGTTGGTCAGCCCTTTATTTTTGCTTTAATTTTTAGCTTTAGTTTGCATTTTCTGGCTTCTATTACCACCTGCTATCACAGTTGAACAATACAAAAGGGAACAAAATACATAGAATCGTGCATGATGTTTGGATGTTCAAACTGACCGGCAAATTTGGCAGCAAGTCCAGCTGCGAGCTGGCACCTGTAGTGACGCGATATGTGTCTGTGGGTAAGGCACTCCAGCTGCAGTAACCCAAACCAAAGTGAATGGGGAGCTTCTAACCAAAGGCTTTAATTCCATACATTTCTTGCATTTATTCGGCAGTGATTGATTTTCTAATACCTCCCACTGCACCCAACAATACATTGAATCTCTCCCTCACCCCAGTCACACCATGTCATGCATCCAACACTGAGGAGATGCATACAATTTGAGTGATGTCCAAGCATGCTTGAGAAATAATCAGAGGTACTATGTGATTCACGGGTGCAGGCAGTGGAGACAAGTTGTACACAGTTGTGCCAAGTTAGACAATGAGCATTAAAAACTGTTGGCATTGAATGGAGGTTGAAGTCTTTCCTTCTATGACTGCTGGACCCTTGAAGTGTAGACTCTTTGCTCTGATGTTGACTGTGTAGCAAGAGCTAAGGTAACCTCATCGTCATGTTACAAGGCAGTGGGACCTGCTCCCTTTTGTTTACTAATGGGTGTCCTGTAATGGGGGTTGGGCCTTGGGCAAGGACCAGCCCTCAGTGCAAGCTAGTGTCCGTCATAACCGTGGAGGAATTAACACAGTGAGATCCTTCCTGACGTGCCCCTGCCCCTTGAAAAGTTTAGCCGCCAGCACCTACTGGTGCTGGAAGGATATCCAAGAGGACAGCCCATCCCTGATGATGTTGGTCTGAGTGCCCTTGCTGTGAAGCTCAGTGTTCTGCCTCTGCCAACACAAAGAACAGAAGAAAGGGCAGCGGGAGTTGGCCACTTGGCCCCTCAAACCTGCTCTGCCGCTCAATGAGAGTCTCAGCATCATTCTCCTGCCCTGTCCCTGTACCCCTTGCAATGTCCAGAAATCCATTGACCTCTGCTTTGAATGCAGTCACTGACCGAGCCTTCACTGCACTCTGGGGTAGACAATTCAAATGATTCACCACCCTCCGAGTGAAGAAATTTCTCCTTAACCCTTAAGTCTGTGACCCCTAGTTCCAGACTCACTAGCTGGGGAAGCACCCTCATCACATCCACCCTCTAGGAATCTTCTATGTTTCAATGAGATCACCTCTCATCCTTCTAAACACCAGAGAATAAAGGCCTAGCCTAGTCAATCTCTGTGCACACAACAACCTAGTGTATGACAGAGCAAAGATACCAGAGCAAGACATCCACTCAGACAGTTGACGGACATGGACTGTCGCACTTGATGATGTCATTGCTGGTTGGGCTATTTGAAGGGAATTAATAAGTCCATTGCTTGCTGACACCACTGTGAAGCGTTTGGTTCTGTTTGGAAGAAAAAATTACCTGTTGCAACCAGAGAAGTGTTTCAGCTTTTTTAATGGCATGACATTTCCGACCGAGAATACTTCTCCCACTTTTATGGACAGTTGGACATAGGTATGGCCTCCCATTGGTAGGTAATTTGTTAACACTTTATTACTAGGCAGGGATTCTCTGATAACTGGTCATGTTCAAAGCTGTTCCTGGTATCGGTACCGATCTCTTTGTTTCCCCTGGTGTCTGTAAAACTTGGCTTAGACTGTTTTGATGTCTGTTGCTCTTGCAGCATCCTCTGGACTTGAGGCCAGATGTAAGTTATAGAGTACAGACAGACAAACTGAGCGGCCAGGTTGCAAATGTGTTTGGTTGTTATTGAGACCTTTTCAAAAGTGGGTGATTTGCGGGTGGGGTTTAAATAAGAAAAAGTTGCTTATTTAAAGGGTTAGTACTTCGTTGCTTTACGAACATTTGCACGAAAGGGAAGGAGCAGTGGTTTTCCAATTTCCACAACCAATTGCTTGGTGTGATTTGAACTGAGCAGTAAAATTAGTGAATTCCTCCAGTTCTTTTAAGTTAAATGCAATATACTGCTCTGTGGACCAATGGGAATAGTGCATGCCTTGGTATCAAAGGGGTTGTGAATCACTTACCCCTGCACAGGACAGGTGCATTGTCCCTCTGGATGGAGAGGATGCTGGACCACGCATGGTTGTGCTCCTGAGCAAGGGATGATACTAGAGGGAACAGGAGTGTTGGAATCACTCAATCAAACATAGCAAGAGCAGTGCAGAAAGGAACGGGAGTGAGGTTTTATGTGGATAAGTACACGCCTTGTTTGGGCACAGACTGCAGTGTTTATTCACTGGGATTTCGGGTCTATTTGAGGCTTTGTCTGAGTTGTGCAGACACTGGCGGAGGATAGAACTGATCATTGCTATCTATCTGGACGTTATGGTTGGCAGCTAAGAAGTCTTGCAAAAAAAAAAGGCAAATAGACCAACGTCAGTAGTGGTCATTAACTTCACACAGTTCTCAAGGTCTCTAATTATTCCATTTTGCCATTCTTTTGGGACAAGGGATCTACTTGGAAGGTATATTGGTTGCTGTTGCTTTATAATGGAAGAGATTTAATTGCATCAGTTGACCAGGTGAAAGCCTCCAGTGCTATGGTTGTGTTAATGCCTTGAGTGTTATAGGGGAGTGCACTGACCTCCTCACTCCCAGGATTGGTATATAGGCACCTCCTTGCCTTTTACTCACTGTCAATGTGTGTGCACGCTTCGTGAGGCCAGCGTTTGCTGCCCGTCCCTCACTGACCTTCAGAAGGCGATGGTGGGTGCTGAGCTGCTTTCACCGATGGCTGCGGCCCCTGTGGTGAAGGTGCTCCCACCCCACAGTGCAGCTGGGGAGGTGCTTCCAGCAATGACATGGCTCCCTGTTGGGATAGCAGTTGACAGTGTTAGTCTTCCCATACACTCGCCTTCTTTGTCCTTAAGAGGCGTTAGAGGGGCAGTCAGGTTTTGGTCAGTTGTTTCGAGAGTTGAACTTCAAGTATTTGTAATATGCGGGGCTTTTAAAAATATATCTGATGTACAGATGCAATTTGTAAGAT
This sequence comes from Pristis pectinata, assembly GCF_009764475.1. Taxonomy (NCBI): domain Eukaryota; kingdom Metazoa; phylum Chordata; class Chondrichthyes; order Rhinopristiformes; family Pristidae; genus Pristis; species Pristis pectinata. Next base: position 18,905,512 of record NC_067433.1, on the reverse strand, counting down.
GCTTCTTGTGAAGTTCCATAGACTTGACTATTCTAGAAAGGTAAACAAATGCTACCATCGTATGATCTGGTTTCTTCATGCTGATGTCAGCCAAATCGGCTTGACTGCACTTTGTAACACAGAACATCATCATTAAAAATAGGAATATTGTTGCAGATATCCTCAAAATCCATGTGTCGCTTTTATTTCCAGGTGGTAACAGGGCCTTAATTTTCTATTTGAAAGTGAATAGAATGAAGAAAGTTGGTAAAGAGTGAAGGAGCGGGGATAGGTTTATACCGAGTTCCACCTTGGGAACAGATAAAAAGATGTAGTCCTTTGGGGGAAAAAACCTTCCAAGATTCTGGAATCCACCCATTCCTCTTCTGTTACAAGTTACAGGTCCTCCCCAGGTTACAAACGACTGACTTATGTACAGCCCATACATGCGAGCGAGCGTTTGGGAGTCCAGCAGGATGGATTTGCCGATGGCTGCAGGGCTGCAGGCATCTCCTGCCGTGTGGGAACTTGGTTCGCGGCCACATTTCCAACTTGTGAACTGCTCAGGTTACGGACAGTTCACAGGACCTGAACCCTGCCATGAACTGGATACATGTCCCCATGGTAATGCCCCTGCATGTACAGAGTTCATGGATCTTCCTCCCATGTGTCAAGGCAACCCTTCTGCTTTTATGGATTTTCTAGGTGTCCAGGACTAGTGTACAGAGCTTTTTACCCTTGGTTTGTTATACAACCTGGTTTACGTCAAGTAACTTGTGTGAAGCAGCAAGGCATGCCAAGCACAACGAAAGAAACTGCAGCTTAATTTACAGATTGAGAACGCAAGTCAGGTAGGTCAAGGTTTGTAAGCAAATGCCCATGCGTTGGACCTTTTAGCTGAGCTAGACTCTGATCAAGCACCTCTGCCAAAAAGGCTTTTCCTTCGCAGATGCTGGAGGACCTGGAGCGTATTTCTGTCAGATTTTATTTCACCTCCTGACTTTCCTGTGGATTTGATCTGAGAACGTGAATAAAGATCAGACAGTATGTGATGTGAAGCGGACTAATCCAAGAGGACGAGTCTGGTGATAGGTTTATCATTGGCAGATTGGATTGTTACCCTCTCCCTGACAGAATTGGCTGTGCACTGCACAAACTTAGTTTACTATTGAATTCAAACTATTTCTGCTGCTCTCATTGCTGCGTGATGTTGAGCAGGCACATAGGGATGACTTGCCAGTTAAAGTGATGCAGGACTTAGTTTAATGAATATCCACTGGGGCATTCATTACTTGGGCTTATACTTCAGTCATCTCTATTTGCTGTGCTTCTGCCTCCAGTATAAGGTGGTGTTAAATTTCATCTCCTGGGTGGCGTTGAGTGGAGGGAGGTGTGGTGGCAGTGTGGAAAGATGGCTTGGCTTGTGGCAGAGTACAGCTTGTCCTGGACCTATCATGGCAGGCATTACAAGGCCCGTGAAGTCTGCCCAAGCTCAGAATGGGAAGAATTGAGAAAGGAATGTGATCCCTTATGATCTTTCTGGACCTGAGAGAGAAAGTTACCATGGCTTTCTACAGAGCAAAATTCCTGCTAGCAAAAATGTTGGTGGAAATCTGGGCAAAGATAAAAAGCCCCAACAGGAGGAACTTTGCCCCTTCCTATTACAACCACGTGTCACTCAGCCAGGGTAGCATCGTGTGATTCAGAAACACTCTGTGATAATTCTAGCTGGCACCGAGATACCCATTTCTGTGCACTGTTTATGGGGCATGTGTTGTGGTAATAAAGCCCACGACTTTTGGACAGGGAGCTGTGGAACTGTATGAGCAACTAGTCATGTCCCAAGCACTGTGTTGGTGTTTGTATGAAGCTCTCGTATTGTTAGAGTTAAATCAGCTTACGCTGACAGAGGCTTCTTTACCAATCATCATCTTCCCACCACAGGTCAGCAATTAACATCGGAGTGACACAAAGAAATTAAATTTTCATTTCAGAATGCAGACACAAACCTTTCGAGGAATTGAGACTCTTAAATAGAATTAATGAGCAGCTGTTTTAGCTCTGTGACTGACAACTACAATATTAAAATTGCAGACAATTTTAGCTTTGGTTTTCACAAGATCTGTAGCATGTGCTAAGCGACAGGGACAGGCTGGTTTAAGTAACGTTACCAGCATTAGAGAAAGCCAAGCACCCGGTCTGAGGTTGAGAAATGAATGACTGGTGTAACTTTTATGTCTTTATGTCTTGCACTGTACTGCTGCCGTAAAACAACAAATTTCAGTGATAATAAACCGGATTCTGAATGAAGCAGATTGCCCTTTCCTCTTTATCACACTGATGGCCGAGAGCATGGGAGTGGCACTAACCCAGTCTGTCAATGTCCCAGCAGCTCTGGCCTGGTGAAGGCACAGTACCTGTCCAACAGTGTGATACCACACATTCTGAGCAAACTCGGACTTTAACCTGGACATTGTTGATGGGTCTATCCTGCCCCAGAAGTTATATTGCATTCAAGAGTGCCAGTTTTAAGTCTTTACATGATGGAAGCATTACTGATTGCAGGTCATAAATCCAGTTCATTTATTCAAAATGTTTATTACCTCTCGTGGTCCTGGTGGAATATTCAAATTAGTTCGCAAAGCAGCTCACAGTCCTTGAGATGCGTTAAGCTAGGGCAGCATCAGAAGTAATGAGGTAGATTTCTATTGGCTGCTCACCCGGAAAATGACAAGCAAGCCCCAAACTCTGGTGTGGGCACAGCAGCTGCCATGTACACCAACTGGACGAGTATTTCCTCAGTTGCCCATGACATGGCGATGCATGGGGTTTGGCAATAGCCATTGTACCTGAGATCCCACTGCCATCCGTCACAGGTCAAAGTATTTCTTCCTACATTACGTCATGTAGATTTTTAGAAGTCAAAAATTCATCCAGTCATTGGCAGTAATTGTGCTTTTTGGTAATATTTCTGGGCAGGCACGGTAGTGTAGTGGTTAGCGTAATGCTATTACAGCGCCAGCGACCCGGGTTCGATTCCCACCGCTGTCTGTAAGGAGTTTGTACGTTCTCCCCGTGACTGCGTGGGTTTCCTCCGGGTGCTCCGGTTTCCTCCCACATTCCAAAGATGTACAGGTTAGGAAGTTGTGGGCGTGCTATGTTGGTGCCGGAAGCGTGGCGACACTTGCGGGCTGCCCCCAGAACCCTCTACGCAAAAGATGCATTTCACTGTGTGTTTCAATGTATGTGTGACTAATAAAGATATCCTATTGGTGTGTTGAACTCTGCCTCAGAAATTAGTCCCAATGTCATCAGCAGAGCACAATACACTAATGTGACTACATAGCATGTTCAGTATACCAGCTGGGGGTGTGTCCCCAGTCTCATGTACAGGGAGACACAAGAGACTGCCAACGCTGGAAATCTGGAGCAACACACAAAGTGCTGGAAGAACTCAGTGGGTCAGGCAGCATCTATGAAGGGAAATGGACGGTCAACATTTCGCGTCGAGCCAGAACATCGACTGTCCATTTCCCTCCATAGATGCTGCCTGACCCACTGAGTTCCTCCAGTGTTTTGTGTGTTGCTTCATCTATAGGGTGTTGTTCTTATGCAGTTTTTTGAGTACTTGGCCGTGTAATTTGGTTGGCTGTTAATATTTCCTACTCCATAGCACAGTTATGTCTTATTTCGGAATATGATTTGGTATTGGGAGAGCTTAGGTGAAAGGCTTAATGCCTGGAACTTCCATGAGTATTTGAATATAAGGTGGAGGTATTGAATGCCACAGAGATGTGTTGCCTCTTACTGATGCAGCATCAGGTGCCTGCCCTGTGTGGTTATTCAAGCCCAACAGATGTTGCTGTGGCAGCAAACAATCTGCTGGAAGAACTCAGCAGGTCGAGCAGCATCTGCGGGAGGAAAGGAATTGCCAACGTTTTGAGTTGAAACCCTGCATCAGATGTTGCTGTGACTGTCAACAAGGAGCTGCATCATCTCGTGTGTAGGAGATAGGTTGGTAGGACAGCAAACATTACAGGTGTTGCTGCTGTAACCGAGAGACGTGTTAAAGCAGAAATGCAAATCTACCATGACCACTCTTCCCAGAGATTATTTGTGGAGAGAGGAGAGAAGATTGGGTAGGAGCTTCTCTGCTGTCCTCTCTGAAAGCTAAATTGCAATGCGGTTCCATGGGAACCGGGGCCCTGCAGTAGTTTTCTTGAGGTCTCACATTCCTGAACCCTATTCTGCCTTTGTCCAGTCGAGTAGTGGTCAGGAGTGGGATTTATCTCACTTTCTTCTCTCTGTCCCCAACTTAAACTGAAGCTGCTTGTGATCAGCCAACTCAAACAGACCTATCAAATCGAGCTTCCGGGTCTAAACCTCACCTGGCCAACTCACTGAGGCTTCTTGTGAGTTGTGATTCTCGCACTCTGTTTACAAATGTTGGGATTATCCTGTTCACCAGCCACAGAATGATACTGCTGGGCAAGCACACGTTCTGGCTTGGAGGCCAATCGAAGTGTAGATGATGTAGTACCTTCTGGAGTGCATGACTTCATTGTGCGATGTGTTTTGAATGTAACCATTTCAGACTATTAATATCAGTGATTCCATTTTATTCACAGGTTTTTGATTCAGCAAACGCTGTTATCTTCCTGATATCTTGCACGTTGCAGATTTCCACTGTAAAGTGTGAACTGTGTTGTAACTGCTATGAGAGTGTAGCTCTTCCCCATTTTCTCTTTGCAAATGCTGGAATGCCTCAAAATCTCTGCTCTGCATTTATTGGGTCACTCACCCTCCACTCAGGTCCCTGCACCTTCTCCGAGTCAAGGTCAGTGCAGGATCCTCGGTGTGCCCTGCAGTTCCACTCTCCCCATCCGCATGTTTTCTCAGTCATTGGATTGAAGTCACTGGACTAATGGCCAGAGTTCTGGACCTTATAGAGTCATCGAGAGATCCAGCATGGAAATAGGCCCTTCGGCCCATTGAGTCCGTGCTGATCATCAGTTAACCATTTACACTGATCTTACATTAATCCCATTTAGTTTTTATTCTCCCACATCCCCACCAACACCCGCCAAGATTTTACCACTCACTTATATATTGGGGGCAATTTACAGCAGGCAGTTAATCTACCAACCTGCACACCTTTAGGATGTGAGAGGAAACTGGAGCACCCGGGGGAACCCCATGCAGTCACAAGGGGAACGTCCAAACTCCACAGAGACAGCACCCGAGGTCAGGATTGAACCCGGGTCTCTGGGGCTGCGAGGCAGCGGTTCCACTAGCTGTGCCACTGTGTCAGCCTAGATGCAGAGGCACAGGTTCAAATCCCACCATGGCAGCCAGGGAATTTAAATTCAAGTAAATAAATAAATCTGAAATTTAAACCTGAGCAGCAATTAGACTGCGATAAAAACTGATCTGGTCCATTAATTTCATGCAGGAAAGGAAAGCTGTCATTCTTTACCCAGTCTGGCCTGAGCATGACTCCAGACCCACCAGTCTGGTTAGCTCTTAACCACCTCCTCATCCCAGGGGTGACTTGTTTTGGACAGTAGATGCTGGCATTGCCAGGGCACCAATCCCCGTGAAATACAAAGACATCTGTTTCCATCACTCTCCTGACCTTTAGGTACAAGGCAAAGCACTTCAACATTGCTTGCTTTTCATAAACCTTGCATTCTCCAGCTTATTGGCAAATGGAACTCAGTAACTCGGATGTCTAGTTGCTGTTACCTTTTAATGGATTTTGTCCTTTTCTTTCTCAAAAAGCAGGAATGATTTCAAATTGATTGTATGTGTTATTGAGAATATTTTCCAGAATATCTGTTTCTAGGGATTAATCCACTTGAGACTTCCGTTTCTAAGGATTTTGGCCTGCTTGCAAGGGTTGTAGTCTCTCACTTTCCTCTGCCATTTACTTTGAGTGGCTGTACATTTACAGATGCTGCAGCATTGCAGGCAGGCTGTTTCCCCCAGTCAATAATTGGCAAATGTCTTCAGGATGTAAAGTTCATTGATTCTTCACTCGCCTCTGTGTCAGGTGTTGTTAGCTGACAGCAATGGTGTGCAGGGGTGGGGAAGGGATTGCTGCGGGATTCAACCCTCTGCTGTCAGTTCTGCAAGGCGAAAGGCACGAAGCGGAGGTGAGATGCTTTCCTGCAGAGTGACAGGAAGAGGGGAGGCAGTAACTCAGTTTGCAAAGGAAAACACAAGGAGGGAGGGTGAGGCAAGAGCCAAATGGGGACACTTCTGACTTCCCTGTGGATTAATCCCTGGATTTAAAGATGTGCAAAATACATTAATGACACTAACGCTTCGGTGACTGGTTTCAGAGAAGTATAACGTTAACACAAAACACAGCAGCAAACCCATATGGAAGCACAGAGAGAGTCATAAAGGTACACACAGCAACATCAGGTCCATCCTTGCATTGTGCATGAACTTCTATCCTTTCCGTGAAAACCCTTATTTGAACAAATCCTTTGGTCATCCATTTTGTTCTGAGAATTATTGTTTGTTTCTCGTTTGGCGTAGAGGGGGTGGGCTGGAGAGAAGAAAGCTGTTAAGAGCTTGGTATTGTTCACCTGTGTGGTAGGGGTTTCTACATTCTACCTAAAGTCTTGGTTTCTCTCTTGCTTCCTTCTGACAGCACTGACCCTGTCCAGTTCCCCCCTCCTTTTATTCCTTGTTTTGATTTGCTGATTTTCTAACCAGGCTGTGCTTCACTGTCCCATCGGTTGGTGGGATGTTGGGGAAACCAAGTGGACATGCATTCTGGATCTAAAATTTGAGTTTGTCTTTGTATCCCAAAGCAGCACCTACAGGGAAGTGCACCTTGCCGTGACAATACTTTAGCTGAGAACAGGTTTCTTTACAAGTTATGGGCTTGCTCTGATGATGCCTCTCTGGGCACTATTGCTCCAGGGTTGCGGGACTGGGATGTGTTTTCCCTCAGTGAGAACGGGGAGATGTGAGACATGGCAGCAACAAATTAACACAACCTGTTGCATTTTAAGTACCTTCCGTGTAACAGAAATCACCAGAAATGTTCAGAGGCCTGTTTAACATCCTCCCAGCAGAATTCCCGTGGAAGCAGCTAGTGAGAGTTGTCATCTGTTGGCTTGGCTCAGCATTCTCCAGTTCCCTTCAACTCCCTCTCCACATTCCCCAGTCCCCAGGGAACCTCCTTCCCACACCTTGCTCCTCAGACACTTGCCACAGCAGGGACAGGGGACTTCAGTCTCTGGGAGAAGGTGGGAGTGTTCTTCTTGGACCTCAGAAGGTTAGGGGGAAATTTAATCGAGGCGTTCAAAGAGGAAGGGTTGCCACTGGCAGGTAGGTTTGATAACCAAGGGGAGAGGTTTAAGATTAGGCAATAAAGGGCAATTTTTCTTCAGATTTTAACACGGGGTGTTGTTCTAGTCTTGCATAGACTCCCTTGAATGGAAAGAGATTTTAAAAGGGTATAAATTGGAAAGGAAAAGTTTGCAGAGCTACGGAGAGAGGAAGTGGGTGATTGGAGAGCAAAGGGCGGAGGGGGCACGGTGGACCATCGGGGGGATATCTGTCCGTGCTGCCTGGTCCTCTGGTTCTTCACGTGTGGCCCTGTTAAATGCAGTGACTTTGACGCTATTCCCGCTTGAAGTGCTGCCAGTTTCTAAACAACCTTTAGCGTCCTGGCCACTTCTGCTGCCGTCCATTCCTACAGCAGGAAGGTGTGTTAATAGTGGAGATTCCAGTGTTACCAGGCTCCACCTGTCCATGATCTATCTAACCTCCCGTTAGAAGCCATCACCTTGAGGCCACCAGCCTGTTAGATCACTGCCGATTTTTTGTTGCTCAGACAAAGAGGACACATGTGAGTAGGATTGTCTGTGCAGGTCCCTCAACCTGTTGTGGCAGCTCTGTGAAAGAGCTTCGCACTAGCTCCTGTTCTCTAGCCCTCTCCCCATTGCCATACTCTGTCAGGTATCCATCAGCCTCCACCTTTGTGGACAAAGTCTCCTGACCGCACTCACTCGTTGGAACCTACAACCCCACATCCGCACTGTCTGGCCTGATCTGAGGAGTGAGACATTGTCAGTCGGCAGTCTCGTTGACCCCTGATCGTCGATGTTTGTCTTTAAAGTGGTCTAGTCGGCCAAAAATAGGTGGCAGCAAAGAAATATTCAGAGAGGTAAGAAGAGCAGAGGAGAACAGTGGGTTTTAAGGTGGTGAGAGAAGGAAATGGGGCGATGGTGGAGGCAGGTACATTGGTCAAATTCAAGAGATTACTAGATAAGCATATGGAGGAATTCAAAATAGAGGGATATTTGGGAGGAAGGGGTTAGATAGTCTTAGGCGAGGTTTAAAGGTCAGCACAACATTGTGGGCCAAAGGGCCTGTATTGTGCTCTACTGTTCTATGTTCTGTGAAATGCATGGCTTACCTGTTAGTCACTGGTGGTGGGGAAAGAGGTGCACAGGAGGCCACCGTCACAGGAGTGGGGCTGGATGAGGTCACAGTGATGTAGCTGTTGAGCCGAGTTCCCAGTTCATTGAGATAATGGGTGATCAGTGACCTGCCTTCACCTGTGGAGAGCAAAACTCTCACTGGCTCAGGTTTTGAAGCGGACAGTTGACTCAGCTTCACTTGCCATTTGCTGAAGAGATTCCCAAATTTCTACTTCCCCAGATAAATCTGTCCTAAGTTCACCCCTGGAGGCCTAGGTCCCCACACCCCACCCTAGTCAGTGGAAGTTACTTCCCACCACCTCTCCTGCTTCCAGTAATACCCTGAAAACTTCAACAATCCATTTCTTAATATTCTAAAGCCCAGGGAACTGCAGTGTAGTTGGGTTGTCTCTGTTCTTCAGACTCTGGAGTCCAGGTAAATATCTACACTGCACTCCATTCAATCCATCCATTCTCAGTGCTCAGAGTGTGGTCTTGCCAGAGCTTAGTGCAGCCATAGTCTCTTGTACTCTATGGTGTTTGAGGTGTCATGGCCAGCGCCCATTATTCTTGGCTTAAAAACGAGGCACAGCCTTGACAGGATTTTAAACACAAGGACAGACATTTTAACTTGGATTCATTGAGCCACTGCCAGCCAAATAAAATAGCAGAGGTAGGCCAGTGGAATTTGAAGCTGGGCAAGATACAGGCAGCAGAGCTTTAGATGAGGTGAGGTGGTCCAAACATGGAGGAGAAGCTGGGGAGGGGTTCTATCCAGGGGCATCAAAGGTGTGGGTGCGGGTTTTGTGAGCAGCAGGTAACACCAGAGGTGGTCACAGGCAGCCCTTGGATGGAGCTGGAAGTTGTCATGAAGTACGGATCAAGTTGGAACAGGATCAGAAGGTTACGAATGCACTGGTTCAGCAGTGATAGTGAACCAGGGAGGTGAGGAGTGAAGTCTGTGTTGGGGACTTTGTCTCATCAGGTGTTTGACTCGAGTTACTGGAGCTCAATAACATGGATATTGTGCAAGGAACCTGACAACACCACAGGAATGGAGAGGTTGAGGCAGAGGTACCTTTGAGGTGTAGCCTGTATGGTAGTGGATCCCAGACTCTCTTCAGAAAGTGAAAAAGATGCAAAAATCTGAAATAAAAACAGAAAATAATGGAGTGACTCAGTGGGTCAGGCAGCATCCATGGTTGTCAGACCTATCAGAACGGGTAAAGTTAGACATGTTGCAGAGAAGAGAATGTCTGTGATAGGGTGGTGAAGGCTTTTTAATCACAGCCGATCTGTCTGGGGGAGATGTCAAGAGGAAAGAAAAATGAAAAGTGTGAGGTGCAGAACAGTGCAGTCAGTGGAAACCTGAGAGAAAGTGTGCAGGAGATACTCAGCAGGTCAGACAGCATCTGTGGAGAGAGAAACAGTGACAGGTTGCTGACCTTTCATTGGAACTCCACCCCTCCCCCTTCCCTTCAGGTTAAAACGTGTTTGGTTTCTAACTTTTTCCAGTTCTAATAAAGGGGCATTGACCTGAAACATCAACTCTGTTTCTCTCTCCATGCACGCTGCCTGACCTGCTGAGTGTTTCCAGCATTCCCTGTTCTCATCCCGGACCGTCCTTGTTTAGTGTGGCTCTGCCGCGCAGCGTGTTAGTGTAGTCGGTAATGAACAAAACATGAGGGAAATAGCAAAGGGGAATGTTTGGATTTCAGGAAAATATTGTTGCACACAAGGCAAGGACCGATAGCACCAGAACTTAAACATTCAGACTCAGAGCCAGTTACTAATTGAATCCCCAATTTATAATTGATCAAAATTAATTTCTCTTGCTCATAATAAAAATCCCCTAAGTAGAAGTACCTCGACTAACAGCCTCGTCAAAGTAATAGGATTTGAGTTGATGTGTAATGATTTACAAAGCCTGGATGCTGAGGTGTGTGCGGCAAAGCAGAGCGAGGCTGTGTTCAAGGGCAGGCCTGGAGCCAGGGCATGAAGCTGCTAAACTGTTGGATTAACCAAGTTAACTTACCAGTTCGATCAATACACTGGCTAACTTAGTAACTGCTTATAGTCACTACTGAGTCTCCTTTAGAGCACCTGCCCCAGCTCCCCACTGTAACCTCTGATTTCTGCTAAGTGCCTGAGATGATGTCACTGCTTAAACTGCCTCGTTTAAGGCTTTCGTTGGTGCTCTTGGTCGAGGCCTCACACACACACTCAAACTCCTGTTCCTGATTTTTTTTTACATTTTTGCCCCATGTTGACCATTTTTTTAAATGATCCCCTCCTTCCAAATGGCCATATCTGTAGGAGAGTTATCTCTTCCCAGGTTTGTTGCTCTGCTGTTGAATGTGGAAGGTGCCTAACTATCCCCGACATGTATTAAAGAGGCAAAACTACATCCCCCAAACCAAATCGTGTAAAACTACACGTAGCCTACATTACAGAAAAATGCAAAACCATCCTACAGTGCAATGGATGTAAATCTGCCCAGTGCAAATATAAAGTTATCACTGGTCAAAGAGCCACTTCAATGATATGCGAAGGAGTGGGTGAGGTTGCAAAGGTTAGCTGGGTAAATAGTGACAGACCTCAAAGTACAAACCGAGCATTTTCCCAAGAGGAAAGATGGAACCTCTGAAGTTCCAGCCTTCTGTATGTAAGTTAAGATAGAAAGGAAAAGGGATGTTCTGACAAATGTCACCTAAACTTTACAGAAGAAAAACAGGCAGGGGGAAATGATAAAGTACGCAACACAGGGAAGTGGAGCGGAACAAAAATTAGCAAGTAAGACGAAAGAACTAATTAATATTTTAAAATATTGGATAGAAAGAGTGTTGGAACTGAGTTAGTGATATAAATCTTGTGGAAGCGGAGGGTGTGATGGAGGTGCCGAATGAGTGTGTAGTATGTCTCTTCATAAAAGAGAGTAAGGTTAAGGTGGCACAAGGGTGGGGAGTTAAACCTGTTGGTGTGGATCAAAGTAGATGGAAAGCAGGTACTGAGTAAGGCAAGCTGGTAAGCCACCCTGTTCAGACTGGATGCATCCTGAGTTGTGAAGGGAAGCCAAGCTCAGGCATGGAACTGGCTCAGGGAAACTGTTCAAAGAGAAACCTGAGGTTGCAGTGTCCCCACCATCTCATGGGAGTCTATAGCCCAGGACCACCATAGGTGGGCTGGTGTACAGCAAGGATCTCAGCAACGAGAAATGGAAAAGAGGGAATGGCAGAAACCAAATGTAGTGGAACAAGTCTCCAATCCAGGCATGGTCGTCCCATTCAAAAAAGTGTCTGCCTAAGTTGCAGCATACCCTGCCAATCCCCATCATTTTTGGAAGCACAGATTCCTTGGGAGGCAATCATTCTAGACTAGGTTTGGCCCTAATGAACAAACAGCTCTGGTCAGTCATTCATTATTCCTTGGACTTTGGAGCGTGTGGGAGAGCTGGAGGATTATTGATGTTACAGTCGTGCTCCAAGGCAAAAGGGGAGAGGGATAAAGCAGATAACTAGGGGCCAATCAGTCTGATGTTAGAGGTTGGAAAATTACCAGAGACATGGAGGACAAAATTAGTGATCACCTGGAGAAACCAGGCATGACATTGGCACGGGTTTGTTAAAGGTTAATTGCTTCTGACTCACCATGTTACTTTCCTGATGAAGTGACAGAGAGGTTTAATAAAGGAAGCTTAAGAAATGTGTCGAAATAGTGTAACATCTGATCGCGATAGTTTGGGATGTGCCCTTCGAAGTTAGTTCCACAGCCCCACAGATCAGTTATTTGGAAAAATGGAAGCACTTGGTGTTAAAGACATGGTGGTAACTTGGCTACTGATGGCAGAGGTGAGTGGTCACAACCCATGTTTAACATGACCTGGGCTTGGGTACCAGGAGCTCAGCTTCAACATTAACAGTTGATGCAACATTTGAGAATGTAGTGAAGAACACAGACTACAGGGGACCTCTACTTCCACAAGACAGACGCAACAGGTAGGCAGCCTGCAGATGCAGGTTAATGCAGTAAAAGTAAGGTGATGGGCTGTGGGAGAAGCAGCATGAAGAGTCTTTGTGGGGAGCACATAGGGAGAGATGCCTGGTCACATATTGAAGGGAGCAAGGCAAGTTCAGGCAGCCAGGAAAGTGCAGGCGATACCTGCTGTGCATTGGTTACAGTAAACTGGCCTGGCATCAGCAAGAGTCTGTACAGGTTGGGGCACCATACCTTCGGAAGAAATTCTAAGACCCCCCGGGAGTGTGGTGTAGGGGGAGGTTTACCAGGGGAGTACCAGAGGTAAGAGACTTCAGTTATATATGGAGAATGAAGAAGCTGAGATTGTTCTTGCTGGAGCAGAGAGGACTGGACAAGTCAGGATTTTGAAAATTCTGATGGAGGGAGCTGGAAGGAAAATGTTCCTTTGGGCAGCGGGTCAATAATCAGGTTCCTAGTTTAAAGAATTTACCAAAAGCACTGATGGGAAAGTAAGGCAGAAGTTCTTCACACACTGCTGTCCAACTGCCTGTGAGTGTGGTGGGATCAGATTGTGTGGTAACTGTCAGAGAGCAGTTGGGCTTTGATTTGATGAGGACTCATTGTCAGGGGTGTGTAGTGTGGTGCAGAAGTGGGAGTCCTTTCAGAGACCTGGTTCCAATCTCGATGAATCTTATTTATAAACCCAAGTCTGACCTGCAGCAACATGATCAGAACCATTATCTTCGGCTTGTCATATCCAAATCAGGACAGGAAGACACAGAACCAACCTGCATTAGAACAGGTTGTAAAATCAGGTCTAAAGCAAAATACAAGCTGCAACTCAAGCCCAACTTGTACTCAAATACAAAACCATTATCAACCCTAAGCTACAAGATATAAACATATGTAAACAATATCTAGAGGACTGAAAACAAACTCCTGGAGGAACTCAGCAGGTCAGGCAGCATCCTTTGATGGGTCAAGGCCCTGTATCATTGAGTCGATGACTTGAGTCCTGATGCAGGGTCTCGACCAGCAACGTGAACCATCCCTTCGTCTCCACAGATGCTACCTGACCCACTGAGTTCTTCTAGCAGTTAGTTTTTCACTCCAGATTCCAGCATCTGCGGCCTCTTGTATCTCCATCTAGAGGACTACATTACTAGGAGTTAGCAGTCATGTTGCAGTTATGCAGTACTTTGTTTCACCATGTGTAGGTTTAGTTTGGGGCATCGCACGACATGTTGGGAAGGATGTCTTGCATGAATTTACAATAAGACCTGGACTCTCAAGTTTATATCACAATAAGAAATTATACACACTGTGCTTGTATCTATTGACTTTAGATTAAGGGGCAATTTGATCAAACTTTCCAACTTATTAAGGGAACTGATAGGATAGGTAGAGGGAAGCTAGTTCTGTTTGGGGGATCAGGACCACGGACCATAACCCAAACACATCACAGCCTGTCCTTTTGTGGGTGAATTTGGGAAACACTTCTACATGGAAAGAGTGGAGGAAGTTTAGAGTTTGAAAATGACAATGAATATGAGGGTACTTCAGTTTTTAAGGCTGGCATTGATGTGTTTCTGCCCATGAGAGGTAATGAGCAGCAGAGGTAAAGATGGGTGTTCAGAGTTAGGCCTCAGAGCAGCCTTGACCTCACTGAATGTTGGCACAGACTTGGGTCAAATAGTTACCCCTGTTTCTATGTTTCTAAATCCACATTCATCCAAACCTGCAGCAAGTTGTTAATCAATAATCTAACACACACAGTACCCGTCTCCGCCGTATCCAGTGGTAAACCCAAACCCAGTGTACAGGAGAAGTTGTGATATACCCAAATTAGACCACAAGGGTGGGTGGTCATGGTGTTTGAGGGTGTATGGGTCAAAAGGTCAGTTGGCAGTCAACCAATTCAACCTCCGGGCAACCCATAGGAAAGCTACAGTGCAAGATAATGCAGCCATGCAATGTCTGCTCCAGGATTTAGAACCATGTCCAATCCCTACTGCAGTATGAAAAGGTGGATCTATTCTAACCAATAGATGTTAATCCATTTATAAATTCCAAGGTGCAAGATGCAGCATCTTGTATACAGAATATTGCTGTATATACAGAAGGTGCAAAATCACATCCATCTGGAACCACACGATGCAGCACTATGTCTGACCTACATTACAGTGAGACGTAGCACCATATCCAACCCATGCTCCAACTTAGACAGGATGCAAATCCATATCCAGCCTACTCTTCAAGCTGCAAACGCACATCCCACCCAGACCACGACAAAACTCAAATCTGATGCATCCTACAAGATGTAAACCCATATCCAAAATACACCCAGATATAAAACCCAAAATACAGTGGTGGAACCGTGCCCAACAGATGGAAGGTGCGAAAACACATGTCCAATGGAATCTGAATGCAGAATCGTATCCCACCTAAAGCATGACACGGTGCAAATCCACACCCACCCTATTCAATAGGGTATAAAATCATATCCAGCCTGTGATGCAAACAAGTACAACACTTCAACAGAAACAAGATTCATTACATTATTGAAACCAATTCTTCAGCTTAGTGAAACACTGTACCACCTGCAAGAACTTGCATTTAACTAGAGCTTCCAACATCACAGGAGTGAGTTTTAGACAAATTTTGACTTTGGCCAATGGAATGTTTAACCATAAGCTTGGTCAGAAGGGCTGGCGGAGCGGGGTGGATCTGCCAGAGCTTCGGGCCTAGATCCTAGATTGGTGGAGGCACAGTTGTCACTGGTGGGACAGAGAACATCAGACATGATGGACGAATTAGAGGAGCAGTAGAGATTATAGAAGATTGTGAGAGGAGACAGAGAGGGTCAAGGTGGTGGAGAGGTTTGAAAATAAGGATGAGAGTTTGGAAATCGGGATGTTGTTGGACAGAGAGCTGATACAGGCCATCAGCACTGGGCTCACGAGTGAGCAGGGTTTGGTGTGTGATAGGACACGAGCATTAGTCTTAGATGATTTCGTATCTACAGAGGGTCAAACATGGTGGTGGGGTGAGACGGTGGGGAGTCCAGGAGAGTTCCAGTCTGGGATAGCAGCAGCACACGTAGGAGGATTGGTTTAAGGTGGTTGATGCTAGAGGTGTCTGTGGATGGTCCCGGTGATGGAGGATGTATGGATTGAAAGATCTGCTTGCAGTAGAGTAGGACCCCAGCTGTACACTCTGTCCGTTCAGACTTGATGTTGGCCAGGGAGAACAGTAGAGGCTGCAGCTTTCCCATTGTTGGGCCAGATGTTGATGAGGTGGTCCCTGCCCTGGAAAACAAATAACACTGCAGATGCTAGGATCTGAGACAAGAACTGAAATGCTGGAAGAACCCAGCCAGTCAAGCAGCATCTGTGGAAAGAGAGACCAATTAAGGTTTTGGGTCAGTGGGTCTTCCACCACCCCCCCCCCCCATTTCTGAAGAAGGGTTTCTGACTCGAAACGTTAGCTAGTTTCTCTTGCCACAGATGTTGCTTGACTGGCTGAGTTCTTCCAGAATTTCTGTTGTGATTTCAGACCTCTGCCCTCCGTCACCATCCCTTGTACCTCACAACCCCCATCGACACCCCTACCTATCCAGTCTGTATACAGAGAAGCAGTCTCACTGGCCCAGAGCACCAAGGACTCCCGTGGTGACCGGGCTGATCAGGAGACCCTGCCTGCAAAAGTCTTTGACAGTTGGCAATGCCCCACCACCAGCGTTCCCACTTGGAAAATCTCAGGGATTGTTTTAAATGTTACAAACTTATAAATTTGAAGTAAATAATTTAAAATGATAAAATGAGAGCATCAAAAAATATATAATGATTAAAAATATTAAACTAAACTTCTGATAAAGCTTGCCTTCCCCTTTGTCTCCTGATCCATGGTCCTAATATTCCTGGATGTGGTGCCTCAGCTGAAAGGCAAATGCTGGGGGACTGAACAAGCCTGCAGAGGCCTGTCGAACCAGTCGCTGCCCAGGACCTCTGCATTTAATGGCTCAGATGTGAAAGTCCAGGACCTAATGCTGTTTAAACACTGGAATCGCCAGCGTCAGCTTGCATAGTCTGAGCAAATTTCTGCTCATCCCACACCTGATGCTGGGCAGACAGTGTGATGGACAGGAGTGGCGAGAGGTGGTTCTGGGGGTCAAGGGGATAACAGGTGGGATTTGGTCTATTTGGGAATGGAGGAATTGGAGAAGTAGAAGGGGGAGACAAGGATTCTGAGAATCCAGAGGTTATTGCAGATGAGGGAAGAGAAGCCCTTGCAGGTGATCTTTGTGCAGTGACTGGATGGCTAGCAGCTGCTGTGCCACGATTGAGGTGTAGGAGCAGAACGGTGTTGGAAGCTGCATGCAGGCCAGAGACAGTACAGAGTAGTGCACCACCATCACAGAGTGTGACGTAACCTATTCCCTAATTCCCCATTGCAAAAGTGAGCTGCCTTCTGCAGCGGTTCTTGGGCGGTAGTACTCCCACAGTGTCCAAATACGATTTAAAAACTCACCATAAGTATTAGATACGTCAACTTTCTCAAACCAAAAAGCCTCTTCTGTTGCCATTTTTACATCTTTTTCTGTGTAGTGTAACTTGACACAGTTGAGATGCAGCGACAACCAGGGAATAGGAACAGGTTTCCCTTTTCTTTACCAAACCTTCAGCTTCCCCACTGCTTTCAGTGTTTCTGACCTTGGGTCTTTCCCCTAACTGAAGCTCCAGGGAGGCAAGAGCTGACCCCAAGGCCACTACAGTGCGGCATTACGCTCTGACACACAAGTGCAGTGCAGCGTGATGTATCATCTGTGGTCCCCTCATCAAAGAGTGGGACCTCGGCACTCGGCTCCAAGCTCCCTCTCAATGCACAGCATAAATTGGGCACTAAATTTTGAAGAACCGGCAGTTTAATAGTTCATGGTGTTTATTTCAAGAACTAGATCTTTTTTGGTGAAAGTTTGCTCTTCAAAGTTTTGATTTCTCTTTTCCTTGGTTTGAAGGTCAGTTGGGTGGGGAAAGTGTGTAAGAGTATCCCAGGTACAATGCTCATCATTTGAGGCCGCCATCACCCTTTCTGTCAGCGATTCAGTATACCTGTGAACTTGGGTCGTACCTCTCCATAAAGTTGCCCTGTTGGCATCTCAGAACCAGAACCTTTGCTCACTCAAGAGGGAATGGAGTTTTTTTTTGATGGGGGAGGAGGTGTATTTTAGCTCAGATTCACTTCCAATTGTGTACTGAATGAAACTTAGTTCAAAACAACACTTCATTAATAACTCAGTGTGAATACAGCTGCAAAAGAGTTATATCCTGTTTTATTTCAAGATACACTAAGGTTTCTTCATTTTGGGGGTTTGACATAGTTAAAGAAAAACTAGGTTGTTAAATTGGGGATGGGGAGCCGATATTGGAGAGCTCATCGCCATGGGTTTCCCTGTCCTTTCAGTAGCTTGTTGCGAGTGCCTAACATTCTGATCCACCAGTGCTGAGTGAGTGAGGGGCCAACTGGTGGACGTTGTAATGGAGAGGGTCCCATCTGTAAGGGTGGCTGGGTTCAGAAGAGAACTTACTGCGCATCTCGTTCTCGACCCATTGTCCCGCCAGTCAAAATAAGGCAGCAAACATTAATTCAGTCAGCAGCTCCAGATCTTGGCTACTTACTCAGGAGGTAAACCTTGAGGATCTTCCATTAGAAAGCATTACATTTGGGTGATAAATTATGATTCAGATTCCAGTACTGTACAAACCCAGCTCTACCAATAATGGACCATTGAAGGAGCTAAATGGGTTGAGATGTTAACAACATGGAAATGCTAAAGTTTGGACCATTTAAAAGCTTCCTCTAAGGCTTTTGAACATCACCTTTTGAGCTTCTCCCTTTATTTGAACTGCAAATGGGTAGAATGTTCAAAGACCACATTAATGTAGATCTGAAGTACTGTCACTGGGATGCAAAAGAGAAAATGATGGGTTCTATCCTCCAACACTGCCACACTAGTTAGTAAGACCAGATTGATAGGGAAATATACTTAATGAGCTTGAGGAAAAGTGCAGGAGAGGTGTTAATCTCCATTTATAATTGGGCTTTAGTAAGGGAGGATTGTACTGTGGACTGGGCACACGCCAATGGCCCGCAACGTGGCCAGACACTTGGAACTGCCCATCTCACTTGGGGGAGGTGTGCTGCACGTTCTGCTTTGCATGTTCCTCGGGACGGTGCTGGGGGAGGCGGGGTGGTGGCTGGCCAAGGCAGGACAACCCCAGCAAAGAACACGCCTCACTGTTGCTTCCAGAGAAGCTGTTGGACGGATCCATGAGGTATTGGCCACACTGGCTTCACTCCCAGGGATAGGAGGCCACAACAGCAGGTCAGAGGGGGAAACAGAAAATGTCACATTTTTAACCAAAATAAAAGTTATTCATCAATTGTCCCATTTAAGAACAACTTTTCGAGCATGGAGCGGGGGTGGGTGGGTGCAAAAAAAAGGATTTAAATATGATTCAGTGATGTCTTACATAAGATGCATGATTGAAAAAGCTCAACTAATGTTATAGTTTACTCCAAAGTGTATGCATGTTCACAGCCCTCCCTTTGAGCATTCTACCTAAGTACGGAACACACCCCTTCACCAGCACAAGCAGCCTCTTAGTGGCGGCTAAGGGGAGCCGCCTCGGTTTAAATCGGTATTGCAAGATTTCTCTTCCTCTAATACAATTTGATTTGCTATACTGCGTCTAAAAGTCTGTGCAGGACATTGGAATCTTATCAAAAAGAGCACAGTGGGTTAAAACAAAACCTTTCAACAAAATCTTCCAGTAACGATTGATTTTAAAATCACTGGGCTGATGAAAGGGTGGAAAAGGCGAGTTTGTTTTCGTTCTGTTCTTTGATTTAATGTAATTGATGCTACAAAGCTGCAGCATCCTTTTTGCTGTTAACCTTGAATCACTTGTCAGATGTTGTTCCATAAACTCCCCATCACAACCTGAACTCTGCCCGTGTCGTAAGGGGTCCGAGCGAGCATTTAGTTATTGGGCTGGATGATGCCACGAAAGCAACGTTAAGGGGATCGGTGCAGGTGGGGGCTGCATTCACACCCTTGCTCGCCTCTCCGAGGAAGCTGAGCTCCCCCTCCTCCGGCACCTAATGGCCTCCAGGAAGACATCACCCAATCAGCAGACCATTCCCGAGCACTCAGGCAAGAAACAAAACCCTTGCCCATTAAACAGAGAGCCTATACCGAGGGTAGCACCATGTTAACGTGGACAGACGGTCTGGCTGACAAAACTGGTCTCAGTCCATCCAACACAGCTTTAATTTTTTGGCCACATTTACTTTATTAGCTGTCATTCCCACTGCCACTCTGACTTAAGCTGCCTGTGTTCCTCCTCAACCCTGATCTGGTCTTCAGTATTCAGTCCTGCCTGTCAGAAAGCACCGCGGTGGACTTCGAACCACAGGCAGACTCGGCTGAATCTTCAGTGCCACTTGGTATTGCCCAGCCGCCCCAGTGCACCCTGCAGGGTGGGGTAGCTCACCCTGTTGCCCCTCCCAATATCAGCATCACCTTCCCTGTGAGTCATTTGCTTCCCCGTCTTCCATCTCAAGAAGGCCAACCTTGGGGACCATACAGCTTCCTGTCTCCCAAGGGGAGATGTAAGATCCATAAAGGTCAGGGTGCAGGATCGCCATCTCATTCCTGCAAAGGGGAACAAAAACTATCATTAAGCAAGTGGGCATTTGAGAAACCTCAGAACTCGGACTGAACCTTCCAAATAAAAAGAGAGCCTGTGAGAAAGGGATACTGCAGCTTTGATACTTTGCCTGTTAAGTCATATGATTTGCACTTTTTTCAGGATTCCAAGACATTTTATGTTCTTGACAATGTCCTTTTTCAAAAAAAAAACACTGACCCTAAGAATTAGTCTTTAGGACTGTGTACCTGATCGGGACCTGGTGTTAGCAAACCTGCCACATCTGCAACAAATCACTGTTTCTTGTTTTCTTTCCTTTTTCTCGTATTGGGTCTCTATTCAGAAAAGGAAGTCAAGTTCCAGTGTTCAATTAATGGTGAGGACCCTTTTGAAATTTCAAATTCACTTCACGTTAACCTTATTGATTCTCTTCCCCACTCTCTTCTCTGCCAGGAGATGACAGCGTCATCTGTGCGTGTTCACAGCTTTCCATTACTTAAATCCCCATCAGAATAGAAAGTCTGCAAGCTGTGCATGTTGACAGCGGTTAGAACTTCATCTCGATAAATAGCATTGAACTGTGTTCTAACGTCTCCTTTCTCTCTCTCTCTCTTGCTTTGCTCTCCTCCATTTGCTTCTCCTTGCAAGGTTCAGTGATGTGCTTTCTGGAGCACTTGCTAGCGGACATAAAACTAGTTAGTTAATCCAATCAGTTGTAAATAACAAAATCGGGCCAGCTGATTTGATTGGACTCTCTGCTTCTTTTTTGCAC
The DNA here is from genome assembly GCF_009764475.1 of Pristis pectinata. Classification (NCBI taxonomy): domain Eukaryota; kingdom Metazoa; phylum Chordata; class Chondrichthyes; order Rhinopristiformes; family Pristidae; genus Pristis; species Pristis pectinata. Next base: position 18,884,630 of record NC_067433.1, on the reverse strand, counting down.
GGTGTGTTAATATGTTAACATTTGGTTTCACTTGTGTATCTGTACCACTGGGAATGAATAACGAGAAGCACAAACAAGGAGAGACATGTCCAGTGTGTGCTTGACTGCTATGAAACAACTCTGCACTTAGAACAGCAATTGAGGCATCATAATCCATGCAAAAACATTATACAAAACACAGTTCAAATTTCTTACAAATGTTTACATTGTTGTCAAATCTGTCACTCCCCGTTAAATTATAAGAAGAGCATTTTTACTTCTTGCTCTTTGGGACGTCCCGAACTACCCCCCCCCCCCCCCCAGCCAACGGAGCATCTCTGAAATCTCGTCATTGTTCTAGAGTAAGGCAGACCTACCAGCTGGTTTGTGCATAGCAAGCTCCCACAAGCAGCAGCTTTTGCTGATGGTGGTTGAGGGGAGGTTGTAGGTCAGGGCACTCCACGTGCTGTGAATGACTTTGGGGTGCAGGCGCTTATGTCATTGAAGGACATAGCAGATAGAGCTGCTGCCTCATATCTGGGTTCAGTCCCGAGCTTGGGAACTGTCTATGTGGAGTTTGCAGGTTCTCCCTGTGGCTGCGTGGGTTTTGCCTCAGTGTCTTGGTTTCCTCCCATACTCCAACGATGTACCGGTGGGTTAATTGGCCGCTGCACATTGCCCCCCTAGCGTAGAGGTGGGAGGCAGAATAACCATCTGAATGGACACATTGAGAGAGAATGTGTTGCGGGGGAAAGTGGGAAGCAGAAATGAGAATGCTCTGCAGGGAGCTGGCATGAATCCTGTGGGCTGAATGGTCTCACTCTGTTGTGCAATAAATAAGTAAGCCCAAGAAGAGACACCAATGGCAAGGCACTGGCATCTAGTTTTGATGTTTGTTGAGGTTAGTTCAGCAGAGTTCTCAGTAGTAGCAGGGACCTTCCATATTCACATGAGCAGCCCATCAGGATCAGTATTTTTAAATGTTCTGACTAATTATGGCACAGTCTTTCCTCTATTATGTGCTCAAGAAATGGAGAGAGCCTCAAGCTTCACCCTTTGAGCTGGAGGCAACTGAGCCGAGCTAAGGTGGCTGTTCCAATAACCTGGCTCAGACCTCGATTGTTAACCAGTGTCTCTCTTGTTGCCTCAAGCTATTGAGGCATACTGCCCAAAGAAGTGATGAGGTGACTGTGTGCACGCTAAGCGCATATAAAACTGAAGTAATTTGCTTATTGAAAATCAAAAAGAAACTGCAGACCTGAAATAGAAACAGACGGAAACACTCAGCAGGTCAGGCAGCATCTGGGGGGGGGGGGGAAGCAGAGGTAATGTTTCCGGTCTGGGACTTTTTGTAAATTACTTGTTTGTTATTGCTTTTCTAGTTATGAGGATGGCTCTGATGTGATGTAGTGCCTTTATTCTTTGCAGAGGGGGAAGTTCTTTGTCACTGTTTAACAATTTTGGGCCAACCATTCTAATCAAGGACATGGAGTTAGGACAGTATAAATAAACGTGTACTGGTTTATCACATAATGAAATGTTACCAGTGTACTCTAGGTTTCTCTGCCTAATCTTCAAGTGGTATCTGTGTTATCCTGAGGTACTCTGCATTCGTTCGGATTAGTTGATTGAGAATTTTAGTGTGGGTTCTGAAACCATGGATGTGGAATGTTTCTGCAGGGTCTGTGTATGGAATGAGATCAATCAATTGATGACCAATTCTCTCTCCCTTGTCCCAATGGATAAGGTTCAGATTGACATAATCCATTCCTTTCTGAATTTGGAAAACAAAACTGTTTTTAACTATTAGGTGCATTTAATAAAGGGTAATTAGCATTTCCAGGCCAAAGTGGCAGCTTGTGTTAGGGTACAGACCGGCCAAGGTCTAGTTGAATGTGGGAAAAGTTGACAGTTGCCCCATGTTCTGTGGGTCGGGATACGGATCCCCTCTGGCCTGCCCTCCGTTGGGTTTTTCTTGGCGAAACCTCACCAAGTGCCTGTGGTGTAGGCCTCTGCTGGACACAGACAGAACTGGTAACTCGAACCTACCTGCAGGAAGAAGCAAAGTGAGCAGGAGCCCGGAGTCAGGCAGGGAGAGTAGAGTCTTGATTCCCGAACTGTAAGAGTTGTAAGAGTAAGATGCCAGATCCTTTAGCTTCTTCTCACTCTGAGCAGCATTTTTACAATGTATGGTGCAGTTATACTTCCTGCATCTTTTTGCCTGTAGACAGATACTTCTTGAAGATGCATTAAGTTTCCAGATTGTTGCCACAACGCATTTTAAGTGACTCGGTATGACGCTCCCCGGTGAATGACCGTCACACCATCACTTACATCAGTGATTATGATGATTACTGGTGGGATATGTGGAGACTGCATTGATGCAGCTTGCTCAGACAGACACCACGCAACACTGACAGAATTACAGATAGCCTCCCGGATAATTACCCTCGTTCGTCTGACAAAGTGAGATTTCTTTATATAATGAGGCGAGCCACGGTCAAAAGTTCTTTAGTAGAAGGGGTTAACTGAACGTGAGGGCTGTTTATTAGTGCCTTGTGGATCTCTGCACGTCTTGTGCTGGACAGCTCTTGATGTTCAGCCTTTGCTCAGTGCAGTTGCTGCTTTCAGTAACAAAATATGAAGAGCTTCACAAGAATATCAGCAGACAAAATTTGGTACAGATTCAAATAGGGAAATAATTAAAGTGTGCAAAGAAGGAAGGTTTTAAGAGGCCCAGAAAAAGAGTCATAGAGCTACACAGCATGGAAATAGGCCCTTCAGCCCAACTCAACTACGCTGACCAGGTTGCCAAGCAGAGAGGGGATCCCGGATTTCAAGCTCAGGGAGCTACAGGCATGACCGCTGGTGGTGGAGCAGTTCAACTCGGCTGCAGTACTGATGGGCCCGAGATAGCGCAAAGCCGGGGGTGCAAGGCTGGAGGAGGCTACTGAGCTGCACCATTTTAAATATTACGGTGAAGTCAGTGAGCGCACTTGATGCGAGGGTTCTGCTGCCAGCAGTGTGTGAGTAGTGTGAGCTTCCTCTGCTGCAGAACATGGCAGCACTGTGTCATGAGAGGACTGGATCTTCTGGGACTCACAAAGTTATGTCGAATGCCACACAATGCAGGGGAAGCCTGCTTTGAAGTGGAAAGTTTGAAGCTGGCAATATTATTTTGATGAAGTGTTTCCGTGAATCTAAATTTAATAATCGCTGTCTACCAAGGGATTGGAGAACCTGATTATTCCTCCTGGCTGTCCAACGTAAAGGAGATATCACACTGGCCTGTTGATTGTAATGATTGTCTTGTCTGAACCCGTCTAACAGTGCTGGTCGTTGGCCAGACATCTCAGCAGGCGGCCAGTCTTGTGGCCAGCGTTAGATAAGGCGGCTTAAAGGGAAAATCCAGTATGTGTGGAGCAGACACTGGGAGTTGTGCAGGAACGTGGGCTGTCCTGGGAAACGGGAAAAATTCCTGGCTCCAAGGATTTATAAGCAGTTGGTCAGATCACATTTGGAATATTGTGAGCAATCTTGGGTCCCATATCTAAGGAAGGATGTGCTGGCCTTGGAGAGGGTCCAGAGGAGGTTCACAGGAATGATCCCAGGAATGAAAGGAACTTTTGATGTCTCTGGGCCTGTGCTGGATGGAGTTCAGAAGGATGAGGGGGATCTTATTGAAACCTACTGGATACTGAGAGGCCTGGATAGAGTGGACGTGGAGAGGATGTTTCCATCAGTTGGAGAGTCTTGGATCTGAGGGCACAGCCTCAGAATAAAGGGACGTCCCTTTAGAACCGAGATAAGGAGGAATTTCTTCAGCCAGAGGGCGGTGAATCTGTGGAATTTGTTGCCACAGAGGGCTGTGGAGGCCAAGTCATTGGGTGTATTTAAGGCAGAGATTGGTAGGTTCTTGATTGGTAAGGGGGTTAGGGGGTTACAGGGAGAAGGCAGCAGAATGGGATTGAAAAAGAAAATCAGCCATGATTGAATAGCAGAGCAGATGATGGGCCGAATGGCCTAATTCTGTTCATAAACCTTAAAGGTCTTATGATTTTGGATGTTGTGCTAGAGGTGGTGTGGAGGGAGGGGAGAGCCCAGTATCCACAGGGAATCTGAAGCCCCTCCATCAGACACACGGGGCAGCGGAGCAGACGGCCCCCGGGGGGGGGGGGGGAGGGGGGCAGTGCCAGGCGTCAGGCTCCGCGGACGTGGATGCACTGCGGCAGGAGATTCAGTGACCTCACAGGGCCGGTCCGGGTCAGTGAGTGGATCGCCTGACGCCTCATCCCAGCTTCTCTGTCGTAGCCTCAGACCTGCTCGCTGCACCCCCACCGCCCCCCACCCCCCCATGGATCTCCATCAGACAGATTTCAACCTCGTCTTTGCCTGCCCCACCCTCACTCCCAGCGCAGCTGCAAACCCCTCACCCACACCCTGCAGACCCTGCCGGCTATCCAGCCGTGACAGCCACACGGTGCTCACTGACCGCCTGCCTTTCAGACAGGGCAAGGTGATACATGCCGGGCAGCAGCAGGAGATAGCCAGTGGGGGACGGGCTGTCTGCATGTCCCGACCCCTGACCCCCCACCCCCCCAGTCGGAGAGGCATCACCGAGGGGGAAGCAGTGACCACTGGCGGGGTTACATCCATTCTGAATGTTGCCATCTACATCCTAACCCTACTTGTTATAGTCACAGAGCAATACAGCACAGATACAGGCCCTTCGGCCCAGCCAATCCATGCCAACCATAGTGCCCACACAGCTAGTCCCAATTTCCTGTGTTTGGCCCATATCCCTCCAAGCCCTGCCCCTCCATGTACCTATCCAAGTGCTTCTTATATGACACTGTTGTACCTGCCTCAACCACCTCCATATACGCACCACCCTCTGTGTGAAAAAGTTGCCCCTCCCTTCCCTCTCATCCTAAACCTATGCCCCTAGTGCTGGACTCCCTACCCTGGGAAAAGACTGTTACCCTCCACCTCATAATTGTAAACATTCCCCTGTGTTCCAAATATCACGTCACTTGTGGTGCCCCGCTGCCCGCAATCTCCTGCCTGCAGGTTGCAGACGAAGTGGGCTTGTATCTCGGCCACCGCCCCCACCCCGACACCAGCTCATCGCCCCATGCGCTTCTCACCTCTAGCGCTCACGAGCAGTGACGCGATCAGAAGCAGTGAGAGGGGCAGGAGCACTCTTCCCCACACCGCCTGGGACGATAGCCTGGAGAACGGCTTTGCGTGTGGTGGGACTCTGGGCCGTGAGGGTCCTGGAGCCGAGGCAGGGGCGGCTGCCGGCTCACCCCAGGGGCAGCCCAGGACTCAAGGAGGACCCGGAGCAGCTGACAATGCGCACAGCGGAACACTGTTGCGTTGGGCAACTTGGGAACAGCTGGCATTCCCTGTGAAGGAACTTGTGGGAGACCAGCACCCTGTGGCATGTGGCTCTTCACCAGGAGCATGTCCTTCCCATTGTGGAAGGGGTGGGAATCTCCAGTGGGCCTGACCAGGAGGCAGCATCTGGCTGGTGTCACAGGTCTGATGCCTGAGTCTTGCAGTGAGACCACTGACCACTGGCGTATGGGTTGCAGTGTGAGGACGAGCTGCCAGGGTGTTGCAGCAGTCCCAGCTCCCCAACAGATCACCAGGACTGCCAAGACGCCCACGGGACAGAATCCTTTCTCCCACGTCTGCCCCTCCACCCTTGAAGGAGCCTCCTCCACTGAGAGTCCACGGCCTCCCATTCACCATGCTGTAGCCACTGGGAGCACAGTGCCCAGGAGGACAGGCAAAGCTGCCTGGAAGGCAGGCACTAAGGAGGACGCGAGGGTGAGTGAATGATGCTGTATGCTTACTTTGAGGTGGCTTTTACCTTTGCATTGTAATGAAGTGGCTCCTCTGATCAGGGATGTGAAGTGTGGCCTGTGTGTGGAGAGGGTAACTTGGTTTATTATTGTCACATGTACCGAGGTACAGTGAAAAACTTTGTTTTGCATGCCATCCCCATACAGATCATTTCATTACAACAATCCATTGAGGGAGTACAAGGGAAAACAATAACAGAATGCAGAATAAAGTGTCACTGTTACAGAGAAAGTGCAGTGTAGGTAGACAATAAGGTGCAAGGCCATGACGAGGTAGATTGTGAGGTCAAGAGTCCATCTCATTGTGCTAGGGGATCATTCACTAGTCTTATAACAGCAGGGGTAGAAGCTGGCCTTGACTGGGTTCTGGTTGTGGAGTTGCGTGTGGTGGAGTTCGTCACAGCTGCCTGAGCAGAAAGAGTCTCCGTTACTCCCTCTTCCTGCTCGTTACTCCCATTACTTCCTGTCTCCGTTACTCCCTGTTCCTGCTCCACAGCTGCTAACACAAGCTCAGCCCTCAGGACGCTGAGGTCCTGTCATGTGCAGCAGACCGCTTGGGTCAGAACGCTTGCTCTGGCTGCTCTGGAGTAGTCCAGACAGTGGAAACATTCGGTGGCTTCCATTGTTGGTTCAGTGCCCATGGATCCCACACTCCGTCATCAGACGTGCCACCAACAAGCCAGTCTTCCTTACCCAGTTGTCGTGGCACAGCACCCTGGCAGGTGTCAGGGCTGCTGCTGTAAGACAGGCACCAACCTGAATGCACTGCCAAGTCACACACCAGCTGTGTGATGAAGGAGTGCAGTCCTTGTCAGTGGCCAGTGGAGTCTGTTTGTGTGTGTAGTCAATGGCACCCCTGTGTCATGGAGGAGTCTGCAGTCCAAGCGACACTGTGAGCAGCCTCTGCGAAGAGGGATGAAAATGTGTAATTTGCCCCAGCTCCCTTGCCTGGTATTGGGTTTATTATTGTCACTTGTACCGAGGTGCAGTGAAAAACTTGTCTTGCATACCGATCATACAGGTCAATTCATTACACAGTGCAGTTACAATTGAGTTAGTACAGAGCGCATTGAGGTAGTACAGGTAAAACAATAACAGTACAGAGTAAAGTGTCACAGCTACAGAGAAAGTGCAGTGCAATAAGGTGCAAGGCCACAACAAGGTAGATCATGAGGTCAGAGTCCATTTCATTGTATAAGGGAACCGTTCAATAGTCTTATCATAGTAGGGTAGAAGCTGTCCTTGAGCCTGGTGGTACGTGCCCTCAGGCTCCTGTATCTTCTACCTGATGGGAGAGGGGAAAAGAGAGAATGACCGGGTGGGTGGGGTCTTTGATTATGCTGGCTGCTTCACCAAGGCAGCGAGAGGTATAAACAGAGTCCATGGAGGGGAGGCTGGTTTCCATGATGCGCTGGGCTGTGTCCACAGCTCTCTGCAGTTTCTTGCGGTCCTGGGCAAAGCAGTTGCCGTACCGAGCCGTGAATCATCCAGGTAGGATGCTTTCTATGCATACCGGGTGTTGTAAGTAACTCCAGATGCAGCTGGAAGGAGCTGGATACTTACAGCTATTGGTCATGGTCGCTGTGACAACCCTGGCAATGTGGTCCTTGCCCTGCTCTGAGATTGAAGCTATGGCTGCAGTAGGTGGTAAATTTCCACGAGGAAGTCCGTAATGAAGCACAGATACTTTGTACGTTGATTCTCACACCAAGATTTGCTGGCTGCACTCCCTCAGTGCTGAGAGTCCTCTGCCCTTCCCCTTCCTCCCCCACCTAACAGCTGCTTGACCACTTCTCCGGGCCCGATCCTTGGCCTCCCACTCCTGTGTGGTTTTCCAGGGTCTACCAAACCAGTGCACCACATCAAGGAGCTGCTGGCTTGTGGAATTCAGCAAGGAACCCTCAATCGTTTAACGCACCATTTCCTTTAGACTTCTACAACTTAAATCAATCTCACAAAACAATAAGTGCCTGCATAATCATAGCAGCGATCTATCAGCAACTTTCATATTCATCTGGGTGTTGCTGGCAAGGCCAGTGTTTTTGCCCTATCTGCCCATGAGAAGGTGGTGGTGAGTGTTGCCTTGAATTGCTGCTTGCCTCTAACCTATAAACAGATACTGTTTCCGTTTAACTGGCGCTAGGGGGGCAGTATACTCAGCCATGAATGTTTGAGAAGGCAGCAGCTCCAAGGTGACCGTGCTGACATCAAATCAGCACTCTGTTCTGATTGGTCGTGATCCGGGGGTACCAATGGATCCTAGCTTGACTCACACCATGTGCATTCACACTTTGTTACCCAGTTGGAGTGCAGGAAGCAGGTACCCGTGCCCTCTGATTTAAAATTTAAAATTATTAGACATTGAAGGAACCATTTGGAAAGTGTTGCTGATATTAAAGATCGGGCATGATCCCATCGAACAGCAGGGTGGACCTGAGGGGCCAAATGCTCACTCCTGCTTCTATTTCATAAGTTCCTTCCTGGATTTTGATAGACTAAAAGTAGAGTTAAAATTTGAGTAGTTTGTGAACGGCTACCTATTTAAAAATCAAAGTTTAAAGTAGTATTTAATTTCCTGTTGTGTAATCAAGGAAGCCTTGACTCCTGGATACAAACTGGGTTCATTCCAGAGACCGCACCGGGTGACCACTTGGCAGCGGTAGAGTGGACAGGTTCCCATGGGCCCTCTCTGTACCGGTTTGTTGGATGTAATTGGAAGTAGACCCAAGGCAGATGCAAAGTCCAAGCAAGTAATCTTTAATCGAACAATTTACAAAATCTGTGAGCTGTCTGTCCTCAATAACAAGAGGAACAAAAAGCTGAGCCAGACCTGAATGTGCATTTCATGTCCGGATTAAGTGTGTATCCATCTGCCAGCCAGTTGTGTTGGGGACTGACGTTCCTGCTGGATTTGCTCTTTGCCGAGTTCAGGTCACCTCTCACTGCTGCAGTGACGGTTGCTGGCGAAAAGCCTGGCGCAGGACCTGAGGGAAAAGGACCCACCTGAATGAATCAGATGTTAAAAGCCATGTTTGTGCCTGGTGTGTGCAACTCAGTTGAGAAAGAAAAGGTCAGTAGCTTGTTGCTGATTTTTTTCCCTCGATAATCTGGAGACCATTTTACATTTGACAGGTCACCACCCCAGTTAACGCAGCAAGGATATCCATGGGCAGCAGGTTTCTGGTTGAATGTGAATAATGAAGCTCTTTTGATCATTGGTATATTTACCATCAGTGGATCATATTTAAGTAAAAGACACCGATACATGGTCCCAGGGTCTGAACTGTAGGAACTAAGTGACCACATGTTGTGAAAAATGAATCAAAGCATCGAGAGTTTGTCATATTTAAAATACCTCTTCTGTGATCTTCTGGGTGGCAGCAGATCTTTGTTTTTTGATATGACCAAAACAAGTTTTTATATTTTGTTATATATTAGTGTCTCTCTGGGTAGGGAAAGGACAAGAGTACTCTTATTGTTCATGTAAACTTATCCAACACAGTGCACTGGATGGTTCTATGAAATTACTGATTGTTGGTTGGGACACAGTCAGTCTGAGCTGGCTACAGCCACTGGTCACCTGCGTCAGTGAGCATTGGAGGAACAGTATTGGAAAGGGTGCTGCTGACTTTGATGTTTGTAATTCTTCTGCTTTTCTCGAGATATTGAACTGTCTGCTGTGCCCTGCTTGGACTGTGCTCACAGAGCTATGAACAGCTTGCAGTGAAGTGCAGTTCTTACAGCCCGTGGCTGGACATGTCCCACAGTAACAATATCTAATGTGATGCCATAATGTTATCGCCAAATCCTCTTTCAGGAGGAACATAAACCTACACAGAATTATGACAAATCAATGATTGGTTTCCATCTCCATAGAAATTGTGACCTTTCTCATTGAACTTGCACTTACATGCCTCGTCATAAGTAGCAGTGCAAGTCCTGTCCAAATAGCCGAGGCTGGCATTGGTTACATCTCCCAGATGCTGGGACAGGCTCTGCACCACAGACAGTTCAATGTCTACCAGCTCAACCTGATCTCTGTCCCGTGTGGAGCTAGCGACAAAAACTGGACATGAAATAAATCTAAACCCTCTGTTGTTTTCTGCGCAGCCTCAGACAAACAGCACCAAAAACAACGTAGTAACCAGTCCCAAAGGAAACATTCCCTGCCCTGCACTGGTATTGCCTCTCTTCTTCTTATACCATCTTCTTTCACAGGTACTGGTGAACCATGGCTGGATCTGTCATTGAAATCCTTCTTTGAGGGCTTCCTGTTCTGCCAGATGTTGAGTTCAGAAGGTTTTCCTTCTTCAAGCAGCCAGAGGGAGAAGGACTTAGTCCACCTTGACAAATGCGAATCATAGTTTCCATTTAATCAATGGCTTGACTTGCATAGTGAAGCTCGTAAAGCTTGGCTGGGTTTCTCACCCGCTGCTCCCCTAACAGAATATGTAACAATGAGTGCTCTAAGTGATTATCTGTCCGTCTTTCTGAATTGAACAAGCCGTTAAACATCACTGTGGACCTGGCCCCACTCTTGAGGACTAGCTGAAAGCCATGTTTCACAAGTACGTCCTGTTTCAGTCTGTCTTGTTGTTTCTTGTACTGACTTTTCTCTTTGCTATTGACTTGATGTGATTCGGCAGTTTGTGAGTGGTGTGTTAGTAACGAGGTGCTCAGTGACAGTTCTCATCAGGACTGAAGGTTTTAAATAAATGTTTAAAAAAATATATCTTGGCTATTTCACCTCATTATTAATCTTTCTGGAGGGTTGGGGGCTAGTCATTAAAACTGCCAGTGGTGGTATTTTGCTGTGCCCATCCTTGTGGTTAGCTTTGATGCAGGAAGGACGGGCATTTCAGCTGACCTCCTCCCCATTCTCCCTGCGAGGTTAGTGGAGGGGGTGTGAGAGGAAGCAGGAAGAGCAAAACAAAGTGAGAAAGCTGAGTCTCTCTCACTAGAGTCTTTCCGGTGTTAACTGGGAATGAAGTGCAGCTCAGTGAATGGACATAACTGGACCAATCTCAAGAAGTTCCATCAGCATGGGCCCACGCCATCAACTGTTGTAATTCACAGTCTATGTTCTTGGGTAAAACAAAACTCTGTGGAGTTGTGTAAAATTGCTAATTGTGTGCTGTTTGAAGCAATTACTGAAGCCAAGTTCTGCTTTAACATGGGAGAACATTAAGTACGTAGAACTGCAACTCACTGAGCACTAAGTAACAGCAAACGTGTTGGTTATTTTTGGTCAATTAACATCACCCATTTTCCTTCCACTAGCGTTCTGAGGGGTGATTTCCTCCCCATCACTGGCCTTCTGTCAGATGTGAACAATGGACATTATTTAAAACCTGGTTTCATTCTGGGAATCAAAGTTAGAGGAACTCCCAGATGAGACAGAAAGAGAGAGAGAGAGAGAGAGCGCTGCACCATCATTCTGTAGTTCATTACCAGGCCACGTTAGCAGAGTCTTTCCATTCAAGGCCTCATTTGTGATTCTTCCATCCTTGATCCATTTCTTGCCACTCAGGACTGTTCATTTTTGGTATAATTTCCCTAGTAGAAAGGATTTTTTTTTAACCTCTCTCTGTTTATGACCTTTGTTTTCTGACTTTCTGTCTTTTTTCTTGTTTTGGTTTGAAACCCTCTTTCTCCTCACTAAAATTTCCTTTTCTATATCTACTTTCACTCTCTTTAGGAGCCACAAACTACTGTCATCCATAACCCTGTGGATGGGATAAAGGTACCATCTGTCTGTGGTGTAGTCTTTCCCAATTTGTCGCTTTCTGTTGTGGGAAATGTCCCTGTATACGAGCTAGGTTCTGACTGCAGTGTCTGTAAAATAAATGTTTGAGGGTCACCCTCTTGGCAGCCGCTGAGGGGGACTGAAGATCAGAGTTCAGCATTTTTGTCGGCCTTCTGGTGAAGGAGAGTTTCCACTTTCTTGTCTCTCTGTTGGTCAGTGTCCCCTTGATTATGTGTCAGATGTTATGGTGTCTTTGGCCTATACTCACAACTCACCCTGTGGTTGGGAACTACAGCATGACTGTCAAGAAGGCTTTAGTCTTCTGTCAGATATGTTATCATTTTTGTCCTGTAGCAAGGTGAAGAGAAAGCCAGTGTGACCTTGGATTGAAAAGCAACAAAGGCTCTATAAGAGGATGAAGTTCTTGCCTTCTGCTGTAATTTTGTAAAAAGTGAACAGTTTTATGTTGGCTCTCACTTGTGGAATAAAGGTCCCCATTTGCTTCACGTCCAGTAAGACTTACCCTGCCTGCAGTCAGCTGAGGGTACCTCGATGTCTCACTGTATGTGTAAAGCTATAATTCTGGCCACCTGAAAATCATTTCATTCTCCCTGTTGTGGTAAAGCTTACTTCTGAAGGGTTAGGGGAGAGACTGAAGGTGGGTGAACAGATCATTAATTCATCACATGGGGTGCAATTGTGAGCTCTGTTCCAACTTCCAAACAGAAACTTTCCTGGATGTAAGGGACAGCTTACGAAATGACCTGTAACTAGACGGCTCTGTGCCAGGGAAGTTTTGGAAACATGGTCCCTTCCATCCTGTCTGCTCCATCACCAGAACAACCAGGCAGCAGCTTTTGAAACACAATTTCATTTCTAACTGACAGCAAGGACTGCATCACTCTGAATCCCATTGCCTAGCAGGTCAGTGTGACCTTTTGTTTCTGGATGAGCCCATCAGTGGGAGATCAACTGAAGCGCTGTTTTCAAGAAAGTGAGTCATTTCCTTGCCCAGCTCTACTCAACTGAGTCAGAGGTATACTAATGTGCCAGCGAGAGTCTGTTGAGGGAACAGATGTAGGTTCAGTCTTTTGCAGAATATTCCCTAATTTAAAACAACGATAGGTTAAATGCTCATCAAGTAAGTCAGGTAATTTGCTAATATTTACATCACTGGAGTATCCCTTCTCTCAATCCCTTCACAAGGAGGGTAACAGTAATATTCTTCAAACCCTAATGGCCCCAGTTCTCTTATCAGGAAGGCTACGTAATAAGAGGAACTAGAAGGGGTGAGGATCACACTTGTCAGACTTCAGCTCTTTCAACACTGGTGCTTCCAACGCCTTTCAGCAGTGGGATCTTCAGAGAAGCTGGGGCTCAACTTCCATTAAACAATCACTGCCTGATACCAGTGACACACTGGCTGTGTGAACAAGCACTTGGATTCTGTTGACCTTTTCGCTCTCAAGTCAAGTGACTTGTTTGCTGGCCTTAAATTCACTGATGATCTCTGTTTTTCATAGAAGGACTAGTAACTAAAATATCAGTAGCTATAGAGACACAGACTGTAGATGCTGGAATCTGGAGCAAAAAATAAACTGCTGGAGGAACTCAGTGAGTCGAGCAGCACCTGTGGAGGGAAGGGGATTGTCGATGTTTCGGGTCGGGACCCGAAATGTCGACAAATCCTTTGCCCCCACAGATACTGCTCGATCGATACCTATATCTGTGTTAGAAAAAAAATGCATGGTTTATACTCTAGAAACTGGTTCCCTTTTTCTTCTCTGCTCATCTTCATGCTTTCTCTTACCCTGTTCGCTCAGTTCTTAAGCTTTGTCATTTTTAAATCACGGCTTTTCTTTCCTTTTTTCTGCGCTGAGTTCAGTATTGTACCGTTAATGCCATGCCCAAGTGGTGAGTGCGTGGAGGGTTGTGAGTGACACCTTCTCTGTTTTGTCTGCAGGAGTCTTCAGACAGCAGTAACACAACAATCGAAGACGAAGATGTTAAAGGTAAGCAATGCACTAATGGTGGATTTTAGAACGTGCCATGGCAAGATCGCAGTGATTTTAGAACAAGGTTACACGGTTTAAGTGAAGCCTTTGTCCTTGTGGTGTTTACTTGGACAACTCAATGGAAGACTTGGGCTGAAGGAACCTCATTGAAGGGCAGGGTTTCTGTTTCACCTGAGATTGCTGGTTCTACAGGTACACAAGGGGCTGGGGGGAGACGGGGAGCCAAGCTGTCTCCTCAGGTAGCTCCCATTACTTGGGGCTGGTTGAACTGTGTCAGTGGTTAACAGGAGCTGTCAGCAGAGTGTCGCAGCCACTGGAGATGTGAAACTAAAGCACAGGCAATATCTTTTGACAAGCAATTTTTTTTTCCCCATCATTGAGCGATCCAATACCAGAGAGCATGTGTTTAAGGTGAGAGGGGGTAGGTTCAGAACAGACGTGAGGGGTACTTTTTTTTTTACTGAGAGAGTGGTGGATGCCTGGGTGCGTTGCCTGATAGGGTGGTGGAGGCAAATCCATTGGGGGCTTTTAAGAGGGGCTTGGACGGGCACATGAATGAGAGGAATATAGAGGGATATGGGCATTCTGTAGGTAGGAGGGAATAGCTATGTCGGCACAACATTGTGGGCCGAAGGGCCTGTTCTGTGCTGTACTGTTCTATGTTCTAAAATGGAAACACTCTGCAGGTCTGGCAGCATCTGAGGAGAAAGAGTTACCGATTCTGGAGGAGGCGTAGAAGGAATCACAAATTACCGGCATTTAAAACGGAGTAAAAATGAGCAAGGGATTGGAAAGGAAAATGGGAGCAAACAATAGAATGACTCATAAAGGGAGTAGGGAGGCTGTTGGATGGTCAGTGAGAGAGTGAACGGCTCCAAGGGTTGGGATAGAGAGAATTTGGAATGGATATGGGAAAAACTCGCCAATGTGAGCTTGGTTCGGCTGTCCTGTACCTGAGGGCATGACACAGGGAATCACTCTCCCTGGCTAGTGTGGATGGCAGGGTAGGAGAGGGTTGGCTGCTACTTCCAGGGGGCCAAGTAGAGGTTGTGGGCTTCAGGCTGGGTCAGGCGCTCGCTCTGACCAAGCGTTGGGGTTAGTTTGGGATTAGGCCACGAAGGTCCACCTCAGCCCCCAGGACAGGAGGACGTGCTTCACGTCACAGCCGGGGAGCAGTGTGTCAGGTAAGGAGGAGAGGAATTGGGTCGGGTCAGAGTGGGTTTTAATCCAGTGCCTGAGCTGCCCTTGACTGCCGCCTCCTCCTGGAAATCCCAGCACACCCCTCCCACTAACCCCCCTACTCTCCTCCTCCCACTCTCCTGCTCCCCTTCCTCCTCTCCCTCACCCCCTCCCACTCCCCCCTCCTTCCTCCCTTCCCCCTCCCCACCTCCTCCCACTCTCCCCTTCTCCCTCCCCCTCTTCCTCCTCCCCTCTCCCCATCTCCCTTCTCCTCCTCCCCTCCCTTCCCCTTGTCCCCCTCTCCCCCACCCCCTCCCCTCATCCCCCTCCCCTCATCCCCCTCTCTTCCCCCTCCCCATCCCCCTCCTTCTCTCCCCCACCCCCTCCCCTCATCCCCCTCCCCTCATCCCCCTCTCTTCCCCCTCCCCATCCCCCTCCTTCTCTCCCCCACCGTCCTCCTCCTCCTCCTCCCCCACCCATCACCCCGTCCCCCCTCTCTCCCCCACCCATCACCCCCGTCCCCCTTCTCTCCCCCACCCATCACCCCCGTCCCCCTCCTCTCCCCCAGCCATCACCCCCATCCCCCTCCTCTCCCCCAGCCATCACCCCCATCCCCCTCCTCTCCCCCACCCATCACCCCGTCCCCCTCCTCTCCCCCACCCATCACCCCGTCCCCCTCCTCTCCCCCACCCATCACCCCCGTCCCCTCGTCCCACTGTCCCTGAACTGTAGCCCTCTCTGCCAAAGAGAACATGGACGCTGTGATCAAGGTGTGACGTTAACATCTGTCTTGTGTTCAAAGAGCTGCAGAGTGGTTCGAACACAGCTGTGGTGCTCGTGTTTGGACGCCCCCGAGGTCTGGTGCAGACGGCCAGATTTGTGCAAACGTGAGAGAGGATTGGATTGATGAGCTGGGACAGAGAGGTCAGCGTCTCGTGTGGAGACCAAACAGAGTTGCCCAGACATTAGATCTGCACCTGGTCCCCGTGACCCAGAGAGGCAGGGTGGTGCAGGGTGAGAGGCTGAAGCAAGTAAATCACCTCCTCGTCTTGAGGGTTTGGGATCCTGTCAGTAGCTCGGGATGAGATGAAGATGTACCTCTTGCCCTCGCTGTGAGGTGTCAGGGGAGGAGAGAAGTGGGAGAGGTGAACGGGAGAGAACATGGAGCCACAAGTTGGGTGGTGCGACCACAAGATGGTAAAAGCTACAAATGATGGGGAGGCTAATGGACGAAGGTGAGGTAAAGGGGAGTCCTTTCATGGAATTGGTGGGCTGAATGGCCCCCTTCTGTGCTGTAACCATTACCGGATCACAGTTTTGTAAGGTTGGAGGGAAATGCTGAGCATGGAATCCAGTTACTGTACTGCACTGGTGAAGGGAAGGAATGGCTGTCATCAGATGGGAGGCAGAGGGCCTGAAGGAAGGGAATGCAATGGCTTGTCGGACCTGGGATGGCGAAAGGTGTAACCCAGTGGGGAAGGAAGGACATGGTGGGATTCGGAACACACCAGTGTAATGGTGGCGCGATGTTCATCAACTATAACTCAGGCATGAGGGGATGACTAGCTGTCTCCTGTTTGTCTGCGTCTAACGGGTCCTTATCTCAGCCGTGGTCTCGCTGTGACCACGCAATGGTTACAACACACAAGGAGCCATTCGGCCCATCAGTCCGTGAAAGGGCTCCCTTTATCCTCGCCTTCAAGTCTGAATGAAGCAGCTGATCCAATGATCTGGCTTGGTGAAATTATAGACATTGCATTTCCCTGGTTGACCTATGTTTATGGTCGTCTAAAAATAATCATACCCAGTGAAGAGTTGGCTCTTTGTTAAGGTTAGGAGTAAATATTACTGATCAATGAATGGGCTCCATTAACATCTAAACCACCAGGAAAATGATCTAGTGCATTGCAAATACCATTAACCCAAAGATTAAAGAACAGTCTTTGTTGTTTCTTATCTGCCCACTGAATTTTTATCTGCAGTTTGTGTAGCTCTAGGTTACGGTGTTGCATTGGCTGCCCAGAGACCATCTAGCTGGCTGCCTGATACACTTGCACCAGTTGGTCAGAGCTTGAGGTTATTTTGCAGCAAGATTGAGGTGGTCTCACTGCAGTTCCTATACCTGTGTCGCACCTCTGTTGCACACTGTGGTTGGGTTGTGTAGGGCTCCCAGTTTAACCATCAGGCTGAGGTGGGTCAGTAGGGTCTCCAACCTCAAATTACACACTTTGTTCTTGCTGATTTTTGAGAGAGGTACAATGAAGAGCTTGCTGAAATTGTGAGTGCAGTCTGAACTGTGTCTGATGTGCAAAAGCCATTCGGCACCAAGATGCACTCAGCAATGTTAACCTTTGTCAGTGCTTGCAGTCCCAGGGAGCAGTGGTTAGAACAAGTTCTTTATATGAGGGTACTGACAGTGGGTAGGAAATCTACTGCAAGTGCTCCCGCAAAGTGCCTCGTCCTCAACCTTAGCAACATCGCCCTCTGCCACATCAGATATGGTTCCACGCCCGTTCCACTTTAAGCAAATTCCTCACTGTTTCTTCCTCAAACGTTAGGTCTGGTCGCTGGGGCTCGAGACATCGAGGGGTATGAGGAAGCTGGAAAGCGGGACTGAGTTTGGATCATCAGCCACCATCATGTTGAATGACAGAGCAGGTTGAAAGGGCTGAATGGCCTACGCCTGCTTCTATCTTCTTTTGCCTTGTGAGGTGGACCCGTATCAGCCTGACATTTATTGGATACCACAGTGCGTGCAAGCAATGGGCACCCACATGCATGCATCCACCAGCATGTGCACTCAGTGTACTTCCTAACATGGGCCGGACCGTGCATTGCAGTCTCAGTGTGGGCCCCTGGTTAGCCAGTGCTAGAGGTCGGACATAGGTGATGATAGATCCAGATGGAAGTAATGATGGTAGGTGCGAGGTGCCTTTATCAGATGCCCTGACCCAGCTGCTTCTGGGTGAGCCTGCAGCCTTCCAACTGCCTCTGCAGAGCCAAGCTGCTGCACCAGGGTGTCTCACCAACACTGGCCTGTGTTTGGATTTGCACCACCATTAACCAGACTGGCTCTGTATCCTGGCACTTGCTGTCTTCAGTCCCCCATCTGCCTCTGTTCTTGGTTCCACCCCAACTGGCTGCACTGATCCACGTTCAGCCTCTGAGGCAAGTGTAGGTGGCATTGTGTGTTTGTGCACTGTCATCAAGGACGTTGTACGTTGGAATACCAGACAGTCCACAAGCAGAAGTGAACACATTTGAAGTTTGAATCTGACACGTTAGCATAGCTATTGGTGGAGACACTCACCTGCTGATTAAAGTGGAAGTAAACACAGAAGTTGAATTGAGTTTTCTTTTCAACAGAAGTGTGAACACAGGTGGGGCTTGTACCCATTCTCCCTCCTTGCTCCCTGTGAGGTTCTAGATTCCACGCTAAAAACAGGAAATGCAAGAAACACTCAAAGTCAGGCAGCACCTGTGGAAAGAGAAACACTGTTAATGCTTCAGGGTGCAGACCCTTCACCAGCACTGGGGAGGTGTGAAATAAGTTAGAGTCAGTTTGATGGTAACTTTCTCCCAATTCTAACTCAGACCTGACATGCAAACACTGCTTCTTGCTCCACAGATGCTGCCTGACCTGTGCATGTTTCCTGCATTTTCTGTTTTACTTAATATTTCCAGCACCTGTAATTTTTTTTATTTTCATTTCTAGATTCTGCAAATTGCACAGTCTGTGCACGGGTGTAAAGTCGACAGTCGTTTCTGCTCACTGAGCCTTTGATTGATTGTAAACTGCATTGTTGCCGGGAGTAACGGGAATTCGATTGCTTTCTTGCTCTAAAAATGCCGCCTTCGTTTTAAACCCAGTGTCAGTGGATGATTTAAAAAAAACAATTGACTGAAAAGTTTCCTCATGTCTGAAAACCAAGACAGGAAGCTGCTGGGCATGTGCTCTGCAACTTTGAATAACCTGGCCCAGCTCAGTGCTGCAAAGCATTCTGATTTCCTTTTTTCCACGGTCATTGTAATCCTTTCGAGGGCCTGAGCTCATGCTTTTGATGTTTGGCAACCTGCAACTGCTTTTCTCTCCAAGGGTTCTACTTGGTGATAGTGGGTGTGAGATGCATTTACCAGAGCGAACTGGCAGCTTTATTGCCGTCGGCTTCAGAGGTTGGGACTGGATGACAGCCAGTCTTCCTGCTGCTGAATAATCAGTGTCCTGTCACACCCAGACCTCTGGTGTGAAAGCAAAACACTGCGGATTATTAAAAACTAAATAAGTTCAGCTTTGGGATCTATGCCTGGCGGGGGGGAGGGGGGGGAGTCCCTAAGGATTTCCCATCCCTAGCTGCCCTTGTGAGCTGCTGCCTGAACCAGTCCCTACAGTGCCCTTGGAGAGGGAGTTCCAGGATTTCGACCCTGTGGTGGAGAAGGACTGGGGATAAAGTCAGGATGGCGTGCGACTTGGAGGGGAACCTGCAGGGGATGGTGTTCTCCTGCATCTGCTGTCCTCGCCTCCTGGTAGTGGAGGGTGTGGATTGCAGAGGTGCTTTCGGAGTGTCCTGGGAGAGCGACTGCAGTGTGTTTTGTAGATGGTGTACACTGCAGACACTGTTGGGGAGCAGGGACTGAAAGTTTAGGGTGGTGAATGGAGACTAAGCCAGGATGCTGGGAATTAAATTACACTTCTGGAAATACTCAGCAGGTCAGGTAACATCTGTAGAGAGGGAGACAGAGTTAACGCTTCAGGTCAGCGACCTTTCATCAGAACTGCCGAGTTTATGTGGAGTAGCACAGGTTCATCCCAATCCAGATATCTGCAAAGAGTTTCTGTCCAGGTTTGTGCTGTGGATGCCTGGGGAAGGTAACTCAAGCTGTGGAAATGTAACCAAGCAAGAGAACAGTAAACTGTTGTCAGACCTACAATAGGGCAGGACCACGTTAGAGTTTGATTCACCAACAAAGCAGGAAAATCTTGTGCTGTATTGTGTAGGAACCAAGACTGGGTGATTCAACTGCCCCCAGTCTATTTCACCTCAGTGAAGTCCACCAACCACAAGTCCATATCCTGTTAGGGTCATAGAGTTATACAGCACAGAAACAGGCCCTTTGGCCCAACTCATCCATGCTAGCCAAGATGCCTACCTGAGCTAGTCCCATTTGCCTGCGTTAGGCCCATATCCTTCCAAACCTTTCCTATACGTTTTGTACCCTTGCTAGGTACAATAGGGCACTGAACCCGTGGAGAGACAAAGAAAATGCGTCAGAAGTCTTGGGGGTGAACCAGCTTTGTTGGGAGGTCCTCATCCGAGCTTCCCTTGAAGGAACAAGTTAGTGCTGGGACCTGTACTCTGAATTCTAATTTACATTTGACACATTAGGTGTTGAAAAGTGTTGGCCAGACCGGTTGGTGACATCGAACAAACAGCGAAAACAGGAGCTGTAGTAAGTGGTTTTGGAAAAAAAAATTCAAACTGGATAATGAAAGCCCCAGCTAAAATGCAACTTCACTGAATGTGAAGCATCCCATGGGGGAATAGTTGTGGTGGGAGTGTACAGTGAGCAGAGTTGGATTATCAGCAGAAGAATTAAAAAGGGGGCCAGGGAATAAAAGTGCAAAAGTGTCAGAGTTTTAGATCTGTAACCAGAACTGTTGTGTAGAACTGTGTAGAGATTATACTGGTGCTTTGCACTGTACAAGCAGCTTAATTCAGTGTACCTCACTCAAAAAAAAACCATGCTTACCCTCAGGAGGGGCTTTCCCTCAGTACAGGCCTGACCTCAGGTGCTGTGTGGGTGAGCTTTGAGGGAACGCTGCATATTCTACAAACGAGGAGAGCCACCTTGAGATGGGTACGTTAAAGCAAATCCAGAACATTACTGGATAATGGGGATATCAACCTGGTGTAAATTTACAACGAATATTAGATTTAAACAGCAATAAATGTTTGGAATAGATGGCTGTTTGGATTCCATGATGAACAATGAGGGCCTGTCTCAACATTCATCGAAAATAATTCTTCTTATTATTCATGTTGCATGGATTGATATTGGATAGGTGCTCCATTCACTGGCTTCAGGTGAGGCAGTGTGAATGGTGGTGATTCCTCCAGAAACGGATCTCTCAGAACAGGAGGTCAATATGTGGGTGATGTTCTGACTTGAATGGTCACAACTTGGGCAGGTCCTCGCATTGCACTCATGGAGCAGGTGGTCACACCCTCCTCCCTGGCCCATCCTCCAGCTTTTCCTTGAAGACTTCCTCGCTTGGGTCAGTTAGCACGCTGCAGTTGGTGATGTTTGTGGTCGGCCCATAGGTGCACCATCGGGAAGACGGCTGTGGTTAGTTTACTGGGATGAGGGTACATGAGAGTAAACGGCACCCATGAGGCTTTATAAATCCGAGCTTCTATTACCCAGAATAAAGCCATTGAGACAAAAGTTATATGCTGCGTTTCAAATTGAAGATCTTTACATTTATGCAGCACTTTTCATAGTCTAATCACCCCCAAAATGCACATTAAGCTCCCATAAAACAGCAAAGTGGTAATTAGATAGTAAGTTTCTGTGGTGTTTATTGAGGGATAAATATTGGCCAGTGACAGTCCTCAAGATAGGGATCCTCTGCATTGATCCAAGAAGACAGAGGGAACTTCAGTTTAAAGTCTTATGAGAAAGGCAGTGTTTCCTACACTGCAGCACTCCCTCGGTACTGCACTGGACCACAAGATATCTATCTTGAATGTGCAACCTTCTGAATTAAAGGCAAGTGTGCAGAAGCTGAGCCATGGTATGTACTACCAAGTTTAGCAAAGCACACACGTCCTTCACTTTCCTGTAAATTTATAACTTCTGGTCCTATTTACAACTTACTTTAAGTTTGTCATTTCTATACCATTTAATATTTTACTGATTTCATTATGATCAGCATGCATTCAGTACCACAGGACCAGCATGCCTGAGCAGCACTTAGCTTTAAATCAGCCGTGCTGCCATTAATATTCAGAAGCTTCTAAAAGTGGAAGGCAGTCAGTGGCGAGGAGGAGCCTTGTTCTCACATGTCAGAATGTTCTATTATTGGGATAAAAATAACAAAGAGCTTGAGAGAAGTGTCTAACCTAGTAAATGTTATGAAAGAATCTGTCACTTCTGCCTGAGAGTTTTACAGCAACAAAGCAGTGTCAGCTTTCTGGTTGTTGAGCTCAGACCCTGTCCTCTCAGACAATTACTGTGAAACAGTCAGATAAATATCGAACTGTTGTACGTTTCTCAGAACAACCATTGCATCTACGCTGACCTCATTAGCTTCTCTCAGCAGGGATCCTGTTCCTACCTCTTGGTGAATGTGAACCTGCCAGTGGTGTGTATTCCGAGCTACTTCTCTGGAGCAGACTGCAGTGTGTTGTGACATTTTCTGGGGACCTTAGTGGAACAGGGTTTGGGTGTATTGTGAGAAGCAAAAGCAGTGCCATGTGATGAAATTGCTGGTGGCAAACAAAGTGTTAACATGATAGCAGATTGCAGAGCGAGGGGTGCCCAGCAGAATACTGTGGGAAGCAAACACCCCCAGCCCACATTTCCCCTCAATCCCACCCCCCCCCCCCCCCCCCCCCCCAGGGCTGCTACAGGCTGCATGAGCACTCGGGAAGGCACGCCAGGGTTCTGTGGGTGCCTTGAAACGTCTCCTCCCTCCGCTGTTCAAAGACCCAGTCGGTGTCCTCTTGTGAGTGACTGATGCTTGTCCTTCTCCTGTGACATTACAGCTGAAGAACATCGGCTCCCGGTACAGTCTTAGAAAAAATGCAATTCCCCAATCGCTGATGGTTCTGTGGTTTATGGAAAAAAATGTACTATTCTTGGAGAGAGTGAAGGTGGTTGGTTTCCTACACAGGTTGCTCATGAGATGTCTGCTGCTGAAACTGCCGAGCACTCCCAAATCCGTGACCAGTGGAGAGTCCTTCCAACCACTGGAAGCTGCCAGGTCCCAGTAGGTTTCCTCTTGTCTTGAGGTCGCTGAGGTGTGGGCTCTGCCTATCCCGGTGTAGAGCGGTTAGGGCCTCCAGCTCTGATTAAAAGCAAAGCCACTGAGGGGTGAGCAAGGCAAAAGAGATGGATGGAATCCCATCAGGGACTCAATGTGTCATTGTGTCATGTTCAGCTGTGCATGTAGGTTCAATGTCACAACTGTAATGTGTGTTTCTGAATTTGTGACCAGGTGCTGCAGGTGGTCAGTTATACCGACCTTTGTCACTTCATACCAACGGAGATCTCCGCTGTGTCATGTTTGTATTTTGTATTTGTATTGCAGAAGTGTAACCACGGAGAATGTCAAAATGCCAGCAATGAATGTTGAGTGATCGTGTCCTGTGCCATTTGTCGGAACGCTTCCCCTCCGAGCCTGTGTGCCCAAACCTGGGATCGCTTCTGGTTTTGGGTGCACTGCTCACTGGGAGCAGGCTACCTCTTGCTACAGCACCAGGGAGACCACGCACTGCCCACTGTTCTCCCCACTCCCCTCCCATAGCCTGGTTATCTCTGTCTCTGAGCCTAGTGCATCAGTGGAAAATGTCAGGGGTTGGAAGCATGTGGCAGCCCCGGGTTACAGCGTGGGGCCTTGTTCAGGGCAGTGCAGAGGCTGTGGATTTCAGCCTTGCTATCTTTAATCCCCATTCTGACTTAAACAATTACCTTTTGGGACTCACAACGTTTCTGCCTTACCTGCATGTTTCCACTTCAAACCTTTCATAAAGTGCAAGTCTTGGAGTAAACTAGACTTTGAGCCTTGTCCTGTGGTTATTCTGGGGGGGCCCCTTTTCCCCTCTCACCCTGTGGTGTTTGCCATCATTCATTCTGTTTACTGTGTAACATGCTCTGTGTGTTTGTTTCCATCGTCCTTTGCATGCTGCCTCCAGCCAAGGGCGCTGAGAGCAGTGCTGTAAGGAACCAGTCAGGTGCTGTGCCTCAGGCCGAGGTGCTTCAGTCTGCACTTCCTCCGCCTCCTGTACTCTGTAAGTTGTCTGGGCATGCTGTGTTCTGCATTTCACGTGACTGCCTGTGTGTGTTTCCAACAAAGTGGCCATTCATAAAAAGCAAACACCAGCACCTACCACTCGACTGTCCATCTTTGCCAATCACAAAGGAATAAAGAGATCAAATTCTGCCCCATCCCCTCTCCCCCAACTGCCCACAGCTTTGTGTAATGTTTGGCAAACTTGCAATTAATTAATTAAAATCAATTAATTGGCCCACTTCATCCATTTCACCTGCATAAGGTTAGAGGAATTCACATAAAACCTGAATTATTCTAATTGTTAAACCATAGACAACTAAAGTACATTCTCTACATCAACCTTGAAGTCACACAAAAGCCGTGTATAACTAAACCCTCAGTAGGAAAGTGTTTTTGAAAACATTAATTGTCTACAGGAAGCAGAAAGCCTACTTAGCCACACACAGATTAATAGGTTAGCTGGGTACAAGAGGGGATTTAACTACCACCTGTGAATCTAGTGTCTGAATTTAGACAACAGTGTTGGAAAAAGCTTAAATGAGCTGTAGTCCCACCTCCCAATAAAAAGAGTAGAAATTGTTTCAATAAAATACAAAACAGTGGCTTTTAATTGCATAAAGGGCAGCAATAAATGTAATTAATTCAATTTTCAATATTTCTATCACACTTGAAAAACATCAAGCCTCTCACATAAATTGTATTAGTAACTGCACAGAAAATACCAAATGTAACTGGGGTGACATGACAGAAACGCAGATACAGTCACAATTCCTTAAGGTTTACATCAGTTACTAGAGCAGGATTTCAGCTGATAATATGACAGTATCTAATAAAAGGACTCAAAAAGCAGCAGAGGATTTTATTGCCAAATTTTTCCAGATCAGTTCAGTGAACATTCTCCAATGTACTGACAAAGTACATCTTAAAATCCCTTGGTTCTGGTGTTACCTCAAATCTAAACTATTCTGAAGGTAAAACAATCTGCTAATCTTTCTGTGAAATAAGTAATTTAGTAACAAACTTCAGGTGTTTAAAAGTTAATCATTAGTTAATTCAGTACGTGAAAATCTCATGATGTAGCTGGAGAGGGGATGGGCTTGGCAGGTCATATTGGAAAAATGATCTCATTAAAACCGTCCAATAACTTGATACCAAAGTAGTTTAAATAGATTATAGAACACTACAGCGGCATGAAATTTTAAAAACTGCAGTTGATCAATGATAGAATTACTTTTCAGTTCTTAATCTAAAACAAATCAGTTTGTTGAATGATGATGTGGGATTTGTTATGAATGGCCTAAGCTTACAAACTGCATGCTATTCAGCTTCAGCACCTCTGGCTTAAACCATTGGGACTGTTTTACGCCTGTACTCACCCTGAGGTACAGGACCTCACGTTTGAAGTTGCATGACTTGTGATTTTGCTGTCAGGTGATTAGAAGCAAAGGGTAGCAGCCACAGAGTCCACGCCCACAAGATGTGTAGCTTCCAGCCAAAGTTGCCCTGGTGGAGAATTCACTGGCTTCACAAGGAGTCACTGAATTGTAAATGGATACAGCAGTCACATACGGTCTTCTCCCTCCAGTGTGGAAAGGCTCCATGTATCCAGAGAACAATTGTGTCCCATCCACTCAAGAGACGACTTTTCCTTATATAGATACTCTGCTCTGTGCTGGGTCATGTCACCATTGCCAGCAGGTCCTAGAGTGCAGGAGGTGATAGCTCCAGGTTTAATTCGGTGTTCATAGATGTCAAATACTTTTCCTTAAGGAAAACCTTCTTCCCTTCCTCTTTGCCTTCCCTGTGCTGCACAGCCCCAATTCTTTACCTCGTTTTCTGGGCATGAGTATTGCTCTGCCCTGGATGCCCTGACAAGGTGCTGATGAGACTGGCTCCTTCTGAGAGTGGAGGGTGGACCATCGGGCTGGAGTGGTGTAGCTCAGGTACAGGCTGGGGTGGAGGGGTATACTGAAGGACACTGGGGAGCCAGTAGTCTGGCACCTTCTATTGTAACATTGTAAACAGGTGGTGCAGCGGGTAGTGCCACTGCCTCACAGCTCCAGAGACCCAGGTTCAATCCTGACCTCGGATTCTGTCCATGTGATGTTTCTCTGTAATCCTCCAGACGCTCCGGTTTCCTCCCACATCCCAAAGACGTGCCGGTAGGTTAATTGGCCGCTGTAAATTGCCTGTTAGTGTAGGTTAATTGCAGAAAGGATGAAAGGGGAGTTGATAGGGCATGTGTGAGAGAGAGAAGTTATTGCAGGAGTACAGGAAGCTAGCCTGGTGTGCTGAATGGACTCCTGTGTCCCTCTGATAAGAGTCAATGATCCCTCTCACTGTGACTGAGACACTCTGATATCTCCCAGTGCTGACAGCCTCCCATTGTGGTGGATGAGAAGAGACACGGCAGGTGTACTTGGTCAGAATGAGTGGCAGAGGCTCGAACTACTGAGCCCGGCAACGCTTGTCCAGCCCAAAGCAGCCGGACAAGGGACGGGAGGTCATTAACTCGGTCTCTTGGCTGGGGAGGAGTCAGAAGCATTTGTTAATCTGTCCCATCTTAAACGTGCGCTTCTAAAGAAGCTTTGTCAATGAGTGAATAAGGAGCATGGTCAAATGGCACCAAAATGAGGGTTCATGCAGCTTTAAAGCCATTCATCTGCAACATTGATTAAATAAAACACACAGTGTTTGTCTCAATCACCTCCAGAGTTTCCTATATTTCTGATCAGATGTCATTGAAAGGTTACCGAGAGTGCCATCGTTAATGGCCTTGGTTGGGAGGGAAAGGTGGCATTGAATCCGAGTTATAGGAAACTACATGGAACTTCAGAGAACCAGTCATCTGTTTCAAAAAGAAACTGCTTTGTCAATTCATGTTTAATTGTGAAAATGTTAAAATGTCTGTTTAAATGAAGACTGCTGTTGTGTTCAGCTGAATATAATGGATAGCTGACTGGAACAGGAATGCATCGCTTCATTGGTGGGTCAGGGGCAAAATGCATCACCAGTTCATTACTGTGGGCAACTGGTTTGTGGGGGAATTGTTCTGTGTTCGTACCGGTCAGCTGTCCTTGTGTGGTGAAAATGTTGAAAGGGCTGATTGGATTCATTGAATTAGAAGATACTGCCCCCAGCTCAGGGGTTAAAGGAACTGAAATCTATGGAATTCCCTTCCCTGTGTCCAACTCCCATGACCCAGTGAGGTTCAGTTACCACCTGATCATAACTTTTACTGGTCTGGTCCAAAGGCCAATTGTGCAAAATACTTTATTTTTTCTGAAATACCTAACACTGTACCTAACACAGTATCTCACTCCTATGAAGGTTTCGCCATAGTGTTAAAAATTAAGAGAATATTTAGCACTGCCCTGTGTTTAATCCAAAATGGTTGTCATTAATTGAGTTCGGGTGGAGCGTTCTCAAAGTTTCTTCAAATGAACTTTGGGAAATTTCATTTTACCTCCCCAAAAAATGGTTGCATATCTCAAAAGAGGCCTCTGGAATTCTGAACTCAGCTCACCAAACCAACATGGATCACATTGTTGGCTTAATGTTGAAGAGGAGAAGCTAGCATGTAGTATGGCAGGATCCTGATGAAATGATTCTCTTCCCTCGCTCAGTCCAGCTCAACTGTTTGTAGTCATTTCAACTACCTAAAAAAAGGTCAAAGCTAAGGCAGAGGTTGAAATGGGTTAGGGAGAGTTTAACGTGTTCCTTACATTGCTAAACAATGGCAAATGGCTTTGTTTGAATTAACAAGTGCAGAACAGGACTTTGCAGTTCAGTGCTGAAGAACACAGAAGCCTTGAGGATCATGCACAGAGTGCCGCATTGCATCAGAGAACGTACAGAAATATGTCTGTTCCTGATCTTAAAAAAGAAATTTATTTTTTCTTTAAAATGCAGAGAGAACGTTCTAAAAAGTTGATAGGTACTGAATAATTTCCAGTGATACACAGAACAATTTAATATCCATTGTGTCTCCCTCAGATCTTCAGATCCTAGTTTTATTCACAGCTCACTTACAATGCAACATTCGTGTCTGTACCCGTGTCACTGGGGGAAGGTCTGGGGACAGCAGTTCCAAATTTTTGTCTTCATGCAACGTGCTTGAATTACAATCTACATTCCAGAGCAACACGTGAAACTTCCAAAGGCAGGTTCAATAAAAATCTTTCATCTGCTTTAGAGTAACAAACCTTCGACAAATTAAACACCAAAATTATCTTGCCGAACCTATTACAAATTAATTGGACTCGGAATGATTCTTGGTGTACTCTGGAGCTTCAGTCTTACTAAACTTCACTCTGTCCTTTGGCATCACACCCACCTGTTGGTGCTGTTTTGGAATGATTACGTTTTCAGATATGATGGTTCATGCATTTTGAACTGGAGTCCCTTCCCTCCACATCAAAAGGTTTTTGATTGGAATTAATCTCATCTGGCTGTAGCCTGTTCCTGCTTTTTCCCTTCAATGGAGAGCTTCAAGTAGTTGGTTGAGCTTTTACAGTGAGGGAGGGTGGATGGAGCTAGGCCATTTTCACCATGCTTCAGTTACCTGGGGGCACCCCTAGAGCATACCATTGAGCAGCGACTTCTGTAGACCACCAGTCTGTGACAGTTGATGAGAAAGTGGACACACTCCCTCCTTCTTGGCTGACAATTCTTGAGACAAAATGCACACTTACACAGTAACGTTATACCGTGAAAATAAACTATTATTTAGAAAAGAGAAATATGAAAAATTCCCCAAACTTTTGCAGAACTTTTAATGATAACTGTTTCCTACCAGCTGGAATGTTTTTTCCGCAGGGAAAGGAGGTCCTGGCTGTTAGGAATCCAAAGGTTTAATGCCACGTGCTGGAAGTCTGGAGTGTGGGCTTAAACTGTTGCAGTATTTGGTGTGCACAGTCTATGGCAGGTTCTGAATTACTGTTGTTTATCAAACTGGGCACATTTTTCCATCTCTGAATTCTGCACTGTGTACATTTTTAGCGTAGGGTGGGAAACAGTGAACTTGATTAAATGTGGTCTTGTACGTGAATCCAAACCTTGCAGCACCAGCCAATGAGAAGGGTATTTGTGAAATGTTAACTTCTGTTTTAAAGAGGAAATCCTGACCTAATGCAAGTTCTGGGCCTGTTCTGCAGTATGTGAACTGTCCTCTTTTTCTCTTCCTTTAGCCACTCTCTCTCTGTCAGTGTCTTACTTTTTTTCCTTGTTCAACTTACGGGAAAACAAAACATTGAAATATATTGGTAAATATCACACGTAATAGCACATACTTTTTAAAGTTTATCATCATATTACAAACAACACAAAACATTGATGTCAGACATGTAAATTTTATGGATGTGTGTTATGTCCACTTGTGTTTCCATCAAGCTCTCCAGATACATTTCATGCCATTTCACCATAAGAATGTAAGAAATATATTTTAGTTAAATTTTCCACAGGCATTGTTATTTGTTCAGCTTTTCATCCAGCCTCTGTTCGTCTCCTGTTATTAGCTGCAAAGTTTACAGATGTTCTTAGCAGTGTGCGGAGGGGGTCAGGCACCTTCCCTGAACACGAAGGGCCCCCGATTGCTGCTACACAGCCGCAGATGCCTCCTCTCACTCCCTCCTCTATGCCTAGTAAGTAAGTGTGTTACTAAAGACCGCTGAGCACGCAGCAATTGACAGCATGCACGTCCTGAATGCCCATTTGGTGACAGTTTGTGCAGTTAATTAGCGAGAGGAACTGATATGCCAATAGCAGCGATAGACCTAGGTTATTGTCAGGCAAAACCTGTTTTTAACCCTCATGGGCGAGGGGTCAGGGTGAAGTTGCAGGCACGTTGAGGTTGCACTTGAAACACACAGTTTATCTGCCGATTAGTTTACTGTTGTGGCCACTTACCAAGTTTGGTGGTATTTCCAAGCAAAGCAGCTAGCTCTGTGTGCTCTGTCCATCTCGCCTGTGATGCCTCAGTTTAAGGAGCAGCACTGCCATCAACAGACACATCGATATATTGACAGGTAGTGAGGGAAAGCTGATGTTCTTGTCAAAATGGCTGCTGACTTTAATCCCTGAAGTGGTGCAACTATCGACAGGATGGATCCTCCTCAACTTCACAATTTTTAACCAAAAAGTTAAAAAATAATTGGGTAATTATTAGTTAAGGAAACACTGCTGCCACTGAAGACCGCTGTATCCCTCCCTGATAGAGGGGCATTGCACCTCATTGGACTCCTGGTTCTGTTAGCCTCCTTCCATGAACAGGAGCTGACCCCAGTCTCCACTGTCTGCCAAGTCCTGTTCACTTGCCAGTCCTTTGTTAACAAACTGATATCCAGCTTGGCCACCATCTTACTGTCCTTACCCTTGTGTCCAAATCTCTCCATGACCTTACCTCCCCTATCTCTACGTTTTCCAGCCCAAACACTCTGAGGTTTTGGCCTTCAGTGTGTCCCCATGTTCTCCCCCCCCCCCCCCAAAGGCAGCCACACCTTCAGCCACTGGCCTCCCTCGCTAAACCTCAAAGACATAACCTCCTTGACTAGCTTTGTGGTCAGCTTGAACAGGAGTTAAATTTTAGCACTTCCCTTGAAGGAAAAAAACCAGAAAATCGTATCTGCAAAGGCAAGCATTGTTTTACAAAGAGATTTATCCATCAGTCAGCTAACATTTGACCTGTATCTTGTGACACTTCTATCAAAGGCAGTAATAAAACTTAGATATAATGGGATCAGGATTAAGACAATAAACCAATACAAAACTGCCTTTTGTTTTACCACAGATTCAACAAAAGGCAGGAGTTCATTCTAATGATCAAATTCACTGGCATAATCTCTCCAATGTACCCCTGTTAATTACTTCCAATGCCATTGTATGGTTTTATCGGGAAAATTTACGGCATTTTGTTGACCAAGGTGAAAATATACGACAGATACCTGTGATACTAGTGAACGTCCCAGTCATTTTTTCTGGGACTCTCTCAGAAGATGCTTGCTCAGTAATGTCACAACTATTGTGTAGCAAACACCAGCTTGCTTGCATGTTCCTGTGTCGGGTGTTTTACAGTCTGTGTTATTACACATCTCTTCACCTTCCATCCTCAGCACCAAAGTTTACAGACGTTTTAAAGAGTGTGCGCAGAGGGTCAGCGCCCCTTCCTGAACCTGAGAGCAGTCAGTCTGTGCAGACACCACCTCTCACTCCCTTCACCTCCATCCCTTGTAAGTCAATAATCAGTGCTTCCCTGCCTGGAGTTCTTCATTCTGCAGAAGCCTCAGAGAACGTTATGTGCTTACGGCATGTGAAAGGCATGTGGTTGACACACGTTCAGTATGCGGAGTATTGAACATGCTAGAGATGAACTAAAAACATCTGTTTGCAACTGAGCGTTGCTTGTAGCTTACGTGACACTTCTAACAGGTCAGTGATTACCGCCATGAAGGAATGTGCAGGCAAACCCATTTAGGAATTCAGCTCCAGCTGAACTTCTAAAGGTAAATGAAGTTCAGTGATACCGTGGGCTCTGGGGGGAGGGGGAAAAGTCCAGTAAATTGACCAAACACTGGGCTTTCTATCTTGGCCAATGCCTGATGTATTCCCATTCTGATAGCTGTCAGTGGTATTTGATGGTAGCAAGTGCCACATTTGCATTTCCAACCATATGCAGGATGACTGACGTCAAGCTTTGAACAGCAAAGCTGAAATCCTAGTCCTTTTTAAGGCTGAATCGATCTAAGCTTTCATTCTGCCTCGCAGCATTGGATAACCAATGATCTGCGCACAGGCATTTGCCTCATGTTCCCATTCTCAAAGACTCTTAGCTCAGCTAAAGTTACCACTCCCCAGCTGCCTGCCAGTGGATCTGATGCATCTCATTCACACTCCGGAGATTGTGCTTTCCATCCGTGTGTGTATAAAGTCATTGACAGATAGGGAAGCAGGTAGTTTTCATGATGCAAAGTATTGCTATTTTAGAAAGTGTCAATTAGAGAGTTTGAATTAAAGTTTATCTTTCTGTAGCTGATACCATCAATTAAACTTAAGGTATCAAAATGTCCCTTTTTTTTTCAAATTATGGTTAATTTTTGAGCTAAATTATACCCTGGTTTCTTGCCCGAGCTTTTTACCTTTCCTGCTGAAGGAATAGTTATCCTCATTTTATTGTGGTGACGTCCCAGCCGACAACTCCATCAGGACCTTGCCAGCCTCCCGCTGATGGTGAGCCGGCTGTCAGCAGATGCAGGAGTGTGCGAGAGTTTGTCCGGGGTTAGCTCTCCCATTTGTCACCGGGTGGCCGCCGTCCGGTCTCCACCTACCCGTGTCAGCTTGAGTGATGTCACAAGCCTGTGCCCCCATTCTCCATTGCTCAGACTGCTGAAGTAATTGCTTCATTTTGAGGCATTGCATCTTAGTACAACTTTGAAATGGAAATGCAAACATACGCTGCGGCTGGGGTTGTTCCCTGAAAGTTGTGCAGCACGCACTTTGGAAATGCATGGCAAGAATCTGTCCGGCAGCCGATGTCCCTGACTTGCTCTGGTACCGAACGTGCACTAAATTCACGTGGATTCACGATCCATTTGCATGTTTGATATTATGCTTCTACGATCAGTATCACACATAGATGATACCATCATCGCCTTAAACCACTATCAGAAGTCACCGTCAGGAAAATGTCCTGACAATATAATAAACAGTCTGGTCCTTTGGGCACAAGTTGTAACCAGTGTCTTTAATGGAATAAAAGCAGTGGCCAAATATACTTGGGTCTTCTACTGATGGCAGGAAGTTGACGACTTCTCTCCACAAAGCTTGTTGCCAATGAAGCTTGCAGAACTGCTGAGTTGCAATGCAGGCGGCAACACACCCGCCAGTGAAACTGAAGCCTTCGGTCAGACCAGCTGGCTACCATGCTTGACATTCAACCAGGTTCCAGTGGGTGCCTTGGGGGTTCCATCTCACTGCCTTCAGTGGACTGTAGTTCATTGCCATGTTTTTAAACCATGTACATCTAATAGCGTAATAATCTCTGGATAATAAATCCAACTTTTCTTTCTTTGACTCATCACCCCCTCTAATATATTTATTATTTTTGGACAGTTCAGTAGTCAGCAAGTCATGCCCATGTTTAATATATCCAACACCGCCTCAATTGGGATTCATTTTATAGCAGTGATGGATCTGACCTTCTCATGGCCTCAGTGAGAAGGCAGGACAGCTCGATATTTTAACTGAGTAATTCTGCGAAAGGCTCTACTGCCCGCTGTGTGCACTTCACATCGGACCTGTTAATGACCCCCTGCACTCTTCCTTTCAACCTTTGTGACTCTGAATCTAAGAGCTTACTCCAACACACATCCTGTTATTTTTGAAAAGCCAGGTGCTTGGGTGGCACTGTGTGGTGCTTATTACGTAATCTCCATTTTGAATGAGAATTTGCTCTTTCCATTGAACCAGTTAGGGTAATTTTATTTGTTAATTGATTCACATCTATAAGAATAAGTTAGGGACGTTAAAAATGTTTCAAGTTTTTGGTGAAAAGGACTTAACAGATGAGAGGAACACACAACTTCAGCATTTTGTTTCCACTAGCCCAGCTGAGACGTGCAGCACGTTTGAGTGTATTTAATGTCCACACCAATGTTAGTTGCTTTGTGTGTAGATGAAACCTGCAGCAAGTGCATGTCGGTATCTAACTGTGCTCCAGCTACTTGGATCAGTTAAGTGCTTTCCTTGAGACAGTCCCATTGGCATGTCCCGACTTTTGTCTGGTTTATTTTGGTTTGCTATCACTGGCCTAACAACTTAATACATTAAAAAATATACAGATATCATCAGAGCTATTCTTTAAACTGATCCAGAACCATCACATGGTGCTACATGATATGATTCAGTGAATTAACTGTAATCCATGCAAGAGAGACTCACCCGTCAGTCAGTAATGGTTGTGGCAAGTTTATGGTTTAACCCTTAAAGCTATATTCTCTCTTTTATTCTGATGCCTATTGAGG
This sequence comes from Pristis pectinata, assembly GCF_009764475.1. Classification (NCBI taxonomy): domain Eukaryota; kingdom Metazoa; phylum Chordata; class Chondrichthyes; order Rhinopristiformes; family Pristidae; genus Pristis; species Pristis pectinata. Next base: position 18,850,812 of record NC_067433.1, on the reverse strand, counting down.
CAGGACGAGACAGATTCTCGGAACAAGTTTCTAGGGGTGTTGAACTTTAGAAGTAATTTACAGCCCACAGTTCTGCACCCAGCAGATTCCCAGTCTCAGCAGTGGCCAAGACTGGATATGAGGAAAGGCAAAATGGTGAGGCAGGGTCCCTCTGACAGACTCCAAGCCATGTCTCTGAAGAAGACTGGGAGCAATTCACCTGTTTATTAGCAGCACAGTGGTGCCTATCACCAGGGCTGGGAAACAGAACTGATTGCTTTTCCAAGTCAATTGGATTGTATGTTACACAACTCCTTTTCATTGGCTCCTGGTGTTACAGCACACCTGTGTAATTTGGGATTTGGAATATAAACCCTGTGATCCTGGCCACACAGTCCTGGCAAGTCCAAAAGAACACGAACTATAAGCATGCAGATTTAATCTTATTTGTGACTGTGACTGTAATAATCCACAGCAGCGGTTTGAGGGAGGGAGTGTTTGTTCCTCTGGTCTTCTGTCCACCTCTGTCCTCTGATCAACTCAACGAGGAATGACCCATGGCTGTTTTGTGGGACTTTGTTGGGTGCAGATAGGCTGCTGTGTCTAAAGCAAAAGCAACTCTTCACAACTATTTCATTGGCTGTTTGGGCATCATGAGGGGTGAAAGACAAATGAATATTCTTTCTTTCTATATCCGACTGTGGAATCAGAATAATGCAGTGTGCAGAACAACTCTTTCAAAGTCTTTATTGTCCAAATTGGGATGGAAGTTATTTATTCCTGTCAAAAGAGAATATGGCTTTAATTTGCATTTGGGAAATCATTTCCTCAAAGCTTATTTGGTTCTGTTCTTAGTCTGAGTTATGCCATGCATCCTTCACATTGTGTATCATTTCTTCCATAAACTCAGTTGCTAAAGGTTTGGACCGAGTAAGTGTAAAAAGTCAATCCAATGATTCCAAGAGGCCCCTCAGTTCACCTCCTCCAACACAGTGTAAGTGTTCCAGATCTTAGTAGCCAGCTCTAGCTAAAGAATGGCCATTGGTACCATTTAGGCCACAATACTGTGTAATATACTCGGTTGTAATGGCCCGCTGTAAGGGATGGGATACGCGATGCAGTAAGGATTTTACTGCTTGATTAGATGGAACTTCAGCACAGTTCTGGGGGGATTAATGTTTGACTACTGCTCGTGTACTTAAACTTTAAATGACTTTTCTCCAGCAATGTTGATTTTTGATGGTTAAAGGAATGGGAGGGACTGGGTCTGGCAGGGTGGGGCTGGGATTGGGTGGGTGGGGCTGGGTCTGGCAGGGAGGGGCTGGGATTGGGTGGGTGGAACTGGGTCTGGCAGGGAGGGGCTGGGTCTGGGTGGGTGGAGTTGGGTCTGGCAGGGAGTGGTTGGGTCTGGGTGGGTAGTGCTGGGTCTGGCAGGGTGGGGCTGGGTCTGGATGGGTGCAACTGGGTCTGGCAGGGAAGGGCTGGGTCTGGGTGGGTAGTGCTGGGTCTGGCAGGGTGGGGCTGGGTCTGGGTGGGTGCAGCTGGGTCTGGCAGGGTGGAGAGGACAGCCGGGAAATGCCCTACAGAACAAATCCTCGAGGGATGGGCTTGGTAAAGTTGCCGGTATCCTGGGCTATCTAACCGTCCAAACTGAGTGTAACAGGGTTAGAGAAAAAATAAAGAGCGAAAAGGAAGAGAGGAAGATTAGGAATGACATTGTTCAGTCACTTCTGGCAACCTGAAGATGCTTCCACAGATTAAAGTGAAGCAATCGTTGAAAACGTTGAGAATGTTTTTCCCACATTCCTAGTCAGATAAATTTTAGCTTAATTGCATTTCCCAAAAATCAGCGCTGGATCCTTAAAATTTACATTGTCAATTTTGCTTGATGATAATCATCTTAAACACAGAGGAGCATTTTCAGTAGGCCAGCACATGGGAGACTGTGGTACCTGCCCACCAGTCTAACACCCTCTTCCACCTGGTATCACTGAAAAACTCTGCCAGAGAAGTCACATGACCAGTTGCCAGCTCAGTGTTGCCTCTTCCTAGCTACCACCATGTGTTCCGTATTTGGAACTAGAGGTGGACGGAGCCCTGGTACAAACCAGCTATGTGGCTTAAAAGATTGAATTTTATAAAAGATTCAGATTTATGTTGAACAGGAGCTGGAAATGGTCATGTGTTCGATGAGATTATTCCCAATCTAATCTTGGCCTCAGCTCCATTTTTCTGCATGTTTTCCTTGCTTCTGACACCCCAACAGTCTAAAAAATCTGCCCAACTCACCCTTGTAAATGCAACGCACAAAACGCTGGAGGAACTCAGTGGGTCAGGCAGCGTCTATGGAGGGCAATGGGCGGTCAACATTTCGGGTCAAGACCCTTTTGATTTCCTTCAGCGTTTTATGTGTTGCTCCAGATTCCAACATCTGCAGTCACTTGTGTCCCATCCTTGTAAAATATTGAATGGCTCCACCTCCATAGTTCCTGGAGGGAGAGGAGTCCAAGAATTCTTGACCCTCTGAGAGGAAGAATTCCTCCTTGTCTCCATATTAAATGGATAACCCAATGTTCCCAAACTGTGCACCCAAGTTCCAGATTCACCATTGGCTGGGAGGACGATCCTCTCCGACTTCACTGGTCAGGCCCCACCGCTGCCCAAGAATCTTCTGTTTTTCAATGACTATTCTTCTAAACTCTCACGAGTACCAGCCCGATCTGCTCAAACTTTCCTCATGACAACCCTTCATCCCTGGAAGCAGTCGAGAAATTTTTTCCTAAACTGCCTCCCAAAGTTTTGACCAAAGTTTCCTGTGCTGAAGAAAGTTGCCATTTTTCTGGTGTCCTTTTGCAATTTTTTAATCTCCAGTGAGACCTTCTCTGCACACTTTGCTTAAGTAACATTTTAAAAGAATCAAGATGCTTCCTAGAACGTAGCTTGGTGGACCTGAAAGGTGTGGATCATGGAATACGCATTGAGTTTAGTGCCAGCTGTTGGTGCCAGATTCTGTATGTGGACATGTCCTCGAGCACAAGAACATGCAGAGAGATCGGCCACTGGAATGGACCTGTTCTTGGTCCTAACCTCTGGGATACACCCGTGCTTGAAATTCAAGGCCAGTGTTTCAGTTTGTGTAGATAAATCAGGAATGAATTGAACACATTTGATGAGAGTTTACAATGGGTTTTGTGTCAACTGAAGTATTTCCCAATTTATTATCTTAAGCCATTACCTGAGTTTGTCCTCAGGTTAACTGCTGGGTTTGAGTGTCCACAGTCCATCTTCTCGAGGTATAACTCCAACTGGGAGGTTAAAGGTGTGGCTTTAACCTCCCAGTAGTGGTTAACATCTCAAGGGCCCACAATGCAAAAACCTGCATTACAAACAAGTGAAGGAAGTGGGACCACTTGCTGCCAGTAGCCTGTCTGTCAAAGGGAACGTCAGCTGGCAGAAATCTTGATCCAGACAGTGGTTCTATTGATGGAAATGCAGTCAACTTATGACAACTTCAACCTGGTCAAAAGTTCCAGGCCTGTCCTCAGGGATGATCAAGCAAAATTTGATTCTATGCAAGATCAGGAGAATTTAGGAGATCTAAGATGGGCTTTGAAAGAAGCGAGAGAGTTAGAAGCACACAGCTTTAGAGGAGGGAATTCTAGGGCTTAGGATCTTAAAAATTGCCGGCAAGAATGGTGACATCCCAGCGGGCAGTTGGGCAAGAGTTGGTTAGACCAGGGAGGATGCTGGCGAGGACTCCTAAAACCAAAGCATTGCTTAACTGGAAGCCATTGTGGGTGAATGAGCGGAGGAGTGGAGGTGGACATGGCTCAATGTGAGTTGGGTCACAGGTTACAGAGCCTGGATGACCTTGACGTGATGGAGAGTGGGATCCAACCCAGGAATGGGTCAGTCCAGGTGCACACATACATGGATGAGGGATTCTGCAGCTGAGGAGGCAGGTGGAGTCAGGTGACGATACAGAGATGGATGGACTCGCTGATGTTGTGGGGTCTAACGCTACCCCAAGTGTTGCTTCTTCAGACATCTGCCAGGGTGGCGTCAGTAGTAGGGAACAGAGCTCATTGTCAGAACTGAGGCAAGGACTTTTGACCTTTCCAATACTTAGTTGGATTAAACTAGCAAAGTAAATACTTGAGGAAAATAAAACCCTTGCCGTGTTGTGTCACGTTATGTTCAAGCCAGTTTGCTTCCACTGTGTGAATTTGCAAAGGATGCAAGGGATATTAATTTGGGCAATAACTGTGCTGTTTAAACTGCAGGGAAAATTGAGAGGATCAAGACAGGAATACAACAATGCTAGATTAAAATAATTGTCTTTCAGTCTGTGGGGGAGTGGCTGCTGTTCACCTACCGCATGTTCCCCTCCGTACTTAGATCTGCATTTATACAAGACTGCACCTTCCCAAATAATTCAGAAGTCAGTGTTTATCGAAGGAAAGATGTTTGAAGACAGCAGAGGAAATATATTGGGCATTTGTAATCTGAAGCAGGCTTTTCCAACTTTACCCCTGTACGTTTGTAATTTCATTTTATTTGTCCAAAAAGAACACTGTACCTACATTGATGCTGTGTCACTGACGGCCACACCAGGGAGTGTGTCCACTGATAACCCAGGTGATGCACTGTGCCAGCAGCACTTTGGGGCATTGAGAATATTAATGCCAGATTAACGATTGTTGCAGTACATTTTATTAGAAAGACAGCAAGATTTAAGTCAGTTTTGATTTTCCTACCTGAGCCTATTATTACAATTATAATTTCATGGCCTTGCGATACATCCATATTGATTTTTTGGTAGTTACAGCCGGTATAATCCTGTGACGTTTCAAATACCAGAGAACAGCCTTCACTTGGCACAATGGTCCTTATTTCCAAGCAAATATTTTGTTGCCTTTCTTTCCATTTACTCCACTGTCAAACATCATTCATGTGTAAAGAGATTTGATGCTCTCTGGAATCAGTCACAGAGTTGTACAGCACGGAAACAGGCCCTTCGGCCCAACTCATCCATGCTGACCAAAGTGCCTTCCTGAGCTAGTCTTGTTTGGCCAACATCCCTCTAATCCTTTCCTATCCCCGTACCTGTCCAAACGTCTTTTAAATGTTGGAATTGCACCCGCCTCTGCCACTTCCTCTGGCAGCTCGTTCCACACACCCACCACCCTCTGTGTGAAAAATCTGCCCCTCAGGTTCCTTTTAAATCTTTCCCCCTCACCTTCAATCTATGCCCCCTAGTTCTAGACTATCCTACCCTTGGAAAAAGACTTTGACCATCCACTGCATCTCTGCCCCTCACGATTTTAGAAACATATATAAGGTCACCCCTCAGCCTCTTACACTCCAGGGAAAACAGTCCCAGCCTGTTGATTCTCGCCTTATAACTCAAGCCGTCCAGTCCAGGTAACATCCTTCTGAATCTCTTCCGCACCCTCGCGAGATTAGTCACATCCTTCCTATGGCTGTGCGACCAGAACTACGATATTCTAGGTGCGGTCTAAACAATGTCTTGTCCAGCTCTAACATGACGTCCCAGCTCTTGTACTCAGTGCCATGGATGATGAAGGCAAGCGTGCCATACACCTTCTTCACCACTCTGCTTACCTGTGTCGCCACTTTCAGGGAACTATGTACTTGCACCCCAAGGTCTCTCTGTCCTTCAAAACTCCCCAGAGCTCTGTCATTTACTGTGTAAGCCCTGCTCTGGTTTAATTCCCAAAATGCATCACTTTGCACTTAAATTCTATCTGCCGTTCCTTGGCCCACTTTCCCAGTTGATCTAGATCCTGTTGTAATCTTAGACGACCTTCTTCACTGTCCACTACACTACCAATATTGGTGTCATCCACACACTTACTAGTCACGCCACCTACATTCTCATCCAGACTTAATCAAGATAAGATCCTTGTTAAATCAAAGTGATAAGATATTTATAAAATAATTAAACCTGGATAGTGATAGATTCTCCAGTTTGCCATACTAGGGAAGACTAGGGTATAGGAGATTCTCCTGTGTAAGAGTGAGAATAGGTGTTCAGTGGGTGGTCCCCCAGGGATTAGACCAGATGTTGGGCAGGATGTCCCCCAGAGATTAGACCAGGTGTTGGGCGGGCGGTCCCCCAGGGATTAGACCAGATGTTGGGCGGGATGTCTCCCAGGGATTAGACCAGATGTTGGGCAGGATGTCCCCCAGAGATTAGACCAGGTGTGGGCGGGAAGTCCCCCAAGGATTAGACCAGGTGTTGGGCGGGATGTCCCCCAGGGATTAGACCAGATGTTGGGCAGGATGTCCCCCAGAGATTAGACCAGGTGTTGGGCGGGAAGTCCCCCAAGGATTAGACCAGGTGTTGGGCGGGATGTCCCCCAGGGATTAGACCAGATGTTGGGCAGGAGGTCCCCCAGAGATTAGACCACATGTCGGGTGGGAAGTCCCCCAGGGATTAGACCAGATGTCGGGCGGGAAGTCCCCCGGGGATTAGACCACATGTCGGGTGGGAAGTCCCCCAGGGATTAGACCACGTGTCGGGTGGGAAGTCCCCCAGGGATTAGACCAGATGTCGGGCGGGAAGTCCCCAAGGGATTAGACCAGATTTTGGGTGAGGTTTCTCTCAGGTAACAGGGAATTTTTTTTCTGGGATTTGTGGCAATTTATGTAGTGGGTGCCACCTTGCTGCCTAGCTTCACAAGGGGACTGGACTGGTTCTGGACTGGTCACCTTCTCACAGAGTCAGAGAAGCGTACAGCAGAGAAACTGGTCCCTTCGGCCCACCTCGTCCGTACTGACCCTGATACCTATCTACGCTAATCCCGTTTGCCTGCAATAGACCTGTATCCCTCCACGCCATTCCTATTCAAGTACCTGTCCAAGCACCTTTTCAGTATTGTAATAGTATCTGCCTCTGCAGCCCGTTCCAGATAGATCACCCCACCCTCTGTGTGGAAAACTTACCTCAGGTCTCCTCTAATTTCCCCCCTTCTCACCTTAAACCTGTATCCTCTAGTTCTAGACTCCCCTGCCCATAGATTGGATAGATAGACTCTATCTACCCAATCTATGCCCCTCGTAATTTTATAAGCCTCTACAAGGTTACCCCTCAGCCTCCTCCATTCCATTGAGAATAATCCCAGCCTATCCAATCTCTCCTCATGACTGCAGCCCTCCATTCCAGGAAACATCCTACGTACCTCTCCTCCCTTGGTTCAGTTCCCTATCCCTTCCACCACATGATTCCATCATCCCTCTCTTATCTGGATGCACCTATCACCTACCAGCCCTGTCTCACCCCTCCCTCTCACTTCTACCCACTGGCTATCTTCCCTATGCAGGGTCCCGACCCGAAAGGTCAACCATCCCTTTCCCTCCGCAGATGCTGCCTGACCTGCTGAGTTCCTCCAGCAGTTTGCTTTTTGCTCCAGATTCCAGCATCTGCAGTCTCTTCACTCTGGTGCGTCTCTTCAGCACTCTCTCTGTGGTTACCACATCCCTCCTGTCGCATGGCGACCAGAACTGTACACACGCTCCATGCAGTCTAACCAATGTTCTGTACAGCTGCAACATGGTGTTCCAACTCTTGTACAATGCCGCAGCCTGTGAAGCAAGCGTGCCAAATGCCGCCTTCTCTACCTTATCCACCTGCATTGCCACTTTCAATAGTTTCAAAATTCTTGCTCTCGTGTGGACCTGAGAGTCGGTCACAAGATTGCAGCCTCAGACCCTGACCTGTACAAGCTTTGTGTTGCTTCCCTGCATCTCTGTTCCCTTTCTCCAAACCCAGGGACGTGTTTACCTTTTCATTAAAGCCAGCTTGGTCTGTTACCCGCAGCCTCGTTCTCTGCCCATTCACCCAGTTACCAATCTTACATCGGGGGCTCTGCTGCCGGTTAGTATGCCCCGTGTTAAAGGATGCCCACCCACGTCACTGATCTAACTGCGTTCCTGGCACTTTGTTGCTTTCTTTAGTTTTGATATCTGTCACACCTAAATTGTGGAGAGTTTGCAGACCACCTCCCACACCTTGTCAGTCTGCACACCCCACTCCGCGCTCACCATCTTCAACTTCATTTCCTCCAATACAAAATGCTGCCTTTTAATTCTCATTTAAGGCATCATCAAAAGCCCTGCTTCATACAACGGCCAGTGGGTCCCATTCCCCATGGCTTGCAACCATTTTCTCTTTGTACCTATCCAGTTTTCTTCTAAGAACCTTGAATGGCTTTATCCACCAACCTTATGTGTTTGTCGCCACTCTCTGTGTTTTCCCTCACACCTCCACCCCTCCTCCCACAGTGCATCTCCTGCCCTTTGCTTGCAATCAAGCTCCCCTAGTCCTTCAGTGCTCTGCTCCTAGGTGCAGCTGCACTCTGATCTAAACCGGTCACAATTTCGTCCATCTTTGTCTTTATCCCATGATCTTGCATGCCTCTTTCAAACTAAAATCAAGAACATTTAAAATCCAATTCAGGTGAATAGTGGGGGATAAGATTACACTTGCACCTTTCTACATCAGTGGTCAGTGCTTGCTGGATCACTGCTCCTAGGTTTTGAGTCTCTTGAGCAGACACTAGGCTATTGCAAGTGTAGAATCAGTAACCTTCCCTCATCACAGCTCAGAGCGGCAGGATTTATTCTATCCTCTGATGAGCAGGTAATAATTTTTAATCCTTTTGGCTGTCAAATCCCTTTCTGTGCCAAGTTAAGGACTTCCATTTATAATGAGCCAGAGATGACAGCTAGGATATCAGAGCGTCTGAAAGGACACAGCACGTTAACTAAATCTGATCTGAGGACAGCCGGATAAGAATAGCATGGGTAGGTCACTCAGTTTAAATAACAGCTCAGTATCAGTAGTGGTTGGATATGGCCAAGCACTGACAAGCAAAATGACGAGCAAAGAGGCAGGTATGTCAAACTCTGAGAAGGCTTCCTCAGCTGCTGTTAACGATTTGACTGTGTTAATATGTGCAATGTATTGTTAACCTAAGAAAGCTCTAGTTCCTTTTGAAAAAGATGGAAGAGTTGGAAAGGAATAGGCATCCTGGCCTGCCTTCAGTTGCCTGTAACCTGATCAAAGTAATATTGGCACCAAGTGCCCTTAGCCTGAGTGGTGATGAGTAGCTGATGGACAGGCGAGAGTTGGGGCCTCAGGAGCAGCTCACTGAATTCTGTGGGAGGAATATTGAAGTGGGCCAAGCATCATTTAGTGGAACAAGTGGCTGATCTGAGTGGGACAGTGTTTGCTGTGGACCACTTGTAGTGTCGTTTCTTCCACAGACTGGAAGCCTTTATGCCTTTAAAATTCAAGCTGAACTAAATGAAAATCACCGTGTACATTTTATTTGTCCAGCAAAGGGTGTTTAGGGAAGTTGCTTTACTTGCCCCTGGGCTTTATTGTAAGCATGAAGGTCTCTACAAGCTCATCCATCTCCTGCCCTCTTGATCCTACACCCACTAATCTACTGAAACTCACCTTCCCTGTTAGCTGAGATTAATGATTCCCCTTCAGGTTCTCTTCCTCTCTTCCAAATCATCCCTCTCAAATAAAAAACAGCTATTGACGCACCCTTCCTTACAAACCATTGCTCCATCCCCAACCTTGTCCTTTCCAAACTTGTTGAATATATTGCAACCCAAGTTCATGCCTGTCTTATCCAAAAACCTTGCTGAATCCTTGTCCGAATCTGTAACAAATTTTCTCTGATCAAAGTCTCTATGACATCTGATGTGATGATGACAATCTTGGTCCTGTTTCAGCTTCCTGTGTTCTTTGACTCATTTTGCCACACCATCCTCCTCTGAGCTCTCTCCACCAGTTATAGCCAGAAAAGTCGCCAGCACTCCCCTCTCTAACCACACTCACACAGTTACCTCTGGCGTCCCTCCAAGGATTCACTCCTCCCCACTGGCAACATTTGAACATGCCGTCAGTTCCCACACTATTCTGACTCTCAGCTTTATTTCACCACTATTAATTTATTTTTGTAATTTATAGTAATTTTATATCTTTGCACTGTACTGTTGTTGCAAAACAACAAATGTCACGTCACTAAAGTCAGTGATAATAAATCTCATTCTGAGGCTCAAGAGAGACTGCAGATGCTGGAAGTCTGGAGCAACACACACAAAACGCTGGAGGGACTGACCTGCAAAGTTCCTCCAACATTTTGTGTCTGGTTCTGAGGCTGTCATATTCTGTGTCCAGTATCCAGTACTGGAAGAACAGAGGTTTCTTCCAGCTTAATATTGGGAAGATTGAAGCCCCCATCGCAGGCTCTGCTCCCCAGCCACTTCTTGCTGATAACTGTCTGAGACTGTTCACACATTTCAAATTACATTGGATCCTGAGTTGGATTTTAGACCTCATTTATAGGCCATTGCTTCTTCCACCTCTCAGCCCCACTTCAGCTGGTCTGGAGCAGAAACTCTCACCCAACCCCTTGTTACCTGCAGGTGTTCCAGCAGTCCGACCTGGCTGCTGATGTTGTACTTGCTGTGAAGCTCTGGTGCCTGTGTCCTAACTCACCGCTGGGACTGTTCCCCCATCTCCCCCGCATTCACTGACCTACTGACCTGGTCCCTGCTGAGGCAGTGCCTCAGTTTTAAAATTCTCGCTGTCGCTTTCAGACACCTCTGTGCTTACAGCCTTCGTGTCTCCCTGGCCCTGTAACCCTCTGAGACATCTGTGCTTCTCCACATCCGGCAAGTCTAAAATTATCGGGCATAGGTTTAAGGTGAGAAGGGAAAGGTTTAAAGGGCACCTGCGGGACAACAGGGATGGTGGTTATCTGGATTGAGCTGCCAGAGGAAGTGGCAGAGACAGGTACAATTACAAGGTTTAAAAGACATTTGGACAGGTTCATGGATAGGAAATGTATAGAGGGATGTGAGCCTAGTGCAGGCAAATTGGTCAGCATGGACGAGTTGGGCCAAGGGGCCTGTTTCCATGCTATACGACTCGATGACAAGTTGAGCATTCCCGAACTTAATTCTCTGCCATTGGTGGCTGTACCTTCAACTCCTAAAGCCCCTCTCTGAAATTCCCACCAAGACTCCCCCAGCCTCTCCTTAATGCATTTTGAGCGATCTGCCTCTGACCAAGATTTGGGGATTTGACCCAGCAGCCAGTTTTGGTTTGAAGGAGGTACTCTTCATTCTCCAGTTCTTTTTAGTCTCAAAATTGTACCCTAGACATGTACAATACACATAACCTTATCATACTCTGTCTGAACAAAGCACTAGTGGAACACATAGCTGGTCTGTCAGCAAGTGAAATGAGACAGGCTGGTTAATTTACAAATGTGATGTCTGATATGATGAAAGGTTGGAGTCTGAAGTATTGTTTCCTGTGTAATGCCTTTCAGATGCTATTGTTACGCCCTTCAACCAACCCAACCTAAGCTGGTTGAGGAGTTAACAATTTAATATTCTTTTTCTGCTGTCCACTTGGTGAATGACAGCTCAACGCTCCTGCTCCTCACGTCCTCCCTTTGAAGAGTGTGGTGCAGTCAGACAGTTTCCTCTGCCACTGACTTTGCCTGAGACCCTTCCTGACCTTGTAGCATGAGGTGTCAGCTACTTCTCTTACCAGTGGGTGATCAGGAAAGCGCACGTTTATCAGGTGATCCAGTCCTGTGTCACAAACAGAAAGACGTTGGCTCCAGCTAAGACACAGTTCCACGAGTGCCAGCCAACCTGTAGTGTTGCACTGAGCTGCCACTTCCCATGTGAGACTCTTAGGGAATTCTGCAGGTTTGCTTCCAAGCCGACTCCAGTTGTATACTGATCTGCACACTTCCGGCAGTACTACTCAGGAATAGGAACCGTGGCTGGATTTTCCCTCCCCTGCTTGAGCCACGGTATAGAGCGTGTATCACAAAGCCACAGCAGAGATCGGGTAACACCACCAGACCAGGGGTCACACCTGCATTTTTCCTGCCCTGTGCAGCTCAGAAAAGGAACTGATGGATCCTAAACATAGATCATGAATGAAGGTGTGTTCACATTAACTCATTTTCTTTTGTAACAGCATTAGAGTTCAGTGGGAAAATGTGGCAGTAAGTGGAATAGTTTGTAAGGAGACTTATCTGGATTGTTTGCGATATAACTTTTAATTTGTCTATACACTTGGTGCTCTTAAAACCAATTAGCTGGAGAGAGGACAGTGAAGTGCACGGAGGCCAAACTAGACAGCCATCGAGCTTCTAAATCCTTGGGAAACATAAAATTCTCATACAACTCTTGATGCACCTTCTCCCGTGCCAATAGATATTTAACCGGGGCATTTAATTAACTGGAAATTATTAGAGGAGGAGATCTTGCAGCAATCTTTCATCTTAGAATTATCACCAAATAAAGTTGAAGGAGCATATTATTCTGGAACACATTGACTGGTGCAGTGTAACCAGGACAGTGGAGAGAAGGGACTGGGTTTGAACGGTAGGGCAAAGAGAGGACAAAGTGAGAGGGAGTGCAGAGGAATGTAAATACTGAGATATGGGCAGGGAAGGAGGGAGGAGCAGATGATCATGGTGATAATTACCTGTTTAAAACATATTTCATGATTACACTGAAAATACACTGCGTTTACATTTTTTCTGGAAAACAATACCAGTAATCTTTGCCTCATTCCCCTACTGTAAATTGAGGAAGGTTGGATGTATGTGTAGCTTTGCCAGCTCGTATCTCGCCACACTTTCAGTGGTAACAAATTAAACACTGACTTGTTGAGGATTGAATTTGGACTGCAAACAAAACTGTAATGACTTCAACCAATGTGCTGATGGTGTTTATTTTGGATGAAGGCACTGGTGCTAGTTTAATTGGTTGTGGAATCAAAGCTGTTCCAAAGATGACAGCATGCTAAATATAGAAGTGCCTGGAGACAAGATTTTGATTGAATTTTTGGGCACTCTCACGTGAAAGTCGTGTGTTGTCTACACTTTGGGGATACGCAGTAGTGGTCCTGTTAACAAGCATAAACTAAGCCTGAGCCCAAGGAAGCACTCATGTTTGCTGTGATGCAGAACATGTCATGTTTGGGGAAACTCCTTCAGTCTTGGACATCACATGAACATCTGGAAAAAACTTTCTAGATCATCCATTGATTGTGGTTTCTTCTCCAGGAGAACCAAAATGTGGCCATCACAATAGTAACGGTGGCCCGTGAAATGTAAGAATCATGTCTTCTTCCAATCGAGAATGCCCATTAAAATTGGGCAGGGAAGTAAGATAATCAGTAGTGTGCTCTAAAATTGCTGTAGTGATGGGCATGTTTCTTTAATTTTAACCTTGAATTGTCTCTTTTGCAGTGTGTTTGCCAGGTTATGATCACGTTAGGTCTTCAGCACTCCACATAGCAAACTCCCATTCCGATATAAACAATAGGAATTAAAATAACAGCAACTTGGAAATTTGAATCGTATAGCACCTTGGGCATAAGCAATACTAGTCTGCATGACATCAAGAATGATACGTAGATGAAGGTTTAAGGACAGTGCTGACACACACGTGCCTGCATCATCATTCAGTATCACAGCGATGGAATATGCATTTGCTGTTACGGAAATTTCTGTGTTGTGACTAGGTCTGACTCACAAGTGAGGGTAACAGCAGGGAGCACTCGCCTGTTTGAGTACCTGTGATCAAAGAACACTGCTGGGAGCTAGTACTGTGCTGTATCTTTCATTGCACGTTACAATGCATGCACAGAGAGGGTGGGGATTAATTTTTATCACATTGTCAGCTGTTTAAAATTACACGAATAGCTATTTTCAGCCTGTGATTATGAAGCCAGAGCACAGAGTATGCTTTGTCATTCTATTTGTCAAATGTTCGTGAGATGAATTTGGAAACTGTCAGAATTCTAACAATCGAAGCATATTAAAGCAAATCAGCATCATATTGACAACCTCTGTGGCCCAAAATGTAGAGAGAGGATAAAGGGTGCAAAATGTCATTCACAGGAAAGAACTGTAAATCAGTAATGAGATATGATCTTTAACAAATCAAAACTTTTTATGTCAGTCAAGTGGCAAAACTTCATAGATCTGGGGTACTGTCTCCAAATTATTCAAATCATGATTGAAATGTGTCACCATGTGGGTTTTACAGCAGTTGTACATCTTTCATTGTACATTGATCTATAGAATTTTTACATTGAAATCTAATGTACGATTGCTGCTTACAGCAATTTGGACATTTTTATTTGTGGTAAATAATGCCTCGACGTTACTTTTATTGAAAACACATAAGCTTGTGTGTTGATGGCCAACACTGCTAATTCAAATAGCAGAGGTTTCTGTCACTGTTTTTAATAATTATTTTTTTTAAACCACAGTACAGTCATTGCAAAGGTTAAGATGTTTCAGTTAATAGCAAGCCACAGCCCATACTTGGGTTCTGGGAATATTGCTTAAATGACAATTATGTTATGTGTGATATCTTGTCTTTTGAAAGCAAACAGCTAAGAGGACATCGTGGCTCGGAGGGTCGCAAGTCTTAAAGTAATTACCGTACTTTCACGAAAACAACCTGCAGGGTTTATCTTTTTAAACGTATTCCAGAGGCAATGTGGCTTATATTCGTGGGCGGGTTATATGTGCGACTTTTTTTGCAGATGGCTGGCCAACTTCGGTCTTCCTACAGGTAAGAGGTAAGTCATTGCAAAAGTGAAGATGGCTAAGATTTTAATCTGTGTCTGTGAACAAGGGAACTGTTTTAGCGTTGTTCTGAATGGGCTTTAATCTTTAATCAAGAGGGTAGTTTTATCAGGTATTGTGTAGGACCACTGATGCGGGATGGATTTATTGTGCGGGCTTACATGCTTTCTTTTCTCACAAACTGAATGTAATTGTGGTAATTAGGTTACAGCCCAGGTTTTTTTTCGTGAAATTACGGTAACAATCCAAAGTATGAGCTTACACTAATTAAAATTAATTGTAAAAGTTAATATTATCAGCTATTCCAGGTTCCAATTTTAATTAGCTACTTAATGAAATGAATTATTCTAAATGGGAATTGATACCATTAAGCAGGGGATCAAACTGACATTTTTTTTATCCCCAGTTGTAATGATGTTTGGATGGTATCAAATGTCCCATTTTCTTTTTGTTTTTTTTTCCAGCTCGCAAGCAAGAAATCATCAAATTAACTGAACAGCTTATCGAGGCAATTAATAATGGGGACTTTGAAGCATATGCGTAAGTTCTGGGATCACCTTTGCTATTCATTAACACTTGGGCACTGTCATCCTACAAACCAGTCAAATCATTCACGGAAATATTACAGCAGTTTGTGACCTAGTTCTGTTCAAGAATGCATTCAGCATTAAACTTATCTCCTCAGATCCCACCCTTAAGTGCAAGAATGTAATTATTTTCCACTTAATTTTTCATTGCCTCATTCCTCTATTTACACTCACCTATGAATTTATGCTGTAATGGCATTGACTCTTTATATAGATTTGATATAATCTATTATTGATTTAATCTGTACATATATTTGATTTATTTTTCATTATAGTGAATAGTGTGTAACTCTCAGTACAAAAGAATAGACTGAGATGCCCTTAATATATTTTGACAGGCTTTTTAATTTACGAACTGTCACGTAACAAAATATTTTCTTGGAATGCACTCCTTTTGTAAATCGAGGAATGGCTGAATAAATCTTCAAAAATTGGTTTGCTCCTGCATTAATTTAGATTGACCTAAGAGTGAGTCTTTTTTTTTAAGAAAAGGACTTAAAATCCTGGAACAATTCCTTCAGTTTTTATTTTCCAAGTTTATGATTCTGTCCTTACTGTTCCTGTTTTAAGATCTGGGTTGACCCGTGTCAGCTACGGTAGAAATGGGTTTGGAGGATAGTGTTCTCAGTTAAAGCTAGATGCAGAGTGAACACTACTCTACTTTGCCGTAACAGTGTGCATCAGTCTCAAGCCAAAGCACCAGCTATGACATTTTTCTATTTTTCAGCCTGATTAGATAATACCTTTACTAATTGCTTACAGGAAGATTTGTGACCCAGGACTGACATCATTTGAGCCTGAAGCATTGGGCAATCTCGTTGAAGGAATGGACTTCCACAGATTTTATTTTGAGAACTGTAAGCAAGTTGAAACAATTAATACTGAATTGAGAAGAATGTAAAATAATTCAGTTTAGAATTAGTACTGTAACAATGAATATCCTTGTCTGTATTCTCCAATAGAATCTACCCTTGCTTCAGCCACATACATTTATGGTTTCCTTCTTTACCTCAATAGTTCAGACATGGACTTACGCAACTACTTCTTGTCATCAGCAAGTTATTGATTAAAGTGAATATTCCTGTTCTCCCTTCACCTTTCAATGTCCATTCAGTAGTCTGTCCAGGAAACAAGATCATGCCCAGAGTCCACAGGGAAGGTTTTACGAATGTGTTCCCTAAGTGCATGTTATTTTCCATGTGATCTGTGAGGTGAGTCAGCCTCACACTTGTACCGTCTGATTGTACAGTTGATGAAGAAGCAGCCATTCTGATTAGACTTGTGACACCAATCCTGCTGTGCTGTCACACAAACATCTTTACCTCCTTCAAAGGAAACTTGACGCCTCCACCCACTTCCCTTCTGTACTGCCCCCTGCTATGCACATTGCACATCCTGACATGGAGAGTAGCTTGCTCCCATGACTCTATCATTCCATTTGATACACCTGTTTGCTTATGTGCAGGGAGCTTCCTCCTCTTTACCTCCTCATGCTAAAGTCTGGTGTGTTATCTCTGCTCCTGCCCAGCAGTGTGCTAGAGATCGGGAATTCAGTGCAACAAATATGCAATTGAGTTTTACCGCTGAAATCCTGTTTCAGAATTGACATAAGCACCTGCACAGTGCACTTATATTTTACTAACGGCAAAGTTTTACATTGAGGATATTATAATTACAAGTTAAGGACTGTATGCATAATTACTGCTGATATTAACTTAAAATAGAAATGTGTTTTCCACTATATATTTTCTTAATGCATTTTTGGGATCTGGTGACAATGAAGGACCAGTAGTGCAGCATTGGAAGGGAATCTGCAGGTGGTGGGTTCCCTTGTGCCTGCTCCCCTTGTCCTCTTTGGGGTTAGAGGGTGTGGGTTTGGGTGGCACTGCGCTCTGGGTAACTGTCGTGCATTTTGTAGATGATAGGTGAGGGGAATGAGTGTGGCTTTTAGACAGGCACACGCATATGCAGAGAATGGAGGGATATGGATCATTTAGCATTGTGTCTGGCCTTGTGGGCCGAAGGGCATGTTCCTGTGCTGTTCTGTGTTCAATGGTGGGATGCCATTCCAACAGGTTGCTTTGTCCTGGATGATGTTGAGCTTCTTGAGAAGGGTTGACCCTGCACTTATCCAGGCACATGGAGAGTATTCTGTCACACTCCTGACATGTGCCTTTCAGATGACGAAAGGGCTTTGGGAAGCCAGGAAGTGAGTCACTTACTGCAGGATCCTTCAGCTCCGACCTACCGTTGTATCCATGGGATTTAAGTGGTTGCTCCAGCTGAGGTTCTGGTCAGCGGTGGGTGAACCAAGGATTTTGATGATGGGGGATTCAGCAATGGTAATGCCATTGAATGTTGAGGGTAGACGATTGGGCTCTCCCTTGTTGGAGATGGCCATTGCCTGGCACTTCTGCCACTTATCAGCCCATGTTGTCCAGGAACATAAGCACCTGTTGATGAGGACAAAGGGAACTGCTAAACCGAAATGGCAGAAGAATAACTACTGTGCTTTTTCTCTCCTGCAGTGTTATCTAAAAACAACAAACCCATCCACACAACTATTTTGAATCCTCACGTCCACTTGATTGGAGAAGATGCTGCCTGCATAGCATACATACGACTCACCCAGTACATAGACATTCAGGGTAGGCCGCGGACAACCCAGTCAGAGGAGACGCGGGTCTGGCACCGCCGGGACAGCAAATGGCAGAACGTTCACTTCCACTGCTCGGGTGCCCCAGCAGCACCACTCCAGTGAAGGTACGATTGTGGGCTTGTGAATGAAATGGCAGCACAGCCAAAGGAGGGGAAACTGAGATCGTTTAAACAGACGTCACTTAGCATGGCCACACATCTGCTTCATTTTCTCAGCACTAGGATGGTTGCCTACGATGGGTTTCTGTTTCAGCTATGGAAGTTTTAAGCCTTGTGAACCCCACCCTTCGTGTCTGTGCTACAGTCCCCACAAAACTCGGAGAAGTTCTGACGTTACTCAGCAGTGAGCCCACCTCCCTGTGTGATCAACGTTTGCTGTGAATTCTTACCCCCCTCCCCCTTTTCAACTGTTCCTAACACCCATCCATTTGCAATCATTGTTGAATTCCACAAGTACTAAACAAGGGTTCACTTGTGTGCATGTGTTTCCTTCGTAGAACCAGCCCTGCACCTCTGGTCATTTCACTCATCCAGTTTTTCAACCCATATTTCAGCAATGGCGGGTCTCAGCAGGCAAGGCCAAGTCTCCGTCTCTACTGTATTGTGATATTGCCTGTTAGTGCTCTACAGACTAACTTTAATCATTTGTGGTTGTGTAGCAAATGGTTTTAACCTCCCTTGTCACTGTGTGCTGTACAATCCATTGGTATGTCTGTTAGTATTCAATGATCCAAGTACAGCACTCTCCATGTGCTTTTGTGAACAGACACGCTTGCCTTCATCGGTTGGGGCATCGAGTACAAGTCATGTTGCAGCTGTGTAACACCTTGGTTAGACCACATTTGGAGTATTGTGTGCAGTTCTGGTCGCCCCATCATGGGAAGGATGTGGGGGCTTTGGAGGGGGTGCAGAGGAGATTTGCCAGGATTAGAGAGGATGAGCTACAAGGAGAGGTTGGACAGACTCAGGTTGTTTTCACTGGAGCATTGGAGGCTGAGGGGAGATCTGATAGAAGTTTATAAAATTACGAGTGGCATAGATCGGATAAATAATCAGTCTTTTTCCCAGGGTAGAAACGTCAAATGCTAGAGGGAATAGCTTTAAGCTGACAGGGGGAAAGTTTAAGGAAGATGTGCGGGGCAAGGTTTTTAAAACAGAAAGAGGTGGGTGCCTGGAATGTGCTGCCAGGGTTGGTGATGGAGGCAGATACAATAGTGGCATTTAAAAGGCTTTTAGACAGGAACATGAACATGGAAGGATAGGGATCATGTGTAGGTAGATGCGATTACTTTCATTTGGAATCATGGTCGGCACAGACATTGTGGGCTGAAGGGCCTGTTCCTGTGCTGTACTGTTCTGTGAATACATCTAATGAGCACACATGTTCAGTGCCTGAAAGGAACACTTTTCTACCTCCAGTACTACACTTGAAAACACAAGAATGGCATCTTGGCTTCCTTTCAAAATCTGCGTTCATGTAGAATTCAGATCTCTATCAAGCTGCCCAGCTCAGCAAATGCCAGGGTCTGTACACAGTTGCTTATATTAATGAAGTGGCAGCTCCACTCTGGCCTCACTGTATTCTTGCCTTTGGTAAATCAGCCTGCTTTTATATTTGGTTTCTCTCTCCCACAGAGCTGAAGAAGTTAACAGAGTTGTGTCCCGAGCAAACATTCTCGCTGAGCCGCCATCTGGTGGCCCCTGAAGACCAGCAGTGACATGCACGTGTCCGCATGCACATTATGCTCCTGGTGGCTGCATAATTGTCACGTTCGTGGAACTATATGGTGTTTCTTTCAGCCGTCTCAAGATGCAGACATTAACAAAAAAAACAAAAAAAATTTACAAAAGGCTACAGTATATGTACTTTATATAATTCATATTTGATGGCAGTGATTTGTACAATTCATTCAAAACATTTGCCAAAGCATGAAGGTTAAAATTTAATGGTGATTATCCTAATGTTGGAGGGTTAGTGTTCCATTTTACATTTTCTTGTACACTAAAGATGTGTCATTTGTTCTTTCGAAAGCATAGATTTTGATGTAGTTATGCTTGTTTCAGTGGAACTCAGGGCAGCTGGAAACAAGGCCCTGTCGCTTCCGCTGACACTTCTTGCGTGGTTTAAGGCAGAAGACGGCCAACTAAATTAAACAGCCAATACTTCATTCAAACAGGCCTCATGACTAGTTTCTAAATGGGAAAACAAAGTAGTCTTCTGCCATCACCAAATTGTGACAGGAAGTTGCTCCTGTGCAACTTAAATACATGAAGAAACACGGCAACATGATTTATCATTTCTTATGCCTTTTGTGTGTGTATTGAAAAAGTTAGCTCAATTTATGGATTTTTCTCTCGTTTTGTGTGAAATGTGTTTATTTGATATAACAAAGTTTAAAGTAAATAACTTAAAAAGGTAACAGGTACATCAGTTATGTGAAAATTGAAAAGATTCAGTAGAATTCCTCCCAGATTATATTCATTTAAGAAGTGAATGAGTTAACTATATCATAATTAAAGTAGCAAGATCCAATACAGTGTTCTTTACTGTTTCCTTATACTGTGCTACCAACTCTAGAGTTTATGAGAAACCTGTTGCCATCTATTAACTGTATATGCATTTTTACAGAGTTGATGCATGTTATATATTTATAGCCAATAATTTTGTGTTTAACTGCCATATGGGTTCAGATGATGTACCAAGTTTTACTGCTTTAAATTGCACATTCTTGGATGCGTGTAGTAATACAATGTGATGCCTAAGCTCAGTGTGGCTGGACAGCCTCTCGGAAAGGCATGATCACTTTGTTGTTTCTTTGTTAAGCTTGTGTAGAAAATAGTTTACTGAAATGGACAAAAGAATTTTTTTGCATGACATAATTAACCCTGTTAGTTTCTAAAATGATTGCCTGTAGAGCTATACGTTTCTCTTTGCCTCTCCTTTCTGAGCTTTGTAACAGCAACTTTTTTGTCTGATGATGTGTAATGGAAACCTGGTTTGCATGCATTCTACCAACCGTTTAACGATTTTGTGCAGGGGCTGTGAAAACGCATCAAGAGGACTCCTCTTTTCGTGTTTTTATGGATGTTTTAAATTAGACAGCTAGGGGTCTTAATCGTAATGAGCTGTGCGTGGATCATATTTTTTTAATTTTTTTTTACGAGGGCTGTGGAACCCATGAATTAAACAAATGAGTTTTACCTCATTTTATGCCTCGTGTGGCTTGAAGTGTGGAAAAGTTGATTTTGCTGGAGATATTTTTACGGTTGAAAATGATGGACTATATTTGCTTTTTACACAGCAACTTGCCTGAATATGAAATGTGATTTCTTTTTAATTATTCAAGTTCTCTGCAGCTGAACTTCTGTCAGGTCTGGTTTATATGAGGACAAAAACATTATGTTACAGGATGTGGTCTATGTGTTCCTCTCACCATTTAAAAATTGTTGATATGTTAGAAATAAAACTTGACTCTATGACTATTGTGTGAAACGACTGCTTTGTGAATGAATGAGTCGTAAGTTATTGACTGTGTATACGTTTCAATTAATCGCAATTAAATAGTAAAATATTGCCCGAATATGAATAAACTGTAGTAGTCCTAATGAAGACTTTGGGGGGGGGGGGGGTCGAAAATAGACTTGTCACATGGTGCCTGCTTTGGGTGACAGCGTTGTAGCAGCACCCTCTTTCCCTCTCACATTCCCTTTTTCCTCCCATCTCCACTTATCCTCGCTCTCCTGTTCCTCTTTCACCTTTTCCATGCCCTCTCTCCATCGTTCCCCCACCTTCCCTCTTCACCCCCCTCTCTCTATCCCTCCCTCTTCTCCCACTATATCCCCTCCCCTCCACCTTACCTCTCTCCCTTTCCACCCCCTCTCCCCACCCTCCTTTTTCCTATTTACCCCCTTCTCTCTCCAAAGAACACAAGGAAACAGTAAGAGGCCCTTCAAGCCTGCCCCACTAATCACATGATCATGGCCGATCGATGTTGGCCTCTTCTGTGCCAGTTCCCCATAACCCTCAGTTCCTTGGTCTTTCAACAAATTTGTACATCTGTTGATCCGGCCTCCACCGCCCTTGGAGGCAGAAAATTCCAGAGATTCACCACATAATTTTCAACATAGTTTTAAGTGACCACATAGTTTTAAGTGATTAGCCCTTATTTTGTAGGTACATCCCCACAAATCTCCCACTAGTGAAAACACCTACCCTGTCAAACCCCCTTAGGATCTTGTACGTCTGAATCAGCTCACCCTTCATTCTTCTAACTCCAAGGAATACAGGCCCAAACTGTCCAGCCTCTCTTTTTAGGACAACCCTCCCACCCCAGGAATTAGCCTCAGGAATCTCCTTTAGACTGCATCCAATATCCTAAGGGGGCTAAATCTACAAAGTATTCCAGGTGTGGCCTCACCAACACCCTGGACAACTGTAACCAACCCTCCCTTTTCTTAACCTCCAACCCCTTTGCAATAAAGGCCAACATGCCGTTTGCCTTCTTAACTACTCGTTGGACCTCACTGCTAACTTTTTGTGATTCATGCACTAGAACACCTGGATCCCTCTGAATTTCATTCGTTTACAGTCTCTTTCCATTTAGATAATAATCTGCTTCTTACTGAATACATGACCTCACACTTCCCCACGTTAAACTCCATTCACCAGGTTTTCACCCGACGTAGCTATATCCTGTTGCAGAATCACAAATGTCCTCATACTTTCCACCTATTTTCCTATCATTTGTAAACTTGGAAACCTTGCATTTTGTTCCCTTCTCTGGCTCATTAATGTGAACAGTGAACAATTGAAGACCAAGAACTGATCCCTGGGGTACTCCACGAGTTACATCCCTCCAGCCTGAAAGGAACCCATTTATTCCAACTCCTTGTTTTCTACGTGACAGTTTTAAATCCGTGCGAATGAATTTCTAACACTAGTATTTTCTGCCCCACCTTGTTCAGACTTTGTCAATTCCCCTCTCAATCTTGATGCAGGGTTTCAACCCAAAACATTGACAATTCCTTTCCCCTCACAAATGCTGCTCGACCTGCTGAGTTCCTCCAGCAGATTGTTTGTTCCCCCCCAACTATCATAATCCACAGCACTTTCATTTCCTCTTGATTTATTAAACATCCTGTTCTTGCAGCCCTCCCCCTCCTATTTAGTTTAAAGCCCGGTCCACAACCCTATTCCTGCGATTTGCCAGGACACTGGTCCCAGTATGAATCAGGTGAAGCCCAATCCAACGAACCAACTCTCTCCTTCCCCACTACTGGTGCCAGTTTCTCATGAATTGGAACCCATTTCTACCATACCGAGCTTCGAGCCACAGTTACCGCTCTAATCCTATTTTACCCTTCGCCAGTTTGCACATGGCTCGGGTAATAATCCAGAGATTATCACCCCTGTAGATCTGCTTTCAGTTTTGCCCCGAGTTCCTTGTAACCCCTCATCAGAACCTCCACCCTGGTTCTGCCTGTGTAGTTAGTGCCAATGTGGACCATGGATCCTCCCACTCCCACTTTCTCTCCAGCACAGAAGAGATGTCCTTAAGAGAACATCTCTTAAGAGAACCCTGGTCCTAGACAGGCATCAAAGCCTCTGGGACTCGGTCTCTGTGGCAGACAGCGTGTTACCCTATCCCATATGACTACCACCTTTTTATCCCACCACTTGAATGGCTCCCTGTGTGATGGCGCTATGCAGTCCCCACCCTCATCCACACAGGGAGCAAGAACCCCGTATCCGTTGGACAAGGGAAAGGGCTGAGGCTCCTTGGAAGTATCCTCTGGATCCCTCTACCTGGTTCTTTTGCAGTCACAGTGTCTTGTCTCTCGCCATTCGCCAAATCAGACTCCTGCTTATAAACACACAAAGCGCTGGAGGAACTCAGTGGGTCAGGCAGCGTCTACGGAGGGAAATGGACAGTTGCTCCAGATTTCCAGCATCTGCAGTCTCTTGTGTCTCCATCTCATCAACCCTCAGCAGAAGTTCCTTGAGCAGCCATCCTAATCCCCTGCCTTCTCTCCTTCCCCTCTTCCCTCCCCTGCCCACTCTCCCTTCCCCTTCTACCCCATCCTTCTTTCCACTATCCTCCACCGCCCGCCCTCTCCCCCATCTCCCATCCCTGCCCCCTGACTTCCCTTTGTCCCTCTCCCTCCCCCTCTTCACTATCCCTCCCCTCTTTTCTCCCCTGCCCTCTATCCCTTCCTTCCACTCCCCCCTTCCTTCTTTTCCCCTGCCACCCACTCCCCTTCTCCTCAGAAATGGTTACAGAAAGCAGCAGAGAGATTTAAAGGTTATAACATCGACTCAAAGGACACCAGGGCAGAAAGTTAGTGAATCCGATCAGGAGAAAAGGAAAAGGCAGGTCATGTTTTAAAATCTGTGCCGATATGTGGATCCTGCCGTGCGGACTGAACCGGCCACGTGCTACAATGCTCGGACAGGGCTCTGGGTGTTGACATACTGTGGATTATTGACAGTGATGTTGAACTGCGTTGGGCATCCAGGATGGCTGGTGCAGGCTCAGTCACCGATAAATCAGATGGAGGATCCACGATAAATCATGGAGGATCATTATCATTAATATCATGGTTCATTTGCACACTGCCTTTTTATGATTTTTTATATACTTTATATTTGTGTAAGTATGTTTGTTTTATTTTATAGTTATAATTGCTCTTATCAATTTACTGTTTTGGTTTTTATTAGGCAAGGGAGTGCCATCGTAATCTCGTTGTGTTGTTGTTGCAACAGTACAATGACAAATAAAGAAATAAACAGAAGGCACGGTACAAACACCCTGCAACAGCCTGCTCCCACCTCATGCCTTCCCGTGTCCTGTTCACTCTGCCTTCACAAAGGTGACCCTTTCTCCCAGTCACTGCATGCTCCCCCTCCCCACCTCTTTCAGTTACATCCCCATGCAACCCCCCATCCTCCGTCCCCTCCCCTCCCCATCGGCCCCCCTCACCCCCTCATCCCCCGTCCCCTCCCCATCCCCCGTCCCCCCACCCCTCCCCCGATCCCCCGTCCCCTCCCCATCCCCCGTCCCCCCCACCCCTCCCCCCATCCCCCGTCCCCCCCACCCCTCCCCCCATCCCCCGTCCCCCCCCCTCATCCCCCGTCCCCTCCTCACTCCTACCCCACACCTCCGTCTCCCACCGACAGACCGCAGGGATCGGGAGCAGGCCGCTCGGCCCACACCTGCTGCTGTGACAGCCCCATGGTCGGCCCTCCCCCCTCCCCCCAGGACCTTCGATGGCAGGGCCCCACCCTCACAGCCCACAGCTCCGGCTGCTCTGCGGACCCCTCACGGTCCATCGCCCCGAGGCCGCCCTGCCCACCCTGTCCATGCCGACGACCGGGTGCCCCTCTGCGCCGCGGCGATGCTCGGGGTCCCGGACTCACGGTAAATCCCCTCAAAGGCGGCAGCGCCAAACCTCCGCCCGGGCCCGGCCGAGCATGCGCACACCTCCCGTCACCGGCCCGGCCGAGCATGCGCACACCTCCCGTCACCGGCCCGGCCGAGCATGCGCACACCTCCCGTCACCGGCCCGGCCGAGCATGCGCACACCTCCCGTCACCGGCCCGGCCGAGCATGCGCACACCTCCCGTCACCGGCCCGGCCGAGCATGCGCACACCTCCCGTCACCGGCCCGGCCGAGCATGCGCACTGCTTGGCCCAACCCCTTCCCCCCGCACGCGCAATTACCGTTAGTGACTAAACGGTTCCGTTCAGAGGACGTTGTGAACGGTCGATCTGTTGTGAACAATTAATCTGTTGTGAACGGTTGATCTGCTGTCGGTGATCCGCAATGTAAACAAATCCGTGTCTGCCGTTAGAATGCTGTCAGCCCCCATAATCCTGTGCGAACGCACCATGGCGGCGCCCGTCACAGCCCGGAGCTGCAGCCGGCGGACGGTAAATGTCCCGGCGGGAGGGCGGGAGGGGCCGGGGTCCGGTCCCGGCGGGAGGGCGGGAGGGGCCGGGGTCCGGTCCCGGCGGGAGGGAGGGAGTGGCCGGGGTCCGGTCCCGGAGGGAGGGAGGGGCCGGGGTCCGGTCCCGGAGGGAGGGAGGGAGGGGCCGGGGTCCGGTCCCGGAGGGAGGGAGGGAGTGGCCGGGGTCCGGTCCCGGAGGGAGGGAGGGAGTGGCCGGGGTCCGGTCCCGGAGGGAGGGAGGGAGGGGCCGGGGTCCGGTCCCGGAGGGAGGGAGGGAGGGGCCGGGGTCCGGTCCCGGAGGGAGGGAGGGAGTGGCCGGGGTCCGGTCCCGGAGGGAGGGAGGGGCTGGGGTCCGGTCCCCGGGTCCCGGCTGGAGGGAGGGGCTGGGGTCCGGTCCCGGCGGGAGGGTCAGGTCCCCGGGTCCCGGAGGGAGGGTCAGGTCCCCAGGTCCCGGCGGGAGGGGGGGGGGGGGGCTGGGGTCCGGTCCCGGCGGGAGGGTCCGGTCCGGTCCGGTGTCGGTCGTTGTTTTCTTTCCACCAGTTTGCTTGTGAAATCCCGTCTGAAGCCTTGTTGACAAATCAGAGACCAGCGCAGGACCAGGGCGTCTGCGCCGGGCTAATTAAACACTCAACTCCACTCATCCCCTCTGCCTACACACTGTCCATCCCGCCACTCTCTGTCTAAGAGCCTCTTAAACGTCGCTATCATATCTGCCTCCACCACCACCCCTGGCAGTGCAGTTCAGGCACCCACCACTCTGTATAAAAAAAACGTGCCCCGCACATCTGCTTTGAACTTTCCCCCTCTCACCTCCAGTCTGTGCCCTCTAGCATTAGACATTTCAACCCTGGGAAAGATACCGGCTGTCAACCCTACCTATGCCTCTCATAATCTTATAAACTTCTTTCAGGTCTCCCCTCAGCCCTCCACCGCTCCAGAGAAAGCAACCCAAGTTTGTCCAACCTCTCCTTATAGCTTATGCCCTCTAATCCAGGCAGCATCCTGGTGAATCTCTTCTGCACCCTCTCCAAAGCCTCCACATCCTTCCTGTAATGTGGCAACTAGAATTGAATGCAATACTCCAGCTGCAGCCTTATCCACTCAGACATGAACTGTCAAGCTCCAGGGCAAGGTTTGCATATATACCTGTTTCTCAGTCAGACCGAACCCTCCCCCCTCCCCCCCCCCCCCCAGCACAACTCCCCCTTGGTCATTCCCCTGCCCTCAGAGTGAAACTTATTTGTATGCACAGGTGCAATGAAAAACTTACTTGCAGCAGCCTCACAGGCACATAACACCAGCTGCACAACATTCACAAGAGAAACAAATTATACAAAATTATACAAGAAAGAACACAAAAAGAGCAACAAAAAAAGTCCATTATAATACAGTAGTCAATGTGGTCATAGTGTTGCTCTACTGAGGTAGTGATTAGGAAGTGAATGGTTGAAGGGAAGTAGCTGTTCTTGAACCTGGTGATGTGGGACTACAATCTTCTGTACCTCCTGCCTGATGGTAGCAGTGAGAAGATGGCATGACCCGGATGGCAGGGATCTTTGATGATAGATGTTGCCTCCTTGCGGCAGCACCTCATGTAGATACTGCCAATGGTGGGGAGGGATATACCCGTGACGTATTGGGCTGAGACAATTACTCTCTGCAGTTTCTTGCATCCCTGCACATTTGAATTGCAGTATGTGAAGGTTCATACTGTACACTAAATTGTGGCCAATGATTTGACCATGGCCAAAGTTAAATTGCCCTTTAGTGGCTGTTCATCTTTACCTCCCTTTTAAACCCTAGCACAGCATTTTCACCCCTTCACTCATCTGGCACCACTCAGTCAGGGAAGATTAAAACCTGGTCAGGCTGTTCTTAAAAAAAGCAAAGACTCTATAAACAGGGATGCATCTCAGGGCAGACACAAGAGACTGTTGATCTAGATTCCAGCATCTACAATCTGCTGGGGGAACTCAGCAGATAGAGCAGCATCTGTGGGAGGAAAGGAATTGTCGACATTTCGGGTTGAGACCCTGCATCAGTCCTTTTCCTCCCACAGATGCTTCGCAACCTGCTGTGTTCCTCCAGCAGACTGTTTGCTGATGTATTTCAGAGGCCTGGCAATTTATCCACTTCCAAAACAAAATGCTAAACTCCTACGTCAGCATCTTTCTGCCACAGCCCAACTCTTTTTGTCCATTTGTAGTGGCTGTTTTCAGAACAGAAACCAGAGAAATTTTAAGCTGTGTGTAGACAAATTGAGCAGGCTTGTTCTTTTAAAAAAGGATCCAAAGTGTTTAAACGGGGTCATAGATTACAAGAACAGCATCTTTTATTTTAATCAATTTTTATTGCTGTGACTGGAGGCCTTGGTATCATGGAGTCTGAGAAAAGTGTTCAAATATCATGAAATAGTTTTGATGGAATAAGAATGAACAGAGTGGTTCCTGAGGTAGAAAAGCTGAGGGAAAGGGAGAACTTTCTCTTATAAACACAGTGAGCTGTTATGGTCTGGAACACATTTCATGGACGATGTGAAGGAACTTGGATAAACTTGAGGACAAATGATTTGCAATACCAAGAGGAAAGTGCACGAAAATAAGTAATCAGATAGCTCTGTCAAAGACCTGGCACCAGCAGGATGGGCTGTTCCTGCACAAATTGGTCTGAAATACTATGATTCTATAAAGTTATCCTCTCCTTTGCTGCTAGTAATAAACTAAGCTGCATAGAAGTAAAGATATTTAAATTGTGTGTTTAAGCCACAGTTCAGAGTGTGTTGCCAAGAATAACTTGAAATCCAACTTTTTAATTAATGTTGTAATTTAAGCACGTACAAAGAATTGAATTCAAAACAATCCCAGTTGAAGTTGCTCACACTGTACCCATGAATTGCAGGTTGAGTCACTTTGGCAATGTGTCTGGAAGAGAAATATTCAGACAACGTCATCATGTTTAAAGGTAAATAACAAGCATTATCAAGTGTTATGACCAATATCTTTAGAGATTGGCTTGAATTAACCCATTGTCACAAAACAAACTTGGATGGATTTTTAACTGGTGAGAGATTTGCCATTTGGGAGGGATGGAGGTGACTTGAAGTGAAATAGAGAGGTAATTGACTGGAGGTCACATTCAAAAATAATCAACCAAAGAACTGGAGAAGTTGAACAATTTCTCAGCAGTTGGAGATATCTCAATATCTGGAACACACTGCCTGAAACAGTGGGAGATCAAATTCCACGGTGACTTTCCTCAGGCAACTGAACATTCCCGTATAACCCTGAAAACTAATTCTCTTCAGGTAAAAGGCTGCAGTGGGAAACTAAATCATACAGTTCTTTAAAAGAGCTAGCATGGGTATGATGGGATGAATGGCCTCCACAATTCTGATTCCAAGTACTACATTTCAATATAATCCATTGCCAGTTTACAGCCTAGAAATTATTGTTGGCAGTATTAGCCAAAATCCAGCTCTCATTTTTAAAATTAGTCTTCTGGCATGTTGGTAACTTGAGGATTTGCTGCTGTTCATCACTGTCCAAGTAATGTGTACAATAACTAATGCTTCAGTCATCCCTGCGTACAATATTCAGCTGCAGGTCGGTGTCATAGACTTTCCCAGTTGGGATTGGGGAACCTGTTCCTCAATCACTGCTCCAATTCAGACTGCTAAAGTAACAATTCCAGGCTAGCCCAAAACAGCAGTGGGAAGTATACATCACTTGTTGATGGTAGCTGATGATGATGATGATTTTGGAAAATAAATAATTCAGCACCATCCATTTGTTTTACCCTGCATCATAATTACATGATTTTTATCCCAATGTAGAATACCAGGTTCCTTTTTCCAACCTTGCCCTAACCATCAACCACAGTTCCCACACATTGCAAAACTTGCCTACTTGACTTCCAACTCATGAAGTGCATACAAAGGAATCTCCTCATAAACTGCCTTGTGATGCAGGCTGACTCATTACAGATTGTTGAATTTTGGGCTTGTTTTATTAGCAGGGGAGACAACTTTTATACTCCATGTCCCTTGCAATGAAGGCCAAATGCCTATTAGCTTTCCTAATTTTTGCTGCATTACCTCATTTTGGGGGCGGGGGAAGGGCGTAAATTGTTTCAGCTGCCTTGCAGTGTTAAAAGGAAAAGATACTAAAACATAGACTCCTGTTTCTAGAACCGAGCAGCCCGCATTCGAGTTGCCAAAGGTGATAAGCCGGTTACTTATGAGCAGGCGCATCCACCTCACTACATTGCTCACAGGAAAGGTTGGCTGTCCCAGCACACAAGTAAGTGGGTTGTAACTTTCTTTCATTGGACATTACTTGCTTTTGAGTACAGAAACTCTGCAAAAAAAAACTAAAAGAATTAATAAAAATGCAACATGTAAAAAGGATAATTTTTTGTTTAAACTGCTTCCCAATAAACATAAGAAATAGCAGCAGCCATTTAGCCTCTAGAACCTGCTCTGCCATTCAGTAACAAAATGGATGATCCAATCTTGGTGTCAACAACTCTTTCCTGCTCTCCCCTCAATCCTGAATAGTTTAAGTATCTGTCTGTCTTTGAATATATTCATCGACTCCTCCTCCACACCATTCTGCAGTAGAGAAATCCAAAGATTCACAGGGCTCGTTCTGAGATTATGGCCCCTAGTTCTTGATAAACTCCAAAGAATTTAGGCCCAGCCTTTCCAACCTTTCTCATTCAACAACCCCTTCATCCCAGGAATCAACCTCATGAACCTTCTCTGCACTGCCTCTAATACAAGTAAATATGGAGACCAAATTACACACAAAATTCCAGGTGGTACCAGCACCCTGTAAAGTTGCATCAAAACATCCCAACTTTTATACTCCATGTCCCCTGCAATAAAGGCCAACTGCCTATTAGCTTTCCTAATTAATTGTTGTATCTGCACATGAACTTTCATGGACCACAATACCAAGATCCCTTCACTGTAAGATTTTGTGGTCTCACAAAATTAAAAAAATTCATTATCCCTCCCAGTTGGTAACCTCACATTTTCCCCACATCAAACTCCAGCTGCCGACTTCTTACCCATTCATTTAACCTTCTATCTCCATGCAGGCTATTTGTGTCCTTCTCCCCACTTGCTAACCCACCCATCTTTGTTACTTAGGCAAATTTGACTCCTGTCCACTTATTCCCTTCATCCAAGTCACTAATAAATATTATAATTAGATGAGGGCCCAGCACGGAACCCTGTGGCAGCCAAGTAATTATTGTTAATATGAAAGTAACCCATCTAACATTTTTCCTGTTAACCATTCCCATATCCATACCACAATATTACCTCAAATCTTTGTGGCACTTGATCAAATGCCCTCCGGAAATCCAAATGCCACTACTGATATCACTTTCTAACCAATACATCTGCTAAATCTGCAGTAACCTCCTTAAAGATGCTAAGATGCAGGCCACCAGCTCCAGGGAACTTGCCAGCCTTTAATCCCCATTAGTTTGCCTGGTACTTTGTCTCTAGTGTTTGTTTTAAGTTCCTCCCTCACTATAGCACCTTTATCATCACCACTGGGATGTTTTCAGTCTACTGTGAAGACTGAGCCAAAGTAATTAGAATGTCATTTCTCAATTTCCCGTTATTAATTCCCCATTCCCTTCTAAAGGAAGAATGTTTACTTTGGCTACTCTTGTACAATGGAAGCCCTTACTATCTGTTCTATTATTTGCAAGTTAACCGTCAAACTGCTTCTTCCCTTTGGAAAATTGAGAAACCAGCCAGGGATGACTTAAAATTACATTCTTGGGTTGTTAACCTTCAACACTGTGCCTTCTCATGGAATCGTACAGCACTGAAATGGTCCCCCTCAGCTCACTGTGATATCCATCTACACTAATCCCATTGGCTTGCATTAGGCCCATATCCCTCTTCACCCTTACTATTCAAGTACCTGTCCAGACTCATTTTAAACATAATTGTATCTGCCTCAACACCTCCTCTGGCAGCTCGTTCCAGATATTCACTACCATCTGGAAAAATTTACCTCTCAGATCTAACTTTCTCTCTTCTCACCTTAAATCTGATCTCAGATCTCCTGCCTGGGAAAGAGACTATCTATGCCCCTCAATTTTATAAATCTCTACATTGTCCCTACATTCCAGTGAGAATACAAAGAGCCTATCCAATCTCTCCCTTGTAAGTACATCCTTTCTGAATCTCTTCTGCACTCTCTCTATTGCTACCACATCCTTCCTGTAGTGTTTTGACCAGAACTGTACACTGTACTTAAGTGTGGTCTAACCAGTGATTTGTACGACGGTAACGTCCCAACTCTTGTACTCATGTCTCAGCCTAGGGAGGCAAACATGCCAAAGGCTTCTTTCACTATTCTATCCACTGGTGCCTCCATTTTAAGGGACTTGTGCCTCAAGATCTCTCCGTACATCAGTGCTCCCAAGGCCCCTGCCATGTACACTACATGTCCTACCAGAATTTGACCTCCCAAAGTGCATTACCTCAATTCTTGTCTGGAGTAAATTCCATTTTCCATCACTCTGCCGAACTTTCCAGCTGATCCACGTCCCACCGTATCCACAGACAACCTTCTTTGCTATCTACAACTCCACCAATTTTTGTGTCGTCTGAAAACTTGCTAATCAGACCACCTACATTTCTCAGCACAGATCCCCACAGTACAAGCATTTGTTACAGATTTCCAGTCACAAAGTAACCATTCCCCCTATCACCAGCAATTTTGGATGCAGCTTGCCAACCCACCTCAGACCCCTCGTGTCTTAACTCTCTGGGCCAACCTACCATGTGGGGCATTGTCGAAGTTCTCTTTCAATTTGATGCACTCTTGATCAGCCAGGGTTGGAGCATCCTTTTAGAGCCTCTCTCTTCAGAATACACCTTTGTTAAGATTAATGAAATGTCTCCTCAAGTGTCTACCCTTGCTGATCCATCTTCCCACTGGAACAACTTGTTGGGAAACTAATTGCACATTAGTACAAGATTGAGTTATTCTTAAAAGCTGTTTAATATGCCATATTATTCTATCTTCAAATAATTCAAACAAATTTCACATCATAAGACAATGAAAATAAATCTAATTCATTAATGGCATGTAGATGCAACAAGTGACTAGCTGAGAGATGGAGGTGCGCCTGCCTGAGGGTGGTGCTATTGAGGGCTCGGATGTTAAGTTGATGTCACTTGAAGAGCTGCCAGTGCAGCACACAGTTAAAAACGTCTTTGATATCTTCAGGCAATCTGGATGGTGAAGAGGGAGCTGCAGATCGCACAATTGAAGATGTTTTCATCCGTAAGTTTATCTATGGAACTTTCCACGGATGTCTGGCCAATGAGATCATGCTGAAGAGAAGAGCAAACACCATTATCATCTGTGCCATCTTCATTCAGAAACTTCCTCCACAAAAATTTTATTTTCTAATAGGCTATACAGAGACTCTGCTCTCCTACCTGTACAAATGTCCAGTCAAAATGGAAGTGCAGACAGTGGATAAGAAGATTGTGTACAAATATATCTGACAGAATGCACAGAAACAATACTCCCTGGATATTGAATGAGTGGCATTGCCTGATTTGTTTCTTTTAAATAAACATCTGCTCTGCTTGGTGATTTGGATCCTAGACAGAAAGTGCTGCAGTAATTTGAAGCATTTTTCATAAGTACCTTTTCCAAATTTTGGCCTTTAGTTGCCTTCTCAAAGCCATTCCATATTCATGGTTGTAACACGGGGTATTTCAATGGCATTGTAAGGTCACTCACACTGAACTCCATGCCATCTCCAGCACAAGTTAAAGTACAAGGGAACATTAAACCATTAACAAAAAAAGCAGTAAATTTCCAGATACACCAGTCATCTATTACCGAGTACTCTGCCCGAAGGAAAAGAAGAACATTTTGCAAAACCAAATTCTCAGCTTCCCAGTCTTAAATCATTTCCCAGTTAACCACCATTAAGTGGGTTCACAGTAGCTAGGAGAGGATTTGATAGACTAGGCGGGCAGATCGCCCCTTTCTATATAACTGAGGTAGGCCACCAGGGGTACGCAGGAGGCAAACACAGTCCTAGACCCTGCAGCATTACCATAGACAGCTGCTGTGTGCATTGAGCCAACAGGTTGTTGCCAATCTTCAGTCCTACTGCTGCAGTAAAGGGATGTTTAAAGCACCCAATGGTCATCTTTACTAAAGGCACAGTATATTGTAAGTGTGTTTGTACTCTTGGTCACATATTAATAAAAGGACAATGTAAAATTCCTGGGTTTCACTGTTTTAAACATGATAGAGAGGGGGGGTTGTAAAAGGTGGAGGGGTTGCACTACCAACAATGGAAAATGTCACAGCAGTACTCAGAGGGGACATGCTGGAGGGCTCATCAACAGAGGCAACTTGGGTGGAGCTCAAAAATAAGAAAAGTGCAATTACACTGATGGGATTATACTATAGGCCCCCCAATAGCCACTGAGAGGTGGAGGGACAGATATGTAGACAGATTATGGAAAGGTGCAGAAACAACAGGGTTGTCATACTGTGATACTTTAATTTCCCCAGTATTGATTGGAACTTCCTTAATACAAGAAGCTTAGATGAGTTGGGATTTCTTCAGTGCATCCAAGAGGGGTATTGAAACAGTCTGTGGAGAGTCCAACTAGAGGAGAGAACATACTGGACCTAATTATGGGAAATGAGCCAGGCCAGGTGACAGACCTGATAGTGGGGGAACATTTTGGGAATAGAGACCACAACTCATTATGTTTTAAGATAGTTATGAGTAAGGGTAAAATTGGATTTTGCAGGAAGGTACTAAATTGGGGGAGGGCAGATTACAACAGCAGAAGACAGGAGCTAAGGAGTGTTGATTGGGAGCAGCTGCTATCGGACAAGTCTGTGACTGACATGTGGGGGTTGTTTAAAGACCAGCTGATCAGAGTTCAGCACATTTCTGTACAGAGGGGATAGGGATGGTAAGGTAAGGGAACCTTGGATGACCTGAGATCTCCTAAATTTAGTCAGGAAGAAAAAGGAAGCAGACACAAGGTACAGGAAGCTAAAAATAGACTGGGTCCTTGTGGAAATAAAGGATAGCAGGAAAGTGCTCAAACAGGCAATTAGGAAGGTCAAAAGGGGCCATGAAATGTCCGCAAGCAGGATCAAGGAGAATCCCAAGGGACTTTATACTTGCATTAAGAAAAAGAGGTTAACTAAGGAGAGGGTAGGTCCATTCAAGGATAAAGGAGGGAATTTGTGCTTGGAATCAGCAAGTGGCTGAGGTACTAAATGAGTACTTTGTGTCAGTATTTACTGAGGAGGATTTTGAGGATAGAGTGGGGAATGCTAATGTGCTGGGGCATTTTGAGATTAAGGAGGAGATAGTGCTGGGTCTTCTGAAACGCATTCAGGTGGATAAATCCCCAGGGCCTGATGGCATATATCCCATAATATTGAAAGTAGCAAGTGAGGAGATTGCTGGGGCTTTGACAAAGACCTTTGTGTCCTCACTAGCAACAGGCAAGATCCTGGAGTAGCAGCAAATGTTGTGCCTTTGTTCAAGGGAAATAGGGATAATCCAGGTAATTATAGGCCAGTGAGCCTCACATCAATGGCAGGGAAGCTATTGGAGAGGGTACTAAGGGATAGAATTTATGCACATTCGGAAGGGCTGCTTAGGGACAGTCACCATGGCTTTGTGTGGTGCAGGTCATGCCTTACAAACTTGACTGAGGTGACAAAGGTGCTTGATGAGGGTAAGGCAGTGGACATTATCTCATGGACTTTAAGGCATTTGATAGGTTCCTCACGGTAGGTTGATCAGAAGATAAAGATGCATGGGATCCAGGGTGAAAACTGGCTTGCCCATAGAAGACACAGAGTAGGGGTGGAAGACTGTTATTCTTGCTGGAGGTCTGTGACCAGTGGTGTTCTGCAAGGATTGGTGCTGGGACCTCTTGGTTGTGATATATATCAATGACTTGGATGAAAATGTAAGTGGGTGGATCAGCAAGTTTGCAGATGACACCAAGATTGGCAGAGTTGTGGGCAGTGTAAAGGACTATCAAAGAATACAGCAGGATATAGATCAGTTACAGATATAGGCAGAGAAGTGGCAGATTGAGTTTTATCCAGGCAAGTGTGAGGTGTTGCACTTTGGGAGGTCAAATGAAAGGAGTAAGTATACAGTTAATGGTAGGCCCCTTAATAGCATTAAAGTACAGAGGGATCTTGGGGTCCAAGTCCATAGTTCACAGAAAGTGGCTACGCAAATGGATAAGGTGGTAAAGAAGGCATATGGCATGCTTGCCTTCATTGGTAGGGGTGTTAAGAGTAAGGAAGTCATGCTGCAGCTATATAAAACTTTAGTCAATCTGCACGGAGTATTGTGTGCAGTTCTGGTTGCCCCATTATAGGAAGGACATGGAGACTCTAGAAAGGGTGCAGAAGAGATTTACCAGGATGTTTCCTAGATTAGGTGTATGAAAAAACAAGGTTGGACAAACTTGGGTTGTTCTCTCTAGAGCATTGGAGACCTGATGGAGGTTTTTAAAAATTATGAGAGGCACATATAGGGTAGACGTCAGAATTTTTTTCCCAGGTAAAAATGTCAAATACCAGAGGATGTGCTTTTAAGGTTGGGGGTGGGTGGGTGGGTGGGGTGGGGTGGGGTGGGGTGGGGAGTTTAAAAGGTGATGTGAGGGGAAAGGTTTTTTTTAAACTCAGCGGTAGGTGCCTGGAATGCATTACTTGGGGTAGTAGTGGAAGCAGGCAGTTTGATGGAGTTAAAGGGGTTTTTACATAGACACATGAATACGAAGGGAATGGAGGGACATGGATGATAAACAGAAAGAGGACATTTAGTACAAGTTGGCATCAAGAACCATAACTGTGGGCCGAATGGCCTGTCTCATGCTGTATGTTAAAATCTTGTGTTTTTACACAAACTACAACCAATACACTACTGCTTAAATAACTGAGAATACAACCCGGACTAACAAACCAGAGACCCTACTTCAAACCCTATATGGCTGCTGAGGAATTTTAAGCTTAGTTATTTAAACAATTCTGACTTTTAATAGCACTTATTCTAAGTAATGGTGACAATCAGGTGAACTGTAAAACCATCAAGTTGTTTTTAAAACAAAACAAACCTCGTTCACTAGTTAGTTTGAGAAGGGAAATCTGCTGCACTGAGCAAGTCTGCCCTACTCATGACTACTTGACAAGTTTATGGGCATCATGTACATAGTTCACTGAACATGGTAACACAGTTAGGGTGGTGAAGGTGTATGGCATCCTTGCCTTCATCAGTCAGAGCATTGAATACAAAAGTTGGGGTGTCATGTTACAGCTGTACAGGACGTTGGGGAGACCACACTTGGAGCATTGAACACAGTTCTGGTTGCTATGCTATAGGAAGGGTGTGATTAAGCTAGACAGGGTGCTGAGAAGATTCACAAGGTTGTTGCTGGGACTGGAGGGCTCGAGTTACGAGAGATTGGATAGGATGGGACTGTTTTCCAAGAGTCTTTTCCCCCAGGGTAGGGGAGTCTAAACCTCGAGGGCACAGGTTTAAGGTGAGAGGGGAAAGATTTAAAGGGGGATCTGAGGGGCAAGATTTTCCATGCAGACAGTGATGGGTGTATGGAACAAGCTGCCAGAAGAAGACATAGAAACGAGTACAATTATAATGTTTAAAAGGCATTGGGACAGATATATGGAAGAGTTTAGAGGGATATGGGCCAAACACAGGCAAATGGCACTACCTCAGGTAGGCACCTTGGTCGGCATGGACAAGTCAGGCCGAAGGGCCTGTTTCTCCATGCATTATGACGTATAATGTCTTCTCACTTGGTTCAGGCTTGGTACATCTGTGATTTACTTTGGAATTGGTTTTGCTACATTAAAGGCACTAGAGAAACAGCTGCCGTTTTAGGTTATGTTGGAAGGTAAATGTGCCTCCTGATTATTTCTGTGCCCATGTTTTCCCACTCGCCTTCATATCCCTCAAATCCCATACAAAGAAAATACCGCGCAGGGTTTTAGACTCAGTACCAACACCAGGTAACCGAAACATGAGAAAATTGATGGAGGATTTGCATTAAGATAGCCTCGTACAACATCACAAGGTTCACAAAAGTCAGGCTAGTTTCCACAATCAACAGCCTTTCCATTTCTGGAGTTATAGTGGCAGAGTC
The DNA here is from genome assembly GCF_009764475.1 of Pristis pectinata. NCBI lineage: Eukaryota > Metazoa > Chordata > Chondrichthyes > Rhinopristiformes > Pristidae > Pristis > Pristis pectinata. Next base: position 18,812,754 of record NC_067433.1, on the reverse strand, counting down.
GTACAGCAGCGAAATAGGCCCTTCGGCCCACCATGTTCATGCCAACCTTTTCCCCCATCTACACCAATCCTATTTTCCTGTATTTTTCTATGCCTTGCCTATTTAACTGCCTGTATAAATGGGTTATATATCATTTAAGCCCAGAAAGTTTCAAACTTTAGTTTCTACCTCGCATCTCTTCTTGATTACACCATGAAAACATACAGCATTCTGCCACATCCCTTTAAATTTTCCCCACTGTGTTGGAAGTTGCGTTTCCTCTCCATTTCCTCAATCTCCTCCCTTCAACTCCCTCTTTGTTCTCAACGCCAATCTTATCACCTCCTTACACCGGGTTCTGAACTTGAACCCACGTAATGTGCAGATCCACCTGGCTTCACATTCCTCTTTAAAAGTTTGAAGCCAGTCTAATAGAATAGCAGAGAAACAGGCTATTCTGATTAATGCCAATCTTTCTCTCAGGGCTCCTTCCATTTTATTTTACCTAATCTCATCAGCATAGTTTATCCCTCTCTCCCCTGTGTTTAACCAGCTGTTCCTTAAATACATCAATACTCTTCATCTTAACCATTGTATCTTCAGATAATTAAACCCTTTGGGTTAATCCCTTCTGTTCTTCAAAGCACAATCCATTTGTTTGGATTTGTAAAATTTCTTACCTAATCTAATTGTGATTAGAGAACGACACAAGAAATACAGCCCCTTGAACCTCCTCTGCCATTGTGATCAGAGCTAACCTTGTGTGTCATTCACTTTCCCACCCAATCCACTGTTCCTCTGAAAGCCTGTTTAAAAATCTGTTCACTTCAGCCTTGAGAATTCTCAACAACTGTATATTGATTTGATAGTGAACTTCAGTGATTTACATTGCTCTCTCGAACCCACTTCATCATTCAATTAGATCTTGGCTGATCCTTTATCTCATCCATGTTCTTGTTTTTTTCTCCACTTCTCCAACAAAAGAGCTGGTCATTGAGCTCGAAGCAGGGCAGAGTACACACCCATCTGTATCAATAGTGCTGAGGTGGGGATGTTTGAGAGCTTCAAGTTCCTAGGTGGAAATATCAGCAATAACTTGTCCTGGTCCAGCCAGATGGATATCATGGCCAAGAAAGCACATCAGCACCTCTACTTCCTCAGCAGGCTAAGAAAATTTGGTATGTCCCCAGTGACCCTCACCAATTTTTTGCAAATGCAATAATGAAAGCATTCTATCTGGATAAATCACAGCCTGGTATAGCAACTGCTCTGCCCAAGACCACAAGAAACTGCAGAGAGTCGTGAACACAACCCAGTTTATCACGAAAACTAGTCTCCCTGCCATCAACACTTCCCGCTGCCTCAGGAAAGCAGCCAACATAATCAAGGAACCCTCCCACCCCAGTCATCATCCACTTGGATTTCTTGCCCATTGGATTGGAATCCAAGTTACAAGACGGTCACTTACCTGCATCTTGCTGCCACTTTGCCAGTATTGTGCTCTCCCATTGTTACTGGGGTGTAGGACAAGCTGAGGAGTTTTGTGCTTTTAACTTCACATCCAGGATGTGGGCATCACTGCTGAGAAAGAGACAGTGGGCTGACTCCCTGAACTGCTGCAATCTTTATAGCAATGGTGCTGTTTCATGATTGGTTGGATGATTTACCAGATCGTCACACAAAGACTAAAGTTAGAAAATCAGTGCCAGGGTTTAATCTGGAGGACATGAAGTTCCCAAAGTTTGGTTTTGGACTTGAGCACATCCAAGCCAAGTACTGTTCACTGCATCCACCAGAATCGTGCCCAATCACCAACTTGCAGAAGCAGCAAATCCCATAGGAGGCTAGTCAACCCAGTCAAAAAAATACAAAGGCCAAATTTGCCCATTGGTTTCCTCTTCACGAGAACTTTCTTAAAGAAACCTTATTTATACAACAGCTGTCCCTGAGAGAAGCATCAACCTGGCATGCATAACGTGCACAATTATTTTATTCATACACATATTTCATAGATGTTTGTTAATAAAGCAATTAACAACTATTTCAAGATAAAAATATGCAACAACTCAAACAATCTTGTTGCTAAACACGGTGGAAGGAGATAAAGATATTTGGATTTATTTGAAGGTGGCACGGTAGCGTAGCGGTTAGTGCAACACTATTACAGCACCAGCGATCAGGGTTCGATTCCCGTCGCTGTCTGTAAGGAGTTTGTACGTTCTCCCCGTGTCTGCGTGGGTTTCCTCCGGGTGCTCCGGTTTCCTCCCACATTGCAAAGACGTACGAGTAGGTTAATTGCGTTTAAAATGGGCGGTGCGGACTCGTTGGGCCGGAAGGGCCTGTTACCACACTGTAAATAAAATTTTAAAAATAATATGATTTAACACAGAGTTTGGTGCTCTTTGCTTCTCATAAAACAGTGCATTCACATGACTAGTTTCTGTTCCACCTCTACATAAATATACACAATATGAAATCTCACCCCGTACTGTTTAGTTCCTCAGGTTTAGCAATGTCCCAGCGTACATCAACCAGTGCATAACAACGGCGTTCTTTCCCATCATTGAATGAAGTTGGTTGATCTTTTATTTCTTCCCCCTCTTCCCTTAAACCAACTAACCCAATTAACCACTTAAACCCTCCTCCCTCCATGGTTCTCCTTGCCATTCATAAACCCAAACCTCTCCAAAACACCACTGCCATACCCTATTCTGCATCATCGCTCTTGCCAGTCACTTCAATCTACAGTAAACTACATCAACATCCCATCTTCTCATTCGACCAATTTGTGTCTCGGTCAATACATCCCACAATTATTCCTCACACCCATTCAGCTATCTTCTCCAGCCTCCAATTCCATTTTGAAATGTTCTGTGCAACTTCTAGTGGCTCTGTTCCCCTCCTGCATTTTGAAGCTCCATCACTTCCATTTCACGTCCCTCCTACTCTCCAACCGACTCAGTCTGTCTCCATCCATAAGGCATGTGATTTTCTTGACTAAAATTATTAAATGTCAGTCATTCTGGCTGCCTGCAGATTGTGCCCATCTTAAAAAAAACTGAAAGCAGACCCTCTACTTTAAAGTTATTCCTACCCCACCCACTCCCTATAGAACATTGGATTGTCATTAAAACTTACTAGAATGTAACCATGGCAAAATACTGAACGTAATTTTTTTTAATAGAAGTTATCTCTGGTATTAATAGTATACAATAGAATCATTCTTACATTCAAATACATAAAATTCAATAACAAACTGCCCAGCTACTGAGGATGGAACAATATCTATGTGCATTCAACCTTTTTCAATCCACAAATTACAGTATATGTGGAGACAAGAAGGTTGCATAACTTGCAATCTGTAAACAAATAGTAACACAAGATCATCTTTGCAAATAGCACCCCACCCCTCCCCAAAGTGTTAAAAAAGGGTTGATGCTAGTGTGCCATCAGCTTTATGAACACTCTAATCCTGCCTTTGTTTTTTTTTACAGAGATTAATTATTCACTAAGTAAATCTGGTGTGCTATAACAAACCAGATTAACTTTGTATTTTAAGTAAATGGTAATATATACAACTGCTTTTGCCAATTTGCAATGCAACGGTGTTGAACAATACACAAGGAACAGTCCACTATTTGGGAGTGAGCCTTATCGATTGCCAATTAGTCAACACAAGGTGATACGGGAAAATATACTGGACCAAATGTCCATAAATTAAGTCACAAAATCTAATATAGTTGTGAAATAATACCAAACTATCACTAGCATTTGACTGGAGTTGAACTTTGTGCATTTTCTTTTGTATAAACGGCATCCAAAAGAGGAAGATTTGTTCCTGATTTTCAGAACAACTCAAAAGCCCTTGTAATGCAGATGTATAACACTGAATGTCTATTTATGTCACATCATTGCAGCTGTGGCCAATTGTGAAGGTTGGATCCTGGCAGTGGGCTCTTCAGAGGAATTCCTTCAAAGACACTTCTCTGAACTTGCTACTGTCAAGACAGGGAAAAGATCTTAACAGAAAGTAATATAACCAGAACACAACTATCTGGGAATGAATACTGGAGCTCTGGTGCCCATGTCCCAACAACTGAACATTGCAAGTATTCCCTGAAGTTTGTTGTGGCAAGGCCTCTATTCGGATTGGTTTTCCAGCTTGTTTACACAGCCTCATACTCTTCAAACAAAATTATACACTTCTAAGAAATGCAAACAGAGTCAAAACCAGTTATCGTGCTAACCATAAAGAGCACTATTTTGAGATTTACTGCAGCAACACCCACCCTTTTGAACAGTCAGTTGAGTTCAGAAGCTGGATAAGGATAGCATTCCCCATAAATAACTCATCTGCACTTTCTTGGCGACCAGCAATCAGAGCATGATTTGAAAATGTAACAAGGTTTCGTGAGGCTTCTTCACCTCGGTTATTATTTGCACTGCCACCGTCAATACAATCCAGATGGAATGGACAATGCCAGACTAGTATGGAGCTGGCCTGCGTATTGGGCCAGGCCTGCTTTCTGAGATTGCTCCTGTGCTAATACTTCAGTGTGGTGAGCACACCCCTTACACCCATCATTCTGGCCCATTTATCCAGAACTTTACCCAAGACCACAGCAAGGAAAGGTATCAACCACTTCCATTGGTTGGCAAACCCTTGTACAACCCAACAGATCAGTCTAATCTCAGGTCTGAGAGTTCAAAGCCTTTTTTTTCCTTCAATATCACTCTGATCTGACCGGAACAACGTTCTTTCAGAAAATGTCATTCAAAATGATTGAATGAGACTTGCTAAAGTTACACTTGAGGGAACCCCTAAATAATTCACTGCTAACCATACAGATAAGAACAAGATTACTAGACTAAACTCAGTTTCCAACCCTGCATTTCATGTAAATGGTTACACATGTATTATCTGAATTCTATGCTAAAACTTTGCACTTTGAGTTCAAGATTGATTGATGACTAAGATATGTTATTAAGTCTATCCAGATACAAAACTCTCATTGTCAAACTCTCATTCATAGAGTGTAACCACCAACACACTCAATAAATGGACACACTTCCAGCTCTGTTACTCTATATGGAATGGAACACCATAGGTTAAAACCATGCTCGTGTGTTTACACATGTAAAATAGCATTCCTTTCAATTACCAAAGACAATCAAGTAGAATCACAACATAACTGCTTTCTATTACCAGGTAACTAAAGTAGACCCAGTAGGCTGTGGAGGTTACAGATAAAATTCCACATTGACCAGCAAAAATCTTCTTCCATTAATCCTTTATGGAGTTCAGCAGGTATATACATCCAACCGTGGTGTTCAAAATAAAAAGATTGAGGGCTTCCAACCAGAAGATTTTATTTTCCATTCCAACTTTGGCCTTGGCAGCCAGGGAGTACAAGTGTAACTAATTAAATAAATCCAGGATTAACGAAATCTGCCATCCTCACCCATTGCGGCCTTAATGCAATTCCATGTTCATTAATGAGGATAATTTTTTTAATTGCCATGTCAGTTTTGGGGAAACCAAGGACAGACAATAAATTGCCACAATGCCCATAATCCGTGAAGAAATAAATGATTTAGAGGCTGCTGGTCATCAAAAACTGGTCAGTTTTTTGGCAGCAAAGTGAAGCAAGAGGTAACGCTGGCATCTCACAGCTCCAGTTACCCAGGTTCCATCCTGGCCTCTAGTGCTGCCTGTGTCCAGCTTGGACATTCTCTTTTTCCACCACTTGGATTTCCTCTGGGTGTTCCAGTTTCCCAAAGACCTGCTGTTGGGTTGGTTAATGGGCTGTTGTAAGTTACCCCTAGTGTAGGAGGGTGGGCTTGGGAGAGAGAATGGGTTATAGGGAATAATGGGATTGTTCAGAGCTGGTATAGACTTGACAGGTCAAACAAAAGCCTTCTATTGCATAAAAATATGAAATATTAAATCATCAATGTAACTAGCCTGGGACTAACATGCACGACATGTTTTGCTCTTATGTAATTTGGAGGAAGATGATACATTCACACCTGATTAAGGTTTCGTTATAAAGCAATGATATTTCCTATCCATTCAAGAGTGCAAAATCTTATTTCTAATATCAAACTACCCATCTGGCTCACACACTTCACCTAGTAATACTGTATTAACCACATTTGTTCATTATAAATCCATTCCACAAGGCATTTGTAATCCTTTGCAAAGTTTTTTCAATATACTTTAATTTATTAAGGACAACACATGTTATAAAACATCTGATTTTGCCAGCACATCTGATGATACCAGCCATTCACAATTAAAATAGTAAACATTCTTGGAAATACCCCTCTTCCAAAGTCAGACAAGAGGGAGACAGGATCTGAGCTTTTGCATGTAAATTCTTACATCCTATAATGACAGATATAACCAGACCAGTCAACAACAGTCAAAGAAAAAAGTTAGTGTCACATGACATACAATCCAAACATTTAGTCACATATGGCAAACACACTTAAAAAAAGTGAAGTTTTAAGAAAGGGAGGAAAATAACTTAAAACAATCCACCACCGGAGCATCTCCTCATACTGATCCACTGAAGGTCAGGTTTCAAATGTTTTTTTGTGTGAATCAAGTTCAATTAGGAAAAAAAAGGCTTGTAGCACCATTCTAGGAAGTCCCAAAGCACTTTATAATCAATGAAGTACTTTTACAGTCACTGCTTTACTATAGGAAGAGAGTCAGCCAATTTGTGCAGAGCAAGCTCTCATAACCAGCAATGTGACATTGACCTTTGATGTATATTCCACTTCAGTGATGTTGACTGAGGGATAAATATTGGCCAGGGCACAGGAGAACTTCGTTCTTCTTCATGATAGTGCTAATGGGATCTTTTACGTCCACTCGATAGAGCAGACAGGGCTTCTGAACATCAGATGTGAAAGAAAGAAATCTTTACATCATCCTCCTAACACAAGATACATTTCATTCATCATTTCTGCTGGGCAGTCTGTTGGACAAGAACGAGTGAGAGATTTGGTGGGAATGGGGAGTTGAAAATGGATCATCTCGATGACATGCTTCTCCTGTTACACCTTTATGGCTTATCCTCAGCCAAATGCCAATCTGCATTTCCTTGACCTCCTCCACCCACAACCCAGTTTCTGCACACTGCCCATGAAAGTTTGCCGAACACAAGAGACTGTACATCATGTCACTTCAAAAGTGCCACCCAGGCAGCCACATACATTTGTTGGAAAGGTCTTTTTTTTTTAAAATGTTTATTCACATAGGTATTAATTAATTTACAAAACTATATTTAAACAAAAACACTACTTCTAAATAGGGAAAATAAAGAGAAAAAAAAAATCACCTTCCAGGCAGATATGTACCCTCACTGGAATAGTGGTGCATTGCACAACAGCATCAACCATGTAGTGTATTCAATGTTACAATTGCACAACAAAGTAAAACGTTTAAACAGAGGTACATACAAGACATTATAATTCTTAGTTCAGTGCTCCAAGCTAGTTGCTGGGGAGAGACATGGGTCAGAGCTGTTCAATTAATAGAGAGGGAGAGAGAAAAAAACTGATTGGAAACACTCAGTTAATCTGGCAGAATCTATATGGAGCCAACCAACCTTTAAGGCCTTCAGCTGTTTTTTTTGGAACTTGTGTCACTGGACTATCCAGAGTTGTTTGTATTTCACATGACCAGATGAATGAGGGTTTACTGCAGTCTGCTGACAAGCCATCCTAAATTACAGCCACCTGTGACCATGTTCCTATAAGGTACATTTGCCCATACTGTGTTAGACTCACATGTGCTGGCTTCTCAAGTTCATCCAGTGCCACCCTATTTAAGGTTATCTGGTCTATGCCCAATTGAACTTTCAGGGGAGGAAGATATTCGGTGTTGCTTCTGGATGTGTAATAGATCAGCTATCTCTAAACTACAATGCCAAGAGATCTGTGGATGGGGGCTGGATGATTTATCAACCTTGGCAAATGGGAGCATCTCTATCGAGAAACTTGGGTGCACAATCCAGTAAGGGCAATGAGGCATTCCTTCCATTGGCTTGGTTTGAAGAAGGAACTTAAGGCTATCCTTCCATAAAGTGTTGAGGAGGAAGAGAAGGGGAAGGAGCAGAGAAGGGGGACACACTAGAGAGAATAAATATAGTCATTCAAAAAGAATTTAAGTTTTGTTGAAAACGCTGGAAAATAAAATGCAGTGTTTATACATCTGACAGGAGTCCAGAGTAGCCTGAGCGACACTGCGGTATGAGAATCAAAACTCAACATAAGAAATGGTGGGGGGTGGGGGAGGTGGGACCACCACCATCACTATCAGAGCACACTGGATGCACATTTTGTTTCATTAAGTGTTGAAGTTGGTGACAGTACCAGATTGGGCATAGACTAGCAAAGGATGCAAGGCAATTTTAGGAAGGAGATAATATACAGGAGGAGGCCTGTTTGTAACTAGGATCAAGAATACATCTTCCTCTTCAATCAGCTAGTCTCTACACATATGTTTTCAATATAGGCTTTTTATGCAGGCACACAAAAAAAAGAGCTGGAGATAGAAATCAAATGCTTTTGATAAAAGATTACGAAAATATTTTCCCAGCTGTCCCACACTTCACTATCCCGTTCACACCACTGACAATACACGGTTACTTCACAGGAATTGTGTCACCTAAGGTAGGAAGTATTCAACAGTCACAGCTCAATGATGACTCAGCAACCAGTGGAAAATGTACTCAAAAGGGGAAAAGTAAAGTTGGGAAGAAGGTGGAGAATTGGGAAAGACAAACTTAAAAAAAAAACGAGCTACTGGGGAAACTTGGCAGTTTAACTTAGAGATGTTTTTTGAATGGATACCCTGAACTTGCAAAACTTGGATGCAATGGATGAGGAGGACTTTTTTTGCTATTAAATACAACATGTGAATAATGTTGAAAAACAAAAATCACAAGTTTATTCTACCAGTTCTAGTATCAGAATGAGAAAGGTGTAAGGTTATTTTAGATATACAGACATATTTAAATGTTCATTATATACAGAAGTACTTCATAGAATCATAGATTCAGAGATTAAGGAGAGATTTACTAAAAGTGTTCAAAATAAGGATGGGTTTGTGAGAGAAAGAGAGGAAAAAAAGTGAACAGGAATGGCCTGTTTGTTTGGGCAGCGTTAGCAGATACAATAACGGGAAAAAATGGACAGCTCAGAGCTGCACAGGCACATTGGGCCGAATGGCCTCCTCCTGCATGGTAATGATTCTATGATTCTAGGCATACTTTCAATTAGCTGAGTATTTTATTTGTCCATAAAACACTCATTCTCTTAAGAACAAAGATGACATTTTAAGTTTCAGTTTTTAAAAAAAACATGATATTTTTCTATCATAATTTTGCTTTTTACATATAAATGTATAAAAATAATAAAATCACGTCTGTCAAACTGTAGCCATAATGGTAGTGCCAATAACACAATATGAACTTCAAAAAGCAAAACTTGAATTAGAATGCTCACTTATACATGTGGAGAAAATACAACTGTAAATATTACAAGTAGGAGTAAAATCTGGAGGTGTTTTCCACACTTGGATATCGGTTAACATCCAAGGCCCAGAACAAAAGGTTTGCATTTGCTGAACCTCAAGTAAACCATTGCACCAGCAGCTGCCACCCACCATCCTGGGATCGAGACCCTTCATATTTCCTTCCTTGCCCTAGCAAATGTTGAGGCTCACGACCTGTTCACCTGGCAGTTTATCACCACTTCCAACATGGATTTTAAATTTTCCCCAATCCTACCGAGCAGATCTTGGCCCACTGCAAGATCTATAAAATTAACGAAGTGCTGTACAAAATCCACTTTCCATTTTAGAGACTCTGGAGAGGGAGTGGCCATCCCATGTCCTGTCACGACCCACCAGTGAACCTCATTGTCCATTGTCTTATCCCTCCCCCAAACCTCCCCACAACCTCACTGTGATTAAATTTAAACATTATTTAAACAAGCTACATAACATTATCCTTGGGTTTTGGTTTTAGTGGAGATGGGCAAGGTTCCCTTCAGACATCAAGTATCTGACGCAAGTACAATACACTTGCAATTTAGAAAAAAAAAGACAATTTAGAACACTATTTCCCAATTGTGACAATAATTCTTAAAGACTAAATTACCAGCTTTGTCACATTAAGGTGTCCAAAATAAAAACTAAACCAAAATAACATCAAAACAATCTTTTGGTCATCTTTACTTACTCCCTCAATACCTCTGAGTTTTCCACTTCATGATTTACAATCCACAGAGCCCTTTATTGTGGAACACTAAAGGTTGCCCTGATAAATATTACAGTCACCCACGCCTCCATTGGGAAGCGTTCATTCGTTGGTTTCCTCGCTAGTGTCCTCAGCTGCCGAATTGTTCTGTAGACTGACGGAGGAAGAAGAGTCGAATTCCACTGGGCAGCTTGGATCATGCTCCGAGCAGCAGAGGCGACCATCCAGCGCTGAAGTGGTCAGGGCTCCTTTCTGGTGCTCCTTGCAGTAGGAGTTCGGGCAGAAGTCGCAAAAGGAGGTGGATGTTTTGCCGCAAACATCACAGTGGTGCCAGGGGCATTCCCACTTCCCTGGGATTGAAGCAAAAAATGTGAACGGATATAAAAAGAAACATCATATTTAAATAGGATTTACTGCACCCTTTCCCCACCAAGTCTCCCTCTAAAAAACTTCATTGTTTACCCCAGCACTTTTTACACACACATTTCAGGGCTCTAGGTTTAACATCATCACCCGCTCCAGGCGCCAGCCTTATTCCAGTAACCTGGAGACAAGAGGCTGCAAATGTTGGAATCTGGAGCAACAAACGACCTTCTTGAGGAGGAACTCAGCAGGTCAGGCAGCATCTGTGGAGGGAAGTGGACAGTTGACGTTTTGGGTCGAGACGCTTCATCTGGACTCTTCATTCCAGTAATCTTCCACACACCGATCACAATGCATGGAGCATCTCAGTGATTCTCCACACATCTATCCCCAAGCACTGAGCTTATCCCAGTGATCCTACACATAACTATCTCAGGCTATTGTGTCTATCCAATTCTCCACACAACCTCCAAATAACAGCAATGCCACTACCTTCTATGATGACAATAGAGTGAAGACACAGTGGGGCATTCTTACCAATGACTCAACTAGTATGTTATTTTTGTACTGGAAGATCCCACCAGCAATATAACAGGAGTTTATTTTGACTGAGGATGTTAATGTCACCCTTCCTCAGTCCACCAATCACCTCATTCTCCTATTTCACCACTCCCCCTCTCCTCTTTATACTGTCCATTTCCCCTCTCCACTTTCAGTCCTGATGCAGGGTTTCAACCCAAAATGTCGACAATTTCCCTCCACAGACGCTGCTCGACCCGCTAAGTTCCTCGAGCAGATTGTTTGTTGCTCGTGATTCCAGCATCTGCAGTCTCTTGTCTCCGCAGTTAATGGATTATAACAAAAAGGGCATCCTCTTTTCCCATCACATGTCCTTAAGCTTGAGCTAGCTACTTTCAGATTCTCTATTGTAAATAGTTTCCCTTCTCACTTAATATCCACCAACTTAACAGGCATTAATCTGTGCTTTGCGCTTTGTGGAAGCCTTGTCATTTGTCACGAGACACAGAAAGCAATGCTGATCACTCCTCCATTCCCTCCTTGTTCAACCAAACACCACATCACCTTACCAATAGGTTTAAGCAACAGACTGCAAACTCTGTTCCACAAAGCCTTCATAAACTAAAGTATCACCAACAGTACTACATTCATTTCAGAGATGAGAGGGCTATAAGAAGCAATTAAATTGGGCGTCTTCTGAGTTTATAAGAATGAGAGGTGATCTTGTTGAAACAAGCAAGAATCTCAAGGAGTTTAACAGGGTTGATGCTGAGGAGCTTTTAACTAGTGGGTACAAAACCAGGGACAATAAAGGATTGCGGATTCGGGACCTCTCCACCCAGAGGGATTTCTTTACTCCAGAGGCTGTGGATGCTCAGTTGTTGAAAAAATACAGGGCTAACTAGATAGATTTCTTTGGAATCCAGATGAGTCAAGGAATACGTGCATTGGGCAGGAATGGAGGTGAGCTGGAAGATCAGCCACAATCCTGTCAAGCAGCCAAGGAGGATTGAAGTACACATGGCCTATTACTGCTCCTGTTTCTTATGTTACTGTATCTGAACAAAGAGTGGTTCCTAAAAATCCCGGAGCACGTTCATCATGATCTTTACTGCTTGAACATCCACATACTATTCACAGCCAAAACACATACACTGGGGCCAAACGTATTGAATGTATGCCCATGATTAACTTCTAATGGCTTTTCAGAATTCTTCAATGGGTTTCTCACAAAAGCCTGATTTTAGCAACACTAAAACAAAACAGTAAGAGCTGAAAATGCAGAAAATTTGCTGTCATCTGCTTTTCGTTCAATAATAATGCAAGTGTGAATAATTGAAAAAACTTCACAACAGACAGCACTAAGAACTTCGTCACACTAAGAACAATGCTCGTTCAGGCGGGCAGTACAGCTGCAGCTTTTGGGGCACAATGCACAACTGGATGTCAGACTGGGACAGCCAAGGCCACAATGGCCACCTATAATCACAACAACGTGCCTTTATACAGCACCTTTCAATTGTAGATGACTCACGCAGCAACACAGTGGCACAGAAGTTGGTGATGCCACCTCACAGCTCCAGTGACCTGGGTTCAATTCTGGCATTGGGTACTGCACAGAATTTGTACGTTCTCCGTGATGGTGTGGGTTTCCCGCGGGTATTCCCGTTTCCTCCCACATTCCCAAGATGTGCTGGTTGGCAGCTTAACTGGCTGCTGTAAACTGCCCCTGGTGTAGGCGAGCAGTCGGAGGATCATGAAGGAGTTGACGGGGATGTGAAAGAGAACAGGTCGTAGGGAGCTGAGTGGGGGAGTGGGATTGATGACTGCTGAGAGATGGCATAGACTCAATGGGTGAAAAAGATTGCTTCTAGGTCAGAAGAATATATGAAAATACACAGCAGTTCCAAAGAGGAATAGAGTAAGAGCAATGATTATTATTTTAAGTATCATTACAATGAGACAGGCAGGCACTGCATTATTGAGATATATGCAGACTGTGCACTTGATGCTTACCAAACGGTGGTTTGGTCAAGTTAAGGCAAGAGAGGTGATATGCTTTGGGGCAATCCTTCTTATCACACATCACCAGCTCGCCTCCGTCACAGCAACGGTAGCAATAGTCCTCATGCATTTTTCTGACATCTATCTTGGCTTTGCGTTTCTTCATCTTTTTCTTTGCATTCTTTGCCTTTTCTTCATTTGCTGTTGCAGCAGCGGTCTGAGAGCCAAAAGTTAACAAGAAGGTTTCAGAAGATTTCCTACTATGCATAATTAATTGACAAACAACATGCAGGATTTTCTACACTCACTCCTGTAAAATGAACATTGCGCAGTTGCATGTCTGACTTAACCAGACCTTTCCCCTCTTGCCACTGGGACAGGTTGACCCTCCAACTATAATCATAGAATATAGAACAGTACAAGAACAGGCCCTTCAGCCCACCACATCTGTGCTGACCATGATGCCAATCTAATTAATTCCATCTGCCTTTTGACCATCAGTTGACCACAGAGCGAGAGAGGTTGGATTTCGAGTCAGTCTTGACTTTTGCCAACATGAAGGCACCCAGAAATGCTACAATTGTTCCCAACATCAGAGATAAGGGAGAGGGCACTTGTCAATGTTAAAGCTCCTGATACCTATCCTGAAACTCCATGGAAAGTGTGCCAGCATTAAAAAAAAAACAAAATTGGGTTCAGCAGTGAAGCTATCTGCAGGTGAAGAATCTGCAACAGCCCACAACAAATGAGGTAGCGAAGAAAACTGGCTTAAAAAGGAGAAAGCATCTTACAACAAAATGTCACAAATGAACAAAGGATACAAGTGAGGCTGCTTAACTGCAGTAGAGTGCACTGCAGTCTACAATTTCCAGCTTCTGTTCTGTGTCTTACAAATAAATCTCATCTGATAGAATATGGTTTCTACTTCAGAACAAAAGCAATACACTGGGGAATATTTGTTCTATGTTTACAGCACATTAAATATCCCCAGGAAATTGTGTACACTCCTGTGAAACATGCAAGGCTCAGAAATGTTCATTGAACTGCTAAAGGAATCCACTGCATTCCTTTGGTTAGGAATAATTTGGTTAGGATAGCCAACTTACTACTTCCTGCTGGGTTGTGCTGGAATTGGGGAGAGGGGAAGAACAATAGAATTTCCATCCAGAAGTCTAGCAGTACCAGCTAGGCTAAAGGAAATGAAGGGTCTTTGAACTGAAATATTAACTCAGTTTCTCTTTGCACAGATGCTGCCTGACTTGCTGAGCGTTTCTAGTTTTATTTCAGATTTCCAGCACTGGCAATTTTATTGATTTTCTTCACTTGCTGGGACATGTGGATGATGAGTGCCTCAAACCGTGTTGTTCCCTTGGTCAAATAGCTTATTGTTACTATCTGTCCTGCTCCCATCATGGGGAATGTATATTTGAAAGAGGTAGCTGAACAACTTTAGAACCAGGACAAAAAAAAACATTTGGTAAAGTGGGAAAGGCGCAGTGCAGTTAGAACGATATGGTCACCACCTGTCCTTTCTCCACCTCTACTACTGCTCCTGTCCGAACAGAGGGCAGCTCAAAGACAAAAATACAAGGCTCCATGTTCTAGTGCATTGGACAGACTGCTTCATATGTGGGTGCATTCCAGCAAAAAACAAAGTCAGCACCAAAGTAAAGAAATAATCAGAGCTGAAAATCTTCTTTTGAAACTTAGTGCTGAGGATGGGTAACTAATAGTACGTTTCCTTGCCACTAACTTTCTGCAAGACCATTATAAAGTTGCGCTACCCTTTGAGGTATTCACTGGATGTGACTTGAGAGTTCTTCCTGCATCATTACCCTGGGATGGATTAAAAGCAGCCGACCTGACACTATTTCCATTGTTGATCATCTTTTTCTCCAGCTAGTCGCAAAAAGATCATTACTGAAATAAACTGCATGTTATATAAAAGGGAAGCCTCACCTTTGGACGTACACCTAGATATCCACTGCAGTTGGGAGCTCCACATTTACACACAGTCTTTCCATTGCCCAAACAATCCAAATTATAATTGAAGGTTAGTTCAGAACCTAAAAGGTAAAGTAAGAGGGTGTTATTTCACAAGTGGCCAGCATACTTAAGACAGCAATCCATTTGGAAGCCTGGAGACGTCAAACTGAAATGCCAAACTTTAATTGGCAATATCTAGAACCTGGATTTTTAGTAATGATCTGCAGTACATCTCTGCCTCCCACATTCCATGTCCACAAATGCAACAACAATGTTTAACTCACAGTCAAATGGACAGTTGAGTTGGGGCGAAGGGTGGGGAAGCAGAAAACAGAAACTGAGTTGCAGCAAGCTCCTGCAAGTATGCTGCCCAACACTTGTTACAAAACTCCAGGTTAACAATACAGAACTTAGAGGAACGACAAATTCAGTGAAATTAACTATGCAACGGCTACTGGCATTGAAACAAAAGTTTTATACTTCTTTTAAAAAGTTTTATACTTCATTAATTGAAAGGAAGCAAGCAGTGTAACTAGAGGATGAAATACTGAAGAACTAATACTAGCAACGGTTGCTTTTTGCTGTAGCCATTTCTTATGGTATAAGAGTGGGGGAATGAAAGGCGAACCACCCAGAACTGTATCAAATTCTCATCACTAGCTCACTATAGCTTATTCACTCATTTTCAGATATTGATTCAAAGTATTAAAATCAGTATTTAGAATGCAACAGCGGATTTCTGAATCAATTTCCAGTTTCGATAGTGCAAAACAACTGTCCATCTCCAGTAGAATCTGACACACCTGCTCGTACATCACAAAGTGCAAAGAGTCCAACACGTGTGTCACCCATCACTGTCCATTTCTGTGTCTCACAATTTGGATTGCAACTGTGATTCATGAACCGTGAGAAATTCCCTTTGGGTCCAGCATCGATGATACGATCCTGGAAAGACAAATGAACATTACTTCCACGACACTGATGGGAATCATTACAAAGCCCAAACCATTCCTGTCTGAGTCTACAGAGAGAACCATTATGATACCCAGCTCATGTGGATATTATTTTCCTATAATTCTAAAGTTAACT
Organism: Pristis pectinata; assembly: GCF_009764475.1. Taxonomy (NCBI): domain Eukaryota; kingdom Metazoa; phylum Chordata; class Chondrichthyes; order Rhinopristiformes; family Pristidae; genus Pristis; species Pristis pectinata. The sequence continues at coordinate 18,796,540 of NC_067433.1, read as the reverse complement.
TACCTTTCAGAAGCAGCAAATCACTTTGAGCACAGAGCTTTACAGCGAAGGCAGTGGCCACTTATCCCATGAAAGAATCCTTCCAGCTGAATCCCATTTGTACCTCTTGGTTCTCAACCTTGCAAGTTAAGGCACTTCAAGCACATGTCCAAGCATTTTTTTTTTAAAAAAACTACAATGAGGGTTCCTGCACTTGAAACCTTTCAGGAAGCAAATTCCATTCTGGGTGAAATTTATTCTTTCCCTCTCCCACCCAACCCCACCTAATTCCTCTCTTGTGCTTCAACCAAATACATTAAACCTATCACTTTGATTATTGATATCTCTGCTTACAAACCCCTTACTATTCACTCGAGGTCCCTCAGTTCTATACACCACAGCTGCCCCGGTCATAAAAGATACACAGCCTGCAAAAAAATTCCACATAGCTAAAATTTTCCACTGCAGGCAATGTCCTAATAAATCTCCTCTAAACCTTCTCCAGGATATCACTTTCTCCTTCATTGTGATGACCAGAACTGTGAATCATTCTTAAGATCTGACCTCACTCGTGTTTTACAAAGTTCCAACATAATCTTTTTGTTCTATGCCTTGTTTTACAGAGGAAAACTAGACTGGATGCCTTCTTAACCATCTTACCCGCCAGTCTTGCTACCTTCAGGAATCTCAAACATGTACTTCATGTGCCACTGTACCTCTATGCCACTCACTATCTTACCCCCATTGCACCTTGATGCCCTCTTTAGATGCAGTACCTCAATTCTCCACTTGACACTTCTGTGCTCAAATAATCAGGCTACTGATATTGGACTTGGTTTATTATTGTCACATGTACCGAGGCACAGTGAAAAACTTGTCTTGCATACCTATCAGACAAATCTATTCGTTACACAGTGCATCAAGGTAGTACAGGGTAAAATGACAACAGAATGCAGAATAAAGTGTAACAGTTACAGAGAAAGTGCAGTGCAGGTGGACAATAAGGTACAAGGTCATAATGAGATAGATTGTGAGGTCAAAAGTCCACCTTATCGTACTAGGGACTGTTCAATAGTCTCATAATATCTTAGGCTGCAGATATTTCCCTGTCAACTTTGGTATCACCAGCAAACTTTTAAAATCATGTCAAAATCATTAGTATACTGTATATTTCTCCAGATTGAAGTCCATTTGCCACCCTCTGCCCTTTGTTATGCAGTTCAACCCAATTCTTTTTTAACCTCTCTCATCCCCTCAGCTATAATTGTCTTTGACAAATGCACTCCTTTCCCTTTCTTGATCTCATCTGAAAGTCCTATGACTGTAAGTGTTGAACTGTTCTTCATGCCCGTCACACTTCCACATCTACCCGCGCCCTTGGCTCTTTTGGTTTATTCACTACATTGAAACACTTTTTTTAAAAAGTATATTCACAGGGCATGGATAATGCTGGCAAAACCAGCATTTGTTGTTCATCCTAAATTATCTCCAAACTGAAGAGGCACATTAGTCAACACATTGGATGGTCTGGAACCACACGTGGGCCTGAAGGGTGAAAAAAGGAAATTGCCTTCCCTGAAAAAATATCTGTGTTCCTTGACAGAATTTTCTAACATCATATGGTTTAATGGTTACTTTTACTGATATTAGCTTTTCTTTATAATTCCAGATTTAATTTATTGAATTTAAATTTCCTAATGGATTTCCAACTCATGTCTTTAGATCAACAGTCCAAAACTGTCCACCTCTCCAATTACTTAATCATTCCCCTTTAAGGGCCACCAAGCTTTGCTGTTGTTTGATTTTCATATCATTTCCTCAGTCTTGCACGTTAACTCCCAACCTTCCATTGCTCCCTTCTAATCTGCATTGTTTACCATCCACAGGCAAAACTCCCCCAACAACACTAATAAGTTTTCCCATAAGAGTTTTGGTCCCACCCCCGTTGACCACAACAGGTCCTAGCTTTCTCGAAATTTACCAGCTGACATACCGCACCACCTTTCCTCCGCATTCATTATCGATGTCCTATTTCTATACCTTTTCTTTTTAAACTCTCTTGTCCAGCTCCCTAAGATCTGTCTGCACAACATCATTCCCCATTGGAGGAGTAACAGTCAACTAACTGCAGGGGATGCAAAAGAGGTGTCCCAAAATGACTCTGGAGATGAGGGACTTACAATATGTAGAAAAATTGGAGAAGTCATCTTGGAACAGAACAGGTTGTGAGGACATCTGATAGGGATATTTAAAATTATTAATATTATGAACAGAAATAGATGGTCAAATCATTCCCATTGCCAAAGGTAATTGGCAAAACAAGTGTTCAAGGTCTGGGAACCATTGGGGGTGGGTGGGGAGGGGGGGGTAAGTAGTTTCAATTATAGCATTCAAAAGGAATCTGATTATCTAAAAAGCGAAAGAATTTGCAGAGTTATATGGAAAGGACAGAGGAGCAGGCCCAGTGGGATTGCTTGCAGAGCTGGCAGGGAAATGACAAGCCAAATGGTCTCCACCGTAGCCGCAAGCATTCTCTTATTCTGTAACTGCTCACTTTTTCACGCCCACACCATTCCAGGAGCACGTGGGTGATACAACTCCACAAATCCTGATCAGCTCCACCAGTTTGATTTGAGCCTACCAAGCTATTCCTCATTGCAGTCACTGGATTTTGTGAAAAATTGGTTTTACTCAATTCAGGACCTTGCTTTGAATTTGGGGAATGAGTCTTGGTTTACACCAAACAATGAAGTATGGTATAAAATAAAAATGCTAGAAACACTCAACAGGTTAGGCTATATCTGTGGGGTTAGCATTTTATGTCATTGACCTTTCCTCACATTGACTTTTCCAAAATTTCGTTTTAAATTTGAGATGTCCAGCATCTGCAATTTTTGTTCTTTGAAGGCATGGTATAAAGTTGAATGAATGCAATGCCACTGTGGAAAAGATTTGAAGACTCTAATACAGATGACTTGTTATGGGTAGATTATACATTTCCTATAATAGAATATTGAACACTTGCTTGACTGGAAAGCACTTTAGAACATCCTTTAGTTGAGGTGCAACAAAAAATGGAAGTCTTTCCTATCTTCTTTTGCACTATATATTGCCACCAGTAATGCAGCCTTCCCAGTAAACCTTACATCAACACAACATTTCTCAATGAGATAGCTTAAGACTCTGTCTATACTTCTCACTGCTTTGGTAAAGCAGCCAGCATAATCAAAGACCCCACCCACCCCAGACATTCTCTCCCATTGGGCAGAAGATACAAAAGCCTAAAAGCACGTATCACCAGGCTCAAGGACAGCTTCTATCCCACTGTTGTAAGACTATTGAACAGTTCTCTAGTACAACAAGATAAACTCTTGACCTCACAATCTACCTCATTATGACCTTACATCTTATTGTCTACTTGCACTGCACTTTCTCTATACCTGTTAAACTTTACTCTGCATTCAGTATTGTTTTACTTTGCACTACCTCCATGCACTGTGTAATGAATTGATCTGTACGAACAGTACGCAAGACAAGTTTTTCACTGCACCTCTGTGCAAGTGACAATAATAAACCGATCCCATAAGACAGAGTGAGTGCAAATTTCCACCTGCATCCGCGTTAGAGACCAAGGGCCATTTTGTTATCGCTTTCCTTTCCAGCTTTCAGTAACACCACAAAATGAGCATCACTCAGTCTTACCTTGGTTAAGGTCAACAAATAGAAATTGGTAACGTTGGCTTCGTGAGCATGCTTTATGCGGTTTCTGCACTCTTCTTCATCAATTAACTCACCGACATACTCGGTTACAAATTGCCCCTGCATGGAAGAATGGCAGGTGAGTTTCCTGAGAATGGGTAAAGGTACTTTGAATACCTGCGTCTCACCCACACAACGTTTGCCTGAACGTCTGCGCAAAGTTTAGCATGCAGTATTGGAACACATCACTATTCACCAGTGCCTATCGGTGGCCCATGCTCTTCTGATGCACAGCTGCACTTCATGGCAAGACAGAGGGAAGAAAGTGTGTAGCAAAAATCACCTTTTTAATGTCTACTTTAGTGCGGAGACCCCAGCCACGCACATCCGTTCTCACAAGCTCCGTTTCAGGGTACAATCGTTTGGTGAAGCACTGGTTCTGACACCTCTCCCCTGCTGGACAGACAGTGGGATGACACTCATACATCAGAATTCGGTTCAGACATTCTGAGTCCAGCCCGCAAGGGTTCTCATCGGTGGGCTTACAGTTGCACCGTGGGATTTCTGACAAGTCAGCAATGCGAATCTGCACTTTCCCAACTGGCTTGTTTGTCTGTCATACAAAGAAGAAAGTGCAAGTGGGACATTTTATTCACACAATTACTTCACCATTAAAGCATTTTAATTAATTTGCACAAGTTTTACTTGTGTACAACACCTGAGATATACCAAATATAAAATGGGCATTTAGAAGTGGAGACCTGCTCTGCTTTGAAGATAAAACTCTTCTATAAACAGAACTTATTAAAAAGTCAATGGAGTTCAGGGCCATGAAAGCCAGGTGGGCTGTGATTTGAATGCTGGTTTGTGCTGTATTTGATATCAGTCAGGGAACTGCAACAGACAAATCCATCCATGGAAAAAGCTGGGAGTGGTGGAAGATGGAGTGGAAGGGGGCGAATGGGAGGAGGGAGGTGGACTGCAGAACAGAAGGCAGTGAAATCTAATTAGGCAGGTTTCCAGCACCTGATCTTTGAAAGCTGAAAAATGACAAAGGTACAATTTCAAAGAGCTGTAACCATCCCTGCTCCTCCTAATCAGCGGTCAAAGAGCCCGCTAAATTATAAGGACACATTAGCCAAGTTAGTGGGTAAACATTTACTGTGTTGACAAAGCATTCTCTGGTCAGTTATTTTAATAAAATCATTAATCATTTTGGAAAATAACAACAACTTTATATAAAATGATTCTACTATAGTGAAACTCTCCAAAGATTTTTTTACTAGGGGATATCTCTTCACTTAATCATTTCAGGATCTGGATGTCATTGGGAATGAACATTTATTGATCTGCTGCACTCCCAGTGACAGGTAAGATCCAGTAACAATGAAGGAACAATGATATCTTTCCAGGTTAGCATGGTGTACAATTTGAAGGGAACCTGCAGAAGAGGTGTTCCTGTGAATCTGCTACCCATTCTTTTTGTTGGTACAGTTTGCAGGTTTGTCAGAGGAGCTGAGGCAAGTCACTGCAACGTACTTTGTAGATGGTATACACTGCAACCACTGTGTGCTGGTGGTGGAGGGCATGAACATTTCAGGTGCTGGATGGATATTAATCAAGCAGGTAGCTGCATCCTGGATGGTGTTGTTAGAACTGCATTCATCCAGGAAAGCAGACAGTAATTCATCATGCTCCAGACTTGTGCCTTGTAGATGGTGGAAAGGCTTTGGGAAGTGGGTCACTTGCTACAGGAGCCCCTGACTTCTATTACAGCCATAGTATTTATACAACTGGTCCTGTTGAGTTTCTGATCAATGTCACCCTACTCCCCACCCCACTAAGGATGTTGATGGTGGGGGACTTGACGATTGTAATGTCAGTGAACAAAGGTAGGTGGTTAGATTTTCTCTTGATGGAGGTGGTCACTTCCTGACATTTTCCTTGCAAATGTTACACACCCATGCCCGAATGTCATCTTGGTCTTGCTGCAAGCTGGCATGGACCGTTTCATTAGCTGGGATGCCACAAACGAAATTGAACTTTTTGAATTTGATTTTGAATGAAATCAAATGAAAATGAAATTGAAAAACAAACAAAAATGCAATAATCAGCAAACATTCCCACATCTGACCTTACGGTAGAAACCAAGTCATTGATAAAGGAGCTGAAGATGGTTGGGTCCAGGTCCCAGTCTGGGGAACTCCCTCAGTGTCCTAGGACTGGGATGATTGACCTTCAATAACCATAATATCTTCCTTTGTACGGTTCTGCTACAACCATCAAAATGTTTTTCCCTTGAGGCCAATCGACTTCAATTTTAGCAGGGTTCCTTTGAGCATGACATCAAGGCTACTTTGGTATCAAGATTATCAAAGAAAATGTGACATCAAAATACTTAAAGGAATATTAGGGCAGATGACCACAGCCTAGACACTGGGAGCTTTTAAGGAGTGTCAAGAGGAGAGAGATAACCAGGCTGAGATTTGAGGGAGAATTTCAGAGCTTGGCATCCAGGCAATGGCAGGCCAGGGAGGGATTCTAAAATGATGCCAACAATTTTAAAATGAAAGTACCCCTCACCAAAGTCAATGCAGGTGGTGAGAACAGTGGTAATGGGTGAACAAGTCTAGGTGCCAGTTATGACAAAGGAAGCAGTGGTTTGGATATCTTGAGAGTGGACAAAACAAAGAGAGCAATACTGGAATTACAGCATCAATGTCACATGCTGCTGGTCAGTTTAACTTTACCAAGTCACAGCACTTACTTTAATAAATCTATATGCAGGTGGTTTTCTTTCATTGCGTTCATTTTCTAGTGCTTCCTTGCTCTCTTTCAGTGCTTTCAGCTCTTGGAATCGTTTAGCAGCTTCTTCCAGTGCTAAAAGTGGAGGAAAGTAATATTTTTAAATTGGGATCAACTCACTTCCCCATTCGATACACTTGCTGCCAAAGAGTGCTCAAAGGATTACTGCTACATACTTACTTAGATAGAGGCTCAGAATTACCCAACTCCAGGAATAATTATCAAACTACAAAACAATATCATCAGTATTCTCAGCTAGGAAACACATTAAAGATTCAAAGGGTATGTCAGCTCCTTTCCTCAACCCAACAAGATGAAAAGCATTAAGAGGAATCTGCTTCCCATGCAAGAATTAACTAAGGTCAGGTTCTAGGAGCTGTGTGGAAGCCTTTAAACTGGAGTGTTCCATCACCTTATGACAAGGGCTGGGAGTGAAGGAGGAATATAAACAGGCAAAAGTTTAAGATTAAAGACTGTTCATTTGGCATCTTGCGAAATCTCACCTTACACCGAGGACTTTTACCTTTTTTGAAAATCTCATTGATACCGCCAGCTCGCCCATCTGACACGTTGCCTTTGTCTCCTTCTAAGTAAGGAAAGACTCTGCCCTGATGCACCCAATAGTAATCATTCGATCCGAAGAAACGCACGGGGAATTCTCCGATATGATGCTTCATTGCTTGAATGTTAAGTGGCACAGATTTGGGATTACAGATCTCTGCTGGCCACCACCTGTAAAAGAAATCAGGAGGAGGACAATTGCCAAAAGGTTCATCATATCAACATAGGCAAACCTTTGTCATACTGACTTTAACCTCATGAATAAATACATCAAAGAACAATAATAGAAATCTTCTATAACTACTACTGCATGTCACTAACCCAAATCAGAAAGAAGCTTCTTGGAAAAAGTGGACACTGTACTTTGAATTTGACCATCAAAAGGAAGCAGCTGCACTGCTGTGAAAGGTTGAATCTTCAGAAGATCAAGCAAAACTACTTCCTCACAAAACACTTCACTTCTCATTTTCTTATGGTATAGGAGACCATGCAGTCCATCAAGTCCACGCCAGTGCTCAGAACACTCCCATCGGTCTTAATCCTCCACTTATTCTGATGCAACCTATTCATTTTCACATGCTCATCAACTCCCCAAACTATTCTACCATCCACTTACACACTAGGGTGAATTTAAAGTAACCAATGAACCTACAACCACGTCTTTGGAATGTGGGAGGAAACCAGAGCACCTGGGGAAAACCATGTGGTTACAGAGAGGACATGCAAGCTCCATACTGAAAGCACTGAACTGAACACAAGTCACTGGAGTTTCATCTGGATCTTGATCCTGATCGTGATTGTGCCACTTTCATATTTGCACTTCATCCTTGCCAAAGTTATCTCTCACCACTTCCCTCACCACCAACATACTCTGTTCCACATCCCCCTGCTTGTAGCCCTAGAGTGAAGTCACATCCGAAACCACTTTCAATTGTTCCCGACTTTAGCCCTGCATTTGACACATCGTTTGTTGTTATTTAGATTCGCAGAACCAGGCCTTTGGCCCAACTCATCCATGCCAACTAAGATATTATCTAAGCGAGTCCCAATGTGTTTGGCTCATATCCCTCGGAACATTTCCTATCCATGTACCAGTACTAATGGTTTTTTAAAAAACAAGTGTAATTGTACCTGACTCTGCCACCTCCTTTGGCAGCTCTTTTCATCCACCCACCACCCTCTGGAAAAATTTACCCCTCAAATCCATTTTAAATCTTTTCCCTTTCATCCTAAACTTATGCCATCCAGTTTTACAGTCCCCTACCCTGAGGAAAAGACTGACCATCCACCTCATGGTCTTATAAACCAATACCAGGTCACCCCTCAGCCTCCTTTGCTCCAGGGAAAACTGTCCCAGCCTACCCAGCCTCTCCTTATAACTCAAGCCCTCTAGTCCAGGCAACATCCTTGTGAATCTCTTCTGCACCCTCTCCAGCTTAGTCGCGCCCTTTCTATAGTGTAGTGACCAAATACCAATATTTTGTACAACTGACGTCCCAACTCTTGTACTCAATGCCACAGCCAATGAAGGCAAACATTCTTTACCACCCAGTCTACCTGTGTGGCCACCTTCAGGGAACTATGTACTTGTAAGCCCTAGGTCTCCCTGTTCAACTATACTCCCCAGGGCTCTGACATTCACTGTGCATGTCCTGCCCTGGTTTAACTTCCTAAAATGTATCACTTCACTCATCTGAGTTAAATTCCATCTGCTATTTCTTTGTCCACTTTCCCAGTTGATCTAAATCCCGTTGTAACCTTAGACAAGCTTCTTCACTGTCCACCACACCACCAATTTTGGTGTCATCTGCAAACTTAGCAACCATGCCACCTACATTCTCATCCAAATCATTAACGTATATGACAAACAACAGGGGACCCAGGACCAATTTCTGCAGCACACTATTGGGCACAGGCCTCCAGTCTGGAAAAACAAACATCCACTACCACTCTTTGTTTACCACAAACCCAATTTTGTATCCGATTGGCTAGCTCACCCTGTGTTTTAACCTTCCGGACCAACCTAACATGCAGAACCTCGTCAAAGGCCTTGCTAAAGTCCATGTAGACTACGTCCACCACCCTGTCTTCATCAATTCTCTTAGTCATCTCTTCAAAGAGAATCAAACCCATGCGATACAACTCCCCCACACAAAGCCACACCAACTATCCCTAATCAGATGTTTCTTTCCAAATGCAAATAAATCCTGTCCCTCACACCACTGATACAGGACTCACCAGTCTGTGGTTCCCTGGTTTGTCCTTGCAGCTCATCTTAAATAAAGGCACCATATATTAACATCCTCCAGTCTTCCGATGCCTCAACAGTGACTAACAATGATATAAAAATCTCTGCCAGGGCCCCAGCAATCTTTTCCCCCCTCACTTCTCACACTGTCCAGAATACCCGGTCAGCCCCTAGAGATTTGTCCACCTTTGTGCTTCAAGAACACCAACACCTCCTCTTTTTTAATGCCGATATGTTTCAGGATATCACTGTTGTCTTCCCTGAACTCACTAGCTTGAGACTTATTCAACAACAATGTCACCTTCACCTTTGATGTCTTTCTCTTGAGTAGATAGTTACTGCTCCATTGTAGAACAGTCCCCAGTTTCAATCCAGCAAATCAAAAAGGTGCAAGCTTCAATGCGCAAAATACCCAACTGGTTTAGATGGTTGGTTGCATCAGGTCTGGTTTGATCTCATGAAGTATCAGGCCTCATTCATCTGGGCTGGAACCATTTCCTACTACAGGATTGAATGGGTGTTAAAGGACCATGAAAGCAATAAAAGAGGTTTAATAAGAGTGGTTATTAGCAAGGACAAAATTTGAAGGACTTTTCATGAGGGGTGATGATGGCACCTTAGAAAAGGAAGGGAATGATCTGAGGAGAGAACCATTTCATCAGCTGTTAGAGGGGCTGGGAAGGGAGGCAGAATGGTCAACCGTTAATGGAATAGGTCAAAGGAACAGGAAATAACTCCCACCCCTAAATTAACTGCTACTCTGACCTTGTGTATTGCCACCCTCCATTTCAAATGCCTCTGCAATTCCACTGCACAAAATGTTTTGCTTTTCCATCTTCTCCACTTAATATCCAACACTTTAACCAAACCTCTTGTCACCTCTCTCGTCACCTCTATTAGGGAAATGAAGAGTATAGCTAGATATCACCAGTCTTGGCAATTAAAGTGTGTGTTTGTATTCTTAGCCGCCACCTCTAGCTGTCCTGCTTCCATGAATGATCTTCAGACATGCACTCTGAGGTTGCAGAGTATTTATAAACCTCACAGTATTCAATGTGCATCTTTTGCCTTTCGAGGTTCATTATCTCATGCTCATCTAGAGTGAATTCCACTTTAACCAAACCTCTTATCACCTCTTTGACTCAGTATCTACTTTTCAGTACCATTAATAACACACTGTGCAGCATATTTCAAGGCACTGTCTAACTGTTGATTGATTAATGATAAAATTGAACTACACACACAAAACCCATCCAAGTTAACAGCACAGAAACTTGCGTGACAGCTCTTTCATAGAGCAATTAAGAAACTAATCCCACTGCATGTTCTTTTCCCCATATACTAACATTTCCTGTGATTAAAATAATTGCCAACTTTTCCCTTAACTGATGCTATTTTACTCTCCAGCCATCACAAGGCTCCACTAACAGCAGAAATTTTATCCATCACTACCAATATAGTTTCTCAAAATCTCCAAAGTACATCTGACACAATGGGCCATGGGAGATCTTACCTATTACATTTAAACTATACTTTAAAAAGATTTTTACCACAATATTCAGCAATTCCATCAACTTTTATTGGCTAGAAAAATATACATCAACAACTTTTGAAAAATTTGAAATTAATTAGGAGCAAAAAAACTGATGCTAAAACAAAATGTTGAAAACACTCAGGAGGTCAGGCAGCACCTGTGAATGGAGAAATGGTTGATTTTTCGTGTCAAGGACTCATCAGAACCTTTTAACATTAAAATTATTTAAAGCATTGTACTCACAAGTATGGATTTCTGCCAAATAGGTGTAATATAAATCTAAAAGCAAAAGCCTGAAGATGCTGAAAATATATTACAAGACCACCATATTAAATCTGAACTGTTCTCATCAATCAATTTTGTGGTCTGTTAGATTGAATATAGATGTAGAAAATACAAAAATTAGCCAAGTGAGAAAGAAAGTTTAAGACTACAGGACTGGTCAGTGGGTAGAAAAGTAGCAAATGGAATTCACTCTAGATGAGCATGAGATAATGAACTTTGAAAGACAAACAAGGCAAAAAATGCACATTGAATACTGTGAAGTTTAGAAATACTCTGCAACCTCAGAGGGCATGTCTGAAGATCATTCCCGGAAGCAGGACAGCTAGAAGTGGCAGCTAAGAATACAAACATACATTTTAATCTAATTGCCAAGACTGGCGATATCTAGCTATACTCTTCATTTCCCTAATAGAATGGTGCTCCATCAAGACTTGAGAAGTACAACTCCATCCACAACAAAACAGTTCATCCGATCCTCCATCCAAAAATTAAATCTCTACCTTCTAGGAACATCATGGCTGCAATGTGTACTATCCATGAAATGCACTGTGGCTTCTTTGATGTGATCACCCAAATTTGCAAACTCTACTACCTTGAAGAACACAGACAGCAGGCATGTGGCTGGTTCCCTTTCAATTCACAAGCCATCCTGATTTGGAAAATGTATCACCTCTTTTCATTATCTTTGGGTCTAATTCCTGGAAGTACAGTGGTTCATCAAGTGCAGTTAGGGTTGGGCAATTGCTGGCCTTGCAAGTGATGCCCGTAAACTATAAATGAGTTAAAAGAATAGGTCAGGGTTGCTTTCTTTGGAAAAAATGTATCAGGGATAATATTTGTGTATAAAATTACGAGAGGTTTTGGCTTTGTGGACAGGAAAGATCTTGAGACGTCCAAAAGTAGGGACCATAATTTAAAATTATTGGTGGAAAAATTAGAGGAGAGTTGAGATATTTTTCTCCCTCACCCCAAGGATAACAGGGATCTGAAACTCATTGTGTGCGAGGGTAACAGAAGGAGAAAAGCTTGGATGTGGAACTGAAATGCCAAAACCCATAACCACTAGGAATCAAGAGCTGGAGAGTGGGATAGTTATTTTATCATTGACACAATGAGCTGAAAAGCCTTTTTCTGTGACAGATACGATTATTCAAGAACGGGTAACCTTTCAGAATCTTGCTGTTTGTTCGTGTGGTCCTATTCCTTTCATCTACAATTCAAAATGCAAACTTAACTTGCACATAGAACAAAGAGGAAACACTAATCTAGAATGTGATTACACCTCTCCCCTACACCACCAATCAGGTCCCTAGACAGTCCTTCCAGGTGAGACAGTGCTTCACCTGTGAATCTGAGCGTGTCATTTATTGCACCTGGAGCTCCCAGTGCGGCCTCATCTACATCGGTGAGACCCGACGCAGATTGGCTGACCACTTCATCGAGCACCTTTGCTCCGTCTGCCGCAAAAGCAAGGATCTCCCGGTGGCCATCCACTTCAATTCCACTTCCCACTCCCATACTGACATGTCTATCCATGGCCTCCTCTACTGCCACGTTGAGGCCAGACATAGGTTGGAGGAACAACACGTTATATTCCACCTTGGTAATCTGCAACCTGACAGCCTCAACACTGATTTCTCCCCTCTTCTCTCCACCCCCCCCTCTTTTTTCCCCCTTTTTGCCCCCCCTCGTCTTCCCTCATCCCTGTGGTCCCCTCCACCCTTCTCTTTCTGCTTCCCCTGCCCTCATGACCTGCCCATCTGTTCCCCACCTCCTTCCCTTTATTCCATGGAACACTGCCCTCTCCTACCGGATTTCTCCTCCTTCAGCCCTTTGCCTCTTCTACCTATCACCTCTCAACTTCTTACACCTCCCCCCTCCCCCTACCTTCCCCCTCTCACCTGAACTCACCTATCACCGGCCTGCACTCCTCCCCCTCCCCTGACCACCTTATTCTAGCTTCTGCCTCTTCCTTTCCAGTCCTGAAGGGTCTCGACCCGAAACGTCGACTCCATGGAAGTTGCCTGACCTGCTGAGTTCCTCAGCATTTTGTGTGTTGTTCCAGATTCCAGCATCTGCAGAATCTCTTGTCTCTCTCTAATCTAGAATGACATTCTTTTCTTATGCAACTTTATTAATTAGCAATGTTGCTTTTTCTAATTATCAACCCTGAAAAGAAACTGCAACTCCACCACAGATGGTAAGCGTTTGAACAAATGTCACTTTTTCTGATTTCAGTCCATTAGTTTTTGCATTGTAATCAGGTTTCAGCCCAACAGCTGCTTTAATTGTTACAAAACACCTTCTGGTCCAATGCTACCTCATCCTTTACAAGACTTAAATTATTAAAGACTTTTATGACATTAACTTACCTGTAGATGCCCAGCTTGACCCAGACTATTTCTTTATACCGTGATTTCTTGCCAGCCTTACAATCGTTGCAATACCAGTTTCCTTCTGGCATCTCAATATTCAGGCATTCAGGATGGAAAGAAGCTGGACAGGATTCACAGCACAACAGGCGGCCACCTTGACACACAAGGAACTTTGTTTAGCTATTGTGTAAACGTGCACAATTTTTACACCATGCAGCTTCCATTGGTGCTCATCATTTTCCAGTTACAAGCTACACTGCAAGAATGCCCAAGTGAAAGAACCACCAATCATCATCCTTGCAAAACTTGGTCTCAAAAAGAATTGGATTGGTTTCTAAAAAAAAAAGGCCCAGACTGGAACTCTCAAGGTTCCATGCATGTTTATTGAAGCAATGTCTCGTGAGAACCACCTTTTCCTCCAGTTTGATATCACAGTGAAATACAATCCCTCACTTCAGAGATGCAGATGAGGAACAAAGGTGCAAAGTTTTTAATTGAATTAAGCACGACTTGTAATAAAAAAAAATTAGGGTCACAAATTGAAATTAAACACATTTGAAAAATTAATATTGGCACTGTTATTTTTAACAATGTAAATTTAAGGTAATAGTTTAAAGTAACAATTAACATTGTTACTTTTTTGTGCTAAAGATACAAATGCCTTCCAGATGAAGGGATCTGTCTTTATTAACCTGAGGAGAACCAAAACTCGCTCTGGTGAAGAAACCGTGCTTTATGCAACAGGTTACAGTTTAGAGTGCTAGCAACGCTGGGCACTTTTGGTCCCCAAACAGCATGTTTCTCGTTCATTTCTCAACTGGAGCTGTATGACTGAAGACCTTATTACAGCAAAGTTTTGGCAAGAGCTTATGTGACAATTAAAATAAATGTTCAACCTCATCTAACCTGCTCCAGGCATACAGGAGGAGGAATTCAGAGGAAATAATTAGCAAAAAGGAACAAGCACTGTTAACGTTCCTGAATTTCAAATGGGACACTGCAAAAACCCTCAACTGCTCCCATGAATCTCAAAACCACTGGATACTCAAACAGCATCAGCGAGATCAGTGCTGACCAGCCCACATCAATAGATGGTTCCCCAGAGAGTAAGAGGATGACTATGACCTGGGCCAGTTTATCCTGCAGAAACGTGCATACTTTTAGTATAAACGGCTCTGTGACTGGAAAAACTGATCCAGGGATGCAATCTCTCCCCCAGAAACAGTGTGTGGAGATGAGAGCGAGTGGAGATGGATGAAAGCACAATGGAATAACAATACTGCAGTGGCTACATAGAACATGCTTGAGAGCTTTCATTTCTGGGAACTCCTCCCTCCTTGGAGAAGAAAAACAGAAACATCTCCCTGGGCTTTCATTTTTTTTTATTTCAAGTCACATGCAGTTAATACCAGGACAACTCTGAGCTGATGGAGAGAGGACAACGGGGTAGGAATTGACTTTTGACTGTTGCACTTGCAAGAACTGCCTGCTGTATGTTCATTATACTGGATGGAACTGTGCAACAGGCAGCAGCTGTCAGACGTTTTGTGTTACGGCCAAGACAAATTTCTGCCCCAGGTATCTGTTTTAAAAAATGCTTTAACTTTTTCTTAAAAGGGGAGCCTCAACTACCAACGAGAAAGGCTTCTCCTCAATTATCCTACAATATAATTTGCCAACAATCCAACTTGTCCATCTAATACATGAAAGCATGGATGCACTATTTTCCAGTTAGCTGGAAGGACAGGAGGAGTGATGCAGAAACTTGATTAAAACTATAAGCAGGTTAACATCGCTGACCTTTGAAGATAGCATGTCTGCAACACCCTGTTCATGCTAAGCAGGTCGGGCTCAAAATAATCACAAGTCATCTTTACTAAAATATATCTATCCTACCCAATTATATAGTGAAATTTAACTGAGATAGAAAAGCCAGATATTTTTAAAAAAACAGAACACTTTAAGAATTCAGCGGTCAGGCAGCATCTGTGGAGGCAAAAGGTGTACGTCGACATTTCGAGTTGAGACCCTGCATCAGGTCACGATGCTGCATGACCTGCTGAGCTCTTCCAGAGTTGTTTTCTGTTCCAGATTCCAGCATCTGCTACCTCTTTCATCTTCATAGCAAAGCCAGATAATTTTGTGCTTTTTTTTAAAAAACAGCTGCCTGCCAGGTTATCAAAACAACTTAGCGTTTTTGGATTTTAATAAAGTTAACTGAGCCTGATGTTGCATGTTTACATAGACAGCATGCACATAGAGACTCAGTAAGAAGTTTCACCCAGAGGAGTAAAAGAATTACAGCTTACTCTTGCTAAGTACACATAGTTTGAAAGCTTTTAAGGCCCCGTGCAAATTAAAATATTTCATTGTGTTAGCACGGGAATAAAGGAACAGATTACATCTTTCCTATCCTCACCATTAGAAAATGGTCTTTGATGAGGCAGAATCAGATAGCATCATTCTAAGAGGATGCTGTTCTGTGTCAGCAAGCTGCTCAAAAGAATGGGTGGCATAGCCAACTCCAGGCTTTATCAGGCATGACACAATTTCCAGTGAGAAGCATGAACAGGATCAAGGCCAAATCTTCCTTACCTCTGAACCCAAAAGGTTGCATCATACCTACATCCATTCTGTATGAGATCAGCTAGCTCAGATCAGACTGATCTTGGGGTCTTCTAATTAAGGAATGTTGTACTTGGCTTGGAGAGAATGTTCACTTGATTAATACATATGAAGGAGCTGTCTCATGAGGAATGAGTGCATGGATTGGACCCATAAACTGTGAAGTCTAGAAGAATGTAGGTGAAACATTAAAGATTAAAGGCAGATGGTGTACACATCTGGTATTCAACACAAAATCCTGTTATGGCTTTAGGGTGAAGGGGGAAAGGTTTAGGGGGAACTTCTTCACTCAAAGAGTGGTGGGAGTGTGGAATGGGCTGCCATCTAATGTGGTAAATGTGGGCTTGCTCTTAACTTTTAAGAGTAAATTGGATAGATACATGGACGAGAGAGGTCTGGAGGGGTATGGGCTGGGGGCAGGTAAATGGGACTAGCGGAATAATGTTTCGGCACAGACTAGAAGGGCCGAATGGCCTGTTTTCTGTGCTGTAGTTTTCTATGGTTCTATATCCAGAATGGGTATGCACTGAGCATCAATAGCTCAAAATACCTCATTAAAGATTAGGTTGATTAGGTGTGTTAGGTGTGTTAAATTCACCTAACTCAGCACGTCATGCAGCATCATGACCTGATGCAGGGTCTCAACTCAAAACGTCGACATACACCTTATGCCTCCACAGATGCTGCCTGACCTGCTGAGTTCTTACAGTGTTCTGTTTTTTTTTTAAAAAATATCTGGCTTTTCTAGCTCAGTTAAATTTCACTATATAATTGGGTAGGACAGATATATTTTAGTAAAGATGATGTGATTAGGTTAAAATTTTTGCTTATTTCTGTTTATTAAACAGAGCTTTTGTTTTAAAATCATTAAAAAAAATCAATTCACACATTTTCATGACAAGATCACACGAGATTTAATAAAGCAACAGGTTTAGCAGATGCGGGGTGGGGGAGAGGTGAAAAAGCATGGTGGATGGGGTTGGAGGGGTGTGGTGGTGGTTAAGAAATTCAAGCACACATGGTTCCAGAGATAAACTGGTTTTTATTACCTTTCCCACATTTCTTTACTGTAGTTGACGGTGAGGGAGGAATCATAGGTTTTTTCAACAACTCAGCCGAACGATTTGACTCGCTCAGGAGGTAGTGCGACTTATATGTATATGAACTGATAAGGGTTTCAGATTGGTCTTGGTCAATTACCCCTACACAAAACAGATAAAAAACATGAGCTGCAATGAAAATACCCATGATTCCCCCCCGTAAAAAATCTGAAAAACATTAATTTAGTCTTGAAGGTATTTTTTTTTTCCAAAAAAGAGGGATGTAAAAAACTTTTTAGAAAGAATTAATACATTTTTTGTTTAAAGTTAATGCATTATTTTATGCCCAAAACTGAGGAAAAGTGGCCTTACCTCTGGCACAGATAAAGCACCAGCTTACGTTTACTTGGAGAGATGCCCGACTGTTCTTCTTCAAGCTAGAATGGTTGTTGCAGATGATGCTGTGGGATGAAAGGACCAGACTGCCGGCTGCGATACAGCTCTCCCCCGTGTGGTAAGCCACAGGACATCGTAAGCAGCGCATCATGCGACCTGGTTTCAGATGCATCAAAATGAATCAATTGTCTTTAAGAGGCCTTTTTAAATGGGAACATTAGAATGCGAAACATAAATTTCCAAATGCATGGTCCCATGCCCTGCTTATCAGAAAAACTGCCTGACACTCAGCCTGAAATAGTTTTAGGAACTCCTCATCAACACTCAATGCTTAATTTCAATCTCTTCCATTGAGTTCTTAAGGTCACCAAGTGGAACCATATTACTCTATCTTTTGCTTTTTGGCTCCTGCCTTTGCATCAATGCTTAAATAATTTGCCTAATTAAGAAAAAGAATAAATTGGGACCGAAGTATGGGAGAACATAAAAGGTACAAGGGAATGTTATGGGCAAAAGCAATAATGATTACAGGCCACTATAGAAAGTAGACAACAGGATGAATATTCCATTTCCTCATTGTGGTCACTTTACAATTCCCTCCTTTACTCCACAAGAATTGCCCTGTATACTGTATTTTGAGTGCTTTCATCCTACAGTTAGTTGAGGTGAAACACTGTCTAAATCCATGATGCAGTACAGCAAATGTCATCACTATCACAGAACCACTATAATGGATGATACTGCATATACAGAAGTTCAGCATATTAAAATATTGCAACAAATAAATATTGGACTTATGCTAAAGAACATTGGATTGGTAATGTCCAAACACAACCATCCGTCTCAAGTTAAGGAAGGCATGTCTCAAGCATAATCCACAGCCTCCCTTTAGAACAAGCAGTTAGAGCAGACTGCCACATTCATTCACATTCACTCTATTTCATAATACCAACTCATGCTTTCCAAGGATAACATGATAAAATTATTCAGTCTCTTGCCAATAATGTACTGTTGTTCTGAATCAAAGAACATTCAGGAAGGAATACAGCAGTCAGACCTTCAGTCAGCTGATAATTTTAGCTACTGTTGTCACAAAGCTAAATTGAGCCAATACTTAGAATGAAAGGGATGAAGCAGAGAAATAAAACACAAACAGCAATTTCTGCAATTAAATAAATAAGAAGGTAGCTCTTTCCCCAGACAAATTTAGATCCAAAACCACTTTCGACAGGGTTTTAAAGTTCTTATGCTTTGATCCTTGAATTGGCATGAATGGTCAAGGATAATTGGTGATAACATTGAAAGTGAAGAGGCTATGGGATGACATTAATCAGTTGGTAAATTGTGCAGAGCAATGGCAAATGGAATTTAATCCAGACAAGTGCAAGGTGATGCACTTTGGGAGCACTAGGTGTAGGACATAAACAATGTGCCCTCGGATTGGTATAAATGGTACTTAACAATCAGCATGGACATGGTGGGCTGGTGCGGTAGTGTGGTGGTTAGCGTAATGCTATTACAGCGCTGGCAACCCAGGTTCAATTCCAGCCACTGTCTGTAAGGAGTTTGTATGTTCTCCCTGTGACTGTGTGGGTTTCCTCCGGGTGCTCCGGTTTCATCCCACATTCCAAAGACGTACAGGTTAGGAAGTTGTGGGCATGCTACGTTGGCACTGGAAGCGTGGCAACACCTGTGGGCTGCCTCCAGAACACTCTACGCAAAAAGATGTATTTCACTGTGTTTCGATGTACATGTGACTATTAAAGATATCTTAAGAGGCCTGTTTCTGTGCTGCATGACTCCACTATTCCACAGATTGTTAGAAGATGAAATCACCTTGATTTTCTCTCACCTTTGGTTGCTTTAGCCATTTCACGGTTGTCTGCCAAGCATGCCAAACAGCAGTGGAGGGGACATCGGAATCCTTTCCCTTCAAACATAGCCGAAGAATAACCCCGCAGACAGGATTCATGATAAAATCTCCCACACGAATTCACTGAACACCTTTTTACAACCTTTCCAGATAATTTGCAAGAAAAGCATGCGTGGTTTCCTGTACGGGGATAGGTGCAGAAGTAGAGAAATACATCATTCACTACAGCTGCGATTTAATGCTGCGATATTCACTTTAAAAACAAGTGAAACTTAACGTGGCGATGACATTGGGCACAGGTATGTGGCCACATCACAAATATCTAGTTACATTCATGCTGAACTCTAGATGGAGCAAGTGGCAATAGTGAGGTGGTAGGAACAGATGTTACTCATTAAGCCAATATTTGATCGTTCCTCACCAGTACAATGATGTCATCATTAGTGACAACTGCATTTCCTCAAACATCACTGAGCAAAATGGACCCAGATTAAAATGAAATTACTTAATAATAAAGGCGAGAAGTTTATTAAAGGACAAAAATGAACAAGATCAAATTCCCCATTACCTGTAGTACATTCCATACACGTAAACTTCCCGTTGGGTAGCTCTGCCGGCCCGAGGCACTCTATGTGAAAAACTCTACAGCACTCTCCTTCACAGGGCACCAGAGATTCTCCAGGTTTCTCACAGATCTGAGACAGCAGATGGTCACAAAACAATCCTTAATACAAGTTACCCGAAGGAACATCTTTCATCACAAATAAAACTTAAGACATTTATAGATGGCAATTCCCCACCCACTATGGAACAATAAAGTGGTAAGTACTT
Source organism: Pristis pectinata (assembly GCF_009764475.1). Lineage (NCBI taxonomy): Eukaryota > Metazoa > Chordata > Chondrichthyes > Rhinopristiformes > Pristidae > Pristis > Pristis pectinata. The sequence continues at coordinate 18,776,289 of NC_067433.1, read as the reverse complement.
GTCAGATTTCATTCTATTCTTTTTTTTTGGACTTTTCTTAATTGCTTCAGGTCACATGATAGCAGGCGATAAGAGGTTAGGATAAAATCATTTTGCAGACAAATGGGACCGGCTCAGATGGACACCTGGGTTGGAATGGATACGTTAGGCCAAAGGATCTGTTTCTGTGCTGTATAACAATCACTATTTCTTGATCACTGTTTTACAGGATTCAAGCACAACTAATGATCTGTGCTGCAATGAACAGAAAACTAAATTTTCACACAAAGGATCTACCAAGTTCCACCTGTTGCACCAGATTATCTGGAACAGATTAACCAAATTTCTATAGCAAAGTCACTGGAATGTGGGCCGATTCGAGCCAACAGATTATATATTTTGAAGGACCACAGTAGTCATATTATAGATACAATCAAAGCCCAGTTCCTGTCAGCCAATCAGAAAGGATAATTTAGTTTAGGCAATCCAAAAATCATGGTTAAATGGCCTTGTCACTCTCATCCTCCAGTCTCACCTGGCAGATGTTATCCTTTTTTGATGATCCTGTACCACGCCTGGATAAACACGAATCCATTGAGGTTTCATCTGAGACATCTGCATCAGGAGGAAGTACTGGGCTGTCTGGCCTCTTCTCCAAACCAACCTTCAATGTATATACCGAGTGGTTAAAAACCTCACCTAGTCAACACAATACTCGGAAATAGAATGCAGAGTGATCAAAATTGGGGAGGGGAGGACAAACGTTCCAGACCACTATCTATTTACCTCTGCCAGAATCTGGTTGGTTAAGGACAGGATAATCTTTGGATGACATGCTGTGTAACTGACACACATTTGAGTCTAATCAATGAATAACAGGTGGTGGAGTTGCCCACGGGAGCGATTAGTCTCCACGCAACTGTAGCCCATAAAGGAAATAAAAGAAAAAAAAAATACATTGATTGCAGAAGGACCTTAGTATCTCCTAGTCTACATCCTCAGATTCTCAAAACAACCACCACCAGATTTTCCTAAAATTGAAAACATAGGTGAATACTTAAATCACTCTGTATCACCAGAAAGAATCCTGGAAGTTATGTTATGCCAAGCATGGATCCACTGAAGGACTTCAGCACAAATTCAACTCCCACACTGAACTGGCTTGTTGGACCTACCCCTGTTCACTAGCCTTGCCTGCCATAATCCTTACAGTCTGAAAACGAGCTTCATCGTTGCAATACAGGATGATCCACAGCCATTCTATTCACTGCCAATTAATAATTCCGCATTCAAACCCCAATGTTATGTTTGGGCAAATTAACGGAATCAGATCCAGTCACTGAGTATTCCTGTCATGTCAAACTGCTGGTCAACTCCCTTAAATGGAAATTATTCCCAATACCTCCCTGTGGGGGACACTTTACTACAGTCCACCTTCTGATCCCATCCACCTTTTTCTTTTTAAAATCAAACCGCTGAGTGCAATCATTGCCCAGACAGGCAGAGGTCCATGAGGCAAGGGTCTGGGAGGCACTAGAACAGCAAGAACCTCAGTGGGTGAACCCCTGAAGGTCATGCCACTCTGTCGTCATTGATCTCAGTTTATAAGAGCCTGGCAGGCACAGGGGAACATTCATCATTCCGGCAGCTGGGATCAACAACATTTTATACATTGTGTATGATGCCACAGTCCGGATATGTCCTTTTCAAACTTGTTTCCTTTTGCAAATTGTTCTCAATCAGATAAAATGTTTGCCACAAGATGGCATCAAACTTGACATTTTCCAGGAGTGGGTGGAGGAGAAAGTTAGTCATTCTTGTGTTCCTGTAACACGTCAATCAACGAATGCCATCCGCCCTTCCTTAGACTTGCCCTTGCCAGTTTAACCTCCCATGATACCCTGCAAGGTAAGCTGCCAAAAATGCTGGATGGAAATGGTTGGCTCACTCTCCAATGAGCAGCTACTACACATCTCAGCCAATCACAGTGCAGCATTGTGAATTAAACAGTGAAAATCCTGTACAAGGAAGTGCAAGCTAGAATAGGGAATTCAATGTCAAATTAGGTTCAGAAAGAGAAATAAGAAATAGGCAAGAGTAGAAAAAGAGAAAAGGTGTTCAAAAACAAGAATAACAAACCCCAAAGGGATGAGATTCCACAAAAATATTTAGCAATATTCAACTCCAGGAGAGCATTTAAACACATAATGTAAAGGGTAATTAGACTTGAAATTGTCTTGACTTTGTGGCTTTGAATTTGTATACAGAGCCAAACAACAAAATGTCATTTTCACCTTGCCAATTGCACAGCGACACATACTCCACAGTAACTTCTCAATTTCCACACCTAACTGGCCATCTGCCCTCATCTGAAATTGTTGTGAGGTTTGACTGCAAACACAGCATGTTTGACCAATATTTTGGTGGTAAGTTTTTTTTAAGACCAAAAAAATCCATTTTCAAACTTTGCACTGACATGCACCATTGTCTTGATTTTCTTTTTGTGCCTGTATGTATGATCAGTGCTCAATCCCAACTCACAAGGGAACTACTTAGCTCAGACAATTCTTTCCCAGTTCATTCACTAAACAAGTTTTGGGTTTGCTGGTTCTAATTTTAAAACCCACGGACCATTCTCTTATATCAGACTGTCAGCACTTCTTCCATAATAAGCATATTTACTTGATTAACACACACACAAAGAGAAAAACACCATCACAACATTTTGCAAACACAGCATGTTTGACCAATATTTTGTTGGTAATTTTTTTTTAAGATGTTTGGTTATTGGAGCATTTTACCATGCTCCAATAACCAAACATCTTCCGGAGCTGTAACAGATCATGGCTCAGCAAAACCATACTACTTGAGGTGGTGAACCAAGGGGACTTGGAGAAGCACATCAATGAAAGTCTTTGTTAACTTTTTTTTTATTTCTCATTAAGTGCTACTTAGTGGATCTAGTCTGAACATATTTCTTGGCTTTCCAACCATTGCTGTAGTCTTTCTTACATTTGTAGAAGGGGGCAGTTTCTTTTGCATTCCATTTTATCTAGCCTGATCAATAATCTTGGTCAAGTGTAAATTGCATTTTTAATAGCTCCGGAAAATGGCCAAGAACCAAACCAATATTGTTTCAAACAACCTTGGACAGGGAGGTATTTTAGTCATGCGATCCTCACAGGCAATCAATCCCACTAACTAAACATTAAAAGCAGCTGTTGACCCCAGGCCCTTTGTCACTACATGACCTCAATGTTCAGACTCTTGCAAAATAATTGTGCACTGTTGCTCCATAAAGAGCACAGAATATCTCACAAGAATTAATTCTCCAAGGTGAGTACAACTTAACTGCAAGTGCACGGATGCAGACTTCAGCATCACTGTGACACCAAGTACTGAGCATCTCTATTGAATAGCTGAAGACAACAACCCAAGGAGTTCCTTAAACTAATAAAATCAATGTTAAATTCTAATCATCCTACAACTCCTTGCAATATGCACTGCAAACAACATTGGAAAGCTGGGTGCAATTTTAAAGCCTGATGCCACGTTGAAAGTGTTTTCAAGGTTTACACTGGTTAGGCCACACCTGGAGTATTATGTGAAATTCTGGTCACCAGTATAGGAAAGATGTGATTGTGCAGGAGATTTATCAGGATGTTGCCTGGATTGGAGCATTTCATTTATAAGGAGGAACTGGATAGGCTGGGTTTGTTTTCCTTGGAACAAAGGAGGCCAAAGTGCGACCTGATAGAAGCATATAAAATTATGATGGGGGATAGATTGGATAGATAGTTAAAATCATTTTCCATTGGTAGGGGTGTCTAAAAGAGGGCATAGATTTAAGGCTTAGAGGGTGTATGAGGGAGAATTATTTCCCACTGAGGGCGGTTAGAGTCTGGAATACAATGCCTGAAGAGGTGGTGGAAGCAGATACTCTGATGACATTTAAACATCTAGATGGGTACTTTAATCACCAAGGCACAGAAGGGTACAGACCCAATGCAGGTAAAATGGGATTAGTGTATATAGGTGCAACAGGTGACATGGACATGATGGGCTGAAGGGCCTCTTTCTGTACTGTATAACTCTATGACTGTTTCAAACTCACAGTGAAGCAATCAGAACACCCTGACCTTATTCTACTCAGATTAAAGTGTTTATTACTGCATATAAACCATCTGATAATGCTGGGCGGATGATGACTCATTCCTGCCTGGCTAACCTTCATTCCCCGAACAAACTTCCAAATACCTTTCCTTCTGTAAATCACAGTGATGCAGCGAGTAGAGTCACTGCCTCACAGTGCCAGAGACCCCGGTTCAATCCCAACCTCAGGCGCTGTCTGTGTGGAGTTTGCACGTTCTCTCTGGGACTTCATGGGTTTCCCCTGGGTGCTCCACTTTCCTCCCACATCCCAAAGGTGTGCTGCTTGGTAGGTTAATTGGTCACTGTAAATTGCCCCCTGGTGTGTAGGTAGAGTGGTAGAATCTGGGGGGAGTTGGCAAGAATGTAGGGAGAATTTTAAAAAATGGGATTAATGTGGGATTAGTGTAAATGGGTGGTTGACGGTCAGAGTGGACTCGGTGACCCAAAGAGCTTGTTTCCGTACTGTGTCTTTCTATGACAAATCACTCTTGATTGGACAATAACTTGAATATCACCCCTATTCCTCCTCAATTCCCATCCCTACCTCATTCAGTGGTCCTCTGGAGTCCGAATCGTTAATTTCTCTGTACCCTGGACTTGTCATTTCCATGTCCGTGGATGCCCGACTACGCTTTTTGAGTGGCTTACAGGAATCAGAAAGCTCACTGGCACCTGAGGGCAAAAAACGCCATGTGGCAGTGGGTTACTATTTTGTTTTGCATCCATTTCAACAAAATTGTGACTGAAAGTAGAATGAATCCAGCCAGGTGACAACCATCTGTTAAGGAAATGCACAGTTGGAAGTTGCATTCTAAATTACAATACAACCATTCAGCTTCAAGCATCTTCCCTGTAGGATGTGGGATTAGTAGTGCTTTACCTGGCAGGGCTGAACTTAACATTCCTCCATGTGCATGGGGTAGTGACGAACCTCTCTGTGGACATATAGTCTCTGCTGTCATTGGATTAGTTTCCATCTGTCAATCAGAACACAAGTCAGCATAATTGCAAATCCAAAAGTGTCCAACACTATCTTTGTATGACCAATCAATGTCTTGTACATATAATATTATATAAAGACCATTTTTCATTGAAAGTACTTGAGAAATACTTCTAATCTTCGTCGCTCTTGGCACTCAATGGCAAGAGTAGAGATAATGCGAGTGATAAAGCACCAGGTTTACATCAAGCAACTGAAATTCTTAACTAAGTTTACTATATTTCCCATAATAACTTTAACTATAATTTCATGTCCAAAATAAGGTTTCAATAGAACAAAAAAATCAAAGATTGACATATTTCACAATAATGGGATTACAGTGATTCACTGAATTATATTTTGATTTCCTGTCAAGTTTTTGCTTGAATTTCCTGACCTCGCCCAAAAGGCAAGGCTTGAAGGTAATATTTTTGCCCAAAATGGGGACTCAGATTCGAATTTGCGATGTGAAAACTATGGAGTTTTTCCTCACATTTAAAAGAAATAACAAGCTTGACATCTTAGGCAGCAAAATTTAAAATGAATGAACTTTGAAAAAGAAAGCCAAAGTTGGCTGACAGCCTTGATCATCTTACTTCATTTTCCAAATAAGAGCACTCAAAGCCACGATTGTCTCACTGGTTTATAGTTCAAACAAGAACATCACAATGCTAGTTTTCAGTATTTTCATTACAAAAAAAAAGGAGTATTAGCATATGATTAACCCACAAACATGGGAAATAAAGGACTGTGCTAATGACTGATATTGGTGATAAAAGTTTTAATGTCAAAGAGGATCAGAAAAGTGGAGGGATACAAAATCAAAGACGGCTATTTCTTCCCCCATATTCAAACTTGATTTAAAGAGAAAGCATTCCGAGTTTAAGAGAGCAGTCAAAGGTTTAAGGTGAGAGGGGAAAGATTTAAAAGGGACCCCAAGGGGCAACCTTCTGCCACCTGCCACCCTCTGCCCCCCTCCCACATAAGGGGTGGTGGGTGTATGGAACAATCTGCCAGAGGAAATGGTAGAGGCAGGTGCAATTACAGTGTTTAAAAGACATTTAGACAGGTACATGGATAGGAATGGTTGAGAGGGATATGGGCCAACACAGACAAATGGGACTAGCTCAGGCACACAAATTGGTCAGCATGAATGAGTTGGGCCAAAGGGCCTGTTTTCATGTTGGATAACTCTGACTTTAAGATGTTTGGAAGGAATAGGAGGTTCCATGAAAATCTAAGTAGGAGAACATACAGATAGAATATACAGATTTTAAGCGGAAAACACTGCTGGGTGCATAAATTTAATGTTTTTCCCTCGAGTTCAGAAAGTTGACAGATTATTCAATAAAGAATTATTTCAAATAATGAAATACAATTTGGCTCATGAAGAGAAAACTTTAATTGGAGAACTAAGATCACAAGGTCAAAATGATCAGCTGGGCTATTCAGGTCGCACTTTGGTCACACAACGGAGATCAGGAATTCTCCCACCAATAACACTGTGGATTCTGGAATAAATTGTAAATGTTCAAGATGGTGATTGATACACTCTTCATCAGAAAACTTCAACCTGAAATGTTATCTCTGTTTCTCTTTCCACAGATGCTGCCTGACCTGCTGATGGCTTCCATATTCTGTTTTTTTTTTACTAATAAGTTTAAGGGTATCAATGATTATGGATCAAAGACAGATACACTTAGCCGTGATCTAATTGAATGGTTGAAAAGGCTTGTGGGGCTGAATACAATCTGTGTGTGGGGTCAGTGGCGGGGGAGGAGGCGGTAGGGGGAGACATTAAGTGGGTGTGAGGGGAAGGATGGAGGGTCAGTTGGTGTGGGTGGTGTCGGTGGGGTGAGTTGGCGGGGGGGGGTCAGTGGGAGTGGGGAAGGAAGACGAAAGGTTGGAGGTTGACGTGGGGGTGGTTGGTGGATGAGTGTGGGGCTGAGGGCGAGAGATTTAATACCACGAGCTGAGTGCCAACAACTGAAGCAACAACGTTAACCCGGAGGTCCCCAACAACCCTCCGGTGAGGGGTCGCCCAACCTCCCACTGCACTCCGTGGCCGGGACCCGAGCAGGAAGGCAGCTGGAAATCCAGCTGAAGGGAGCTGAAATGCTTCTCACTGATGCAAACTCATCTCCATTCAAGTAACCAACACCATCACGTACCTGTTCTTTTCGCATCTTCTTTTTTGGTACAACCTCAACAGACTTCTCAGATTCAGAGCGACTTCTAATTGACCTTCTTTGTGGTTTCCTTTCTGAAAGACATTAAGGAGAACTTTAAATGAAGGCAAAAAAAAAACTTAGATATTAGTGTTAAAAACTGAAAGTTCACAGGTATAAAAAAATGAAAAGGTCCTGAAGGAATTAAGAAAATTGGCTGGATTTGAAATATTTAGTGGCCAAGATAAAGATAAGCTCTACTCCTCAAACTAGAATGATTCTCGTCAGTTTTTTTGCCCCAGTTACCAATTGCACACTACCCTCCATAGAAGTGAATGAATTAAGGAGCGTGGGAACATAGTGGTATGTTACTACACTAGCAATACAGAAGCCTGGATCCAGATCATCACCGCAGCAGCTGGGGAATTTAAATTCCATTAAGCATAAAAAAGGTTAAGCAAAATCAAAATCAAAAGCTACCATCAGTAGAAGTGACCATACATCAGATTTTTATAGTAACTTAACTGATTTACTAATATCCTGCAGGAAATAAATTCTACCCTCCTTACCTTATCCAATTTAAATATGACTTCTAACCCAATGTCCTTGGAAATGCCATCACTTACATCAAAACCATTATAAAAAGCAGAATGGTATGAGAACCTCTGGTCCATGTATTGGAAGCCCAGATTAAAGAGCAGAAGGAGTGCACTATAAATTTACCAGTTTGTCTTAGATTCATTTGTCCATGAGGGAACTAGGACTGACTCCAACATAGTCACGACAGAAACTAACTTGCTTCTTCATGCTGTGGACATTCTCCATCATTCCATGCAATACCATCGCCAGCTTCAGAACAGATCTGGCAACTCAAAACTGAGCACCTCCGAGGCAAAGAGTCATCACCAACAGCAGGATTGCTCTCTGTCATAATTGGCATATGCTCGCTCTAGTACTGTCGTAAAGTCAAGGACTGCCCTGATTCAGCTGGGGGTGTAGAAGGGCTTGCCACAATCACGACTTTAACTCATAATCACGCATGTTTGCTCGCCTACAAAGTTAGACAATTCAACAATTTTGAAATTCTTATGCTCATTTTCAAATCCTCCTATGGTTTCACATAACCCTACAGTTTTTATCATTTGCTCTAGCGATATAACTCTCAGATTACTACACTTCTATTCTGACTCCTTAAGCATTCCCAGTTTTAAAATCACTTTACTACTGGCAGCCAAGGCTTCAGTTGCCAAGACCCTGGTGTCTGGAATTTGCTCCCCAAATCTCTCTATTCTTTCTATTCCTTCCTTTAAGATGCTCCTTCAAATCCACCTATTTCACCAAGTCTGCCCTATGAGTTCATTATGTGGCTAAAAGTCTAATACTGTTTGAAGACCTTTTATTGCAATAAAGGCACTACATACATTTATCTAATAAAGTTGGACAGATACTATGACTACAAAAGCAGGTTAGAGACCATGCTTTTCACAGCAAGTGACTCACCTGCTTGCTCTCCAAAGCCTTTCCACCATCTAAAAGGAACAAGTCACAAATGTATTGCAATATTCTCGTGTGGATCTGTCCAGCTCCAAAAACTCTCAAGGATCTTGACAGCATCCAACATAAACCAGCTCACCCGAATGGAAAACACCATGATTAAACATTATCGTTGCATCGTGGCTGCGGTATCATTTACAAGATGCACTGCAAGACTTCTTCAACAATAACTTTCAAAACCATGAACCCTGCCACATATAAAAGGACAAAAGCAGCAGGCGCACACCGATGATACCTCCTGTAATTTCCCCTTGGACACTTTCCCAACTTCAAAATATTTCACTGTTCCTTCATCATTGGTAGGTTAAATCCTTGGAACTCCCTCCCTAACACTGCTTCAGGAGAACCTCCACCACACAACTCGTGCTAAAGGTGATTAGGGATGGGCAAACAATCCTAGTCTTAGAATAAACGCCCACTTCCTGTGAATGATTAAAACAGGTGTCTGACGAATAATCATGACATTCAGCAGAGAACAAAGCTTTTCTTCCAGCTCTCACTCAATGTTCATAAACAGGAATAGGCTTGGCTCAGTTCCAAACATTTTCACCAAGTTCAGACTTGGATTATCATCTTGGCTTCATCTCATAATCTCCAAATTGCCTGGTTAAAACTGGAAATCAGTTATGTGACAATATGCAATATGTCATTCTCTATTATCGGTTTATACACATGATTCAAAGTACAACAAGCTAATTAAATCAGCATTGCCAATAGAGACTTGTCTGGGATGACTCCATGCCTTCCTCCTTAATACAAACATACATAGCTGACATGCAAAGACAAAGCTATGGCCAGTTACAGGCAGTGCAGGTTATAAGAATGTCACTTGTTTAAATTATGCATTTACAACATGAGCAAATCTGGTTGGTTCAGTGTTTATTGGTATTTATGGTTATGAGTTTATACTAGTTAAAAGTCAACTCTATCCCTTGTGGGAATAAAAGCAAATACTCAGCTGGTCAGGCAGCATCTATAAAGAGAGCAAAGCAGAGTTAATGTTTGAAGTCAGTAACCTTTCACCAGAACCCGTAGATCAGGAACCAATATATAGGCCAGATTGTACAAGGACAACAGAGAATTGAGATACTATAGTGAACCAAATGGATTTTAAAACAACCCTGTAATTCCCATCATCAATGTTGGCTTTTTTATTTTATTCTAGATTTGTTAACTTTTAGTTTTATTCAATTACTTGAATTTAAATTCCCCTGGCTTGGTAGGATACGAGTTATACATTCATCTGCAGATCATTAGTCTAGGCCTCGGGAGACTAGTCAGTAACTTAACCATTATGCTACCGTACCTCTCAAGTATTTTCTGTACACTGGAGGGATACTGAGCAGAAAAGATGCAAGATTTAGGAGCAGAGGGGACAACGATGAGTATTTACCTGACGAAACAGAGTGTGCCTCCCCATGTGCACATGGGTGCAGAGACTCCACTTCTCGTTTCTCACTCCGCAAGCTTAATGGTGTAATCAAAACTTCATCCACTTCTCTTGGCGATGGCTCTGTCTTAATACCTGTTCCCTTCTGGGAATAAAATGATTTCATTACCTACATACAGCCAACATGATCAACCACAAGTCTTCCCTCCCCAAGGCAGCCCATGGAAGTCAAGATTTCAAACTGAGAAATAAAGTGACAATTTTTCTTTAATAAGATTGTGATGAAAATGCAGATTTTTAACTTATATGTTCAGATTGCGAATATACATCCTTCCTTTCAACCACTCGGACCCACAAGCTTCAAAACCATTAATTTATTTTTAAAAATTCTAGATCGAATAAATGCAAGAAAAATAATTCACTTTATTAATAGAAAGTCTTTGCTCTATAAAGAAAAATATATGATAATTCTATGTTCTGCATCTTGTAAGTAAAATATATGAAACTCGGTGCAACACAGCCATTACAGGGGGCATGTTTTTGGCCAAATTGGACTAGGAATGGCATTGTCACTGAATGCTGTAAAACTAAATTTAACAATCTGGTTACGAACAACTTTTCGCCATCTTTGAAATTTTGATTTTGCACGCTTTCAGCTTTCTCAAACACTCAAATGACCTCAATCCATAAACCCCACGTTTCTCTATTTCCCATCCATGTCACCTTCTGATTTTGGTCTTCTAGGGAGTGGATGGATTTCCCCATCACCATTTTAAAACATCAACTGTAATCAGCTAAATGGATAGTTGTTTTTATTCAACATGGCACAAGCATTACTGAAAGAATGCCAAATGGCAACATTTGCCTTTTGGAAGAACTGCCCATGTTACATGCATTCCAAATAATTATAAGACCTTTGTGGAAAGAAAATGCCAAATGAAATAGTATCTCACATAATCACTGTGGCTTTTAAACTGGGAGCAAGGCAGAAAATGGGATAGGAAAGCACAAACGAGATGGTTTCCTATTTTTTCTTTCAAAACTTCCATGGAAAACTTAAACCAGAATAGACAAGCGTGCACAATACTGGACACTGCATCTCATCACCCTATACTATTATAATGTATACATAATACACAAAGATGCATTAACAAATACATGATCAGCACTCCAGGACATGGTGGGTACACAACAGAATAATGTGCCCACACATACCATCAACATTTGACATTCTGCCACCAATGAACGATGTGTAAGATAAATTCAGATTACAATTTGAATCAAGCATCAATTAATCAACGAAGAAACCTCCTGCAAGAATTTCTAACTGATAGTAATTCTTTAGACATTGGCTGCTTGCAGCAAACACACTTAAAAATTCAACCTGGAGCCTTTGTACAGTATGATTCCGTTTGTCTGTTTGATCCCAGTTTCCCCAACTTATGCAGGTGCCGACACATGCAGGGCATGGCTTAACACATAGTGACTGTATCCTGGTACTTCATTATTTAGCCAAAACAAGCCCAGACAGTGCAAACAGGCTTTTTGACTCAGAAAGAGCTTCAGAGGCAAGTCAATTTCTGTCCTCCAACAAACACGTACACATTCTCTCTCTCTCTCTCTCAGGAGGAAGAGGATAGTAAGCATATGAGTAATCAGAAGTGGCATGCCTAGCTGTCTTTTATTTTCCTTCCCCATTGCTGCTGTTGGCATCGATGATCCAAATAAATGAAATGTGCAATTCAGGTGTAGGGAGGTTGAGAGAGAGGAACATATAGATAGGATGCCATAAGGCTGCAAATGTAGAATGATTATTGAGATGCCAAACAAAAAATCTAATTACTTTACCACTTTAAAATTATTTGATGGAAATCAATAGCTATTGGACAGTTTTAATGCCCAACATACACATACAATGATTCACCAACCATCAACAGTTTGCCAATATATAGAAGAAGGGGCAAAACAATTAAATGACATCTTCCTGATCCTTTTAAAACAATTATGCTAGAACAAAACCTGGAAATACTTTCTTAGGGACAATTACATACTTATATTTGCAATTAAATATTAAAAAGGCAACTTCCCGCTGGTGTTTCCCTCCTGGATTTCAAATACCTGATCACTTTTTCTTACTGGCAACACCTCACAGTCAGGGCTGCCACTATTTCTTTTCTCAGCCTGGTTCCCTTTGAGGTTTGAAAGAGAAGGTGGCAGGGATTTTCTAGCTGCTGCTGTTCTCCAAGTCATTTTGGGAGCAGGCTCTTTGATATCTGCTTGCCTTTCATGTGCACGTGAAACTGCATCGTTAGTAGCAGAGGCTGCAGAAACTGCTTTCTGCGCTGCTGTCCGGTCTCGCGGAGGACTGGACAAATTTTCATGTTGTCTATTTCTCTTCACTTCGAGATTTAATGACGTTGTATCTGCTGATAGGTCAGGTTTCTGGTCCACATAAATAAAGGTGTACTGTTCTATCCTGTCCTCCCGAGCCAATCTTAATGCATCTTCTACTTGAGATATGCCAACGTCCCACTGAGGGCGGATTCTTTGTGCTATGGGCTTCAAGATCTGTAGCAGAAAATGAAAATACATTAAATTATAATGTTTTTCTTTCATTACTTTCATTCTTTCATAAAAAAAACATGCGTTCAAAGTATCAGAATTCTGCTTTTTAAGAAAATCACAGTGATTTAATTTATATGTTATTTTCCGAATTATATCCCAATCATGATCACCTATGCTAATCACATTTCTGGTCCTCAAATTGTGAAATAATGAACCATTGATGAAATAACGAATGATAAAGCAGTTTTTAAAGTAGTTCCAAAACAACAAAATCAAAAAAAAAACTACAGCCAATTTCCTTTGCTGTTCTATAAAAATCAACTACCTTGGGTCACAGCATGAACATGGGCCGATATCTTGCATTTTAAAGTTCTAGAACACAGATTAGCATCTGTGACATCAATATTTAAGAGCTTCACTGCACCTGCTCCAATCAAATACAGCCCTATCAGAATTTTGGGTGTGAAGAGAAAGATTGCAATTAACCTGGGGACCTATCTTGTAATTCCTAACAGACCATATGGAGATAGCAAGAGTCAGTCATAGAAAGGCAGCCAGCTTTCTACTTTTGATGCATGGATAAAAGTAATCCTCGAAATATTACTGATATGTATCACAAACTATTGGACCAAATATTTTTCTAAATTTCTTGGACTAGAAGTTTCAAACTACTGTGGGTGTTACTTGTGGCTGCCTATTTGTTGATTCTGAATGTAATCATGTCCTTCATTTTTGCCACGATGCACATAGGTGTTAATGGATGCAGCAGAAGACCTTTACCTCTTCCCTTTCTGCACCTGGGAATGGTAAGGTTCTACCTGTGCACATCCTACAACCATGCCTGCCATCCCCTCCACTACAACTTCTTGCAAAACTCACAAAAAGTACTTTTCTGGTTGTTTTTAAGATGCTGATATCCATCTGCAGCTGGAAGAATTTAAATTCAGTGAACTCACAGAGAAACATACATATAAATTAAGAGCAGAAGTAGACCACCCAGCCCTTCAAGCCTGCTCCATCATTTAATAAGATCATGGCTGATCCGACTGTAACCTCAAGTCCATATTCCCCTGTACTCACAACCTTTCACCTCCTTGCTTATCAAATATCTATCTACCTCTGCCTTAGAAATATTCAAAGATTTTGCTTCCACAGCCCTTTGAGGAAAAGAATTCTAAATACTTTTGGCTGAGAAAAAAATGCTTCATTTTGGTTTTAAAGAGGGTACACCTTATTCCTAAACAACAGCCTCTAGGTTACCCCACAAAACAAAACATCTCCTTCACTTCCACCCTGTCAATGCCTTTCACAATCATGCATGTTTCAATCAAGTCCCCCAAAACTCCAGGAGATATAAACTTTAGCTGTCTAACCTTTCCTCAGAATATATAAAAATGTGTTACAATTTTAGTAATATGAGCATCAGTAAAAGCAGTTACTGCGAAATGATTGAGAGCAAAACTCATCCAGTTCACAAATATTCCAATAAGGAAGAATTCTCCTACCTTTACCCTGTGGATATATCAGACTGAAAAAATATGATTGATTCTCAACTGCCCTCTAAAATGCCTCAGCAAATCAGTTGAGCAGCAAGTAGGGATGAGGAATAAATGCTGGCCTGATCACCAATCCTTATATCTCATGTAAATAAAGACAACTCTTTAAGAAAGCCAAAGAGCAGAACTAACCATTGAATACATGAGCTCAAGGCCTTAAGTTTAAAAAAAAATTCATTCAAACACACAGGGTGCTTTCAAGCAACAATGGCTGATGCCCTCCAAAGTAGCCTGTCTACACTTGTGGGGGAGTCTCAAACAAGGGGACAAAATTAAAAGATTAGAGGGGCAGTCATTAAAACCAAGGTACGGAGGAACATCTTGCTATGGATGGCAAGTTCCTGAATTTTTTTTAACCCTGGAGGGTTGTGGAGTTTTGATTACTGGAGGTACTTGAGAGATGGTAGATAAGTTTTTGAAAGATTGGGGAATTAAAGACTATGGGTAACTGGCACAGAAGTGGAGAGGAGGCAGATCATCTATGATCACATCGAATGGTGGTGCTGGCATGAGGGGCCAAGGGGCCAAGTGTACTACTACTTTATGATTTTATGTTGTGTTCTCAAACCATCTCTGCTACCTTGCATTAATTTTTCCATTAATGCTAGTGCTCCAAAGTAGTTTTTTTTCAAACCAAAAAAAGAGATTTATAAGCTTTCAAAAGGGATTAAGGGTCTGAAAAAATTTTATTTACTCCTTCATGGTTTATGAATGCCACTGGCAATGCTGGTATTTATTGTCTATCCCTAATCATCTCTGAATTGAACAGGAAGTTCAGAGTCAACCACATTGGTGCATCTGGAGTTGCATAAGGGCCAGATTGCAAAAGGATGATAGATTTCCTTCTCTGAAGGATATCACATGACACTCAAGCAACAAGAAGGCAATGTCAAAAGGAAAAACTGAGTTCCTGGATGGGACACAAATTTTAAACTAAATAACTAGTCAAAATTTTCCACAGTGATTCTTCAGCTGAGATTCCCAAACTTTAATGACATTCAACTTGGGTCCCACTTTGCCCATCATTATAGTTAATTTCTGACAATGGATACCTTTTGCTTCTCTGCAGCACTACTGGCTTGTCTGGCAGTATCTGCTACAAGAGCCTCGTATTGTGAGCGTCCCTGGTAGGGGGCTACCCTCTTCTCGTGGATCCAGGCTCTTTCTGGCACTGTCCCAAAAAACTGCACGTGGTATTCACGAGCACCTGAACCAACAGACCAAAGATTACAACTTATAATGAGAGATCGGAAAGAAAAGCAGACTTTGAACATCAGAACTTTTTAAGATAGGTATGCAAGTTTTAAACATCAGATTCACAGGATAATAGATTCCTGAATGTGTTTCAATACTAGTAAAAGTTACACCTACACACAATAAATGTCTACACATTAAAACAAGACGTTACTTCCAGGAAAGCACATTTCTCCAATTAAACAAAATGCTATTGCACCACAATTTTAGAAATGTGAACCACAAAGTATTTATTACACTTGCCAGCAATAACCAGGGCACCAGATCTGTGCCACGTTAACACGGGTTGTTCCAAATTGCTTTGGACTGACAGTTCACTATTCTGTTGAACTAACGAACAGTCACTCAACAGAAAGTGGACCTCTTATTGCCTATAATTACATATGGCTGGCAGCACAATACTCAAATTGAGTAACTTGGTGCTCTATTGTGTTGTGATCAGGTTTGGGTTTATTCTTTATTGATATTATTTTCATATCTTCCACATTTCTCCACATGACTGGCACTAGTCAGATAAGCTGTTCCCAAGCCATTGCAAATATTATAGCACAAACAAGCCAAAAGTCAAAGCATCAGACTGGCTCATGCAGAGTTAGATCTCTTTTCCCCATCTCCAGAGAAATGGTTTGACAGTGACAAAACATAATAAGGAAGTCAGCAGATAGTGTTTGAACCACAGAGACATACTTACACAATTTATTCTATAGTTTGACAGCTCTAAATTTAATAATCTTGCACTTTCATGTGCACAGCCCTTCAGTCAATAACAGGTTTTCAGGAAAAGAGTTGACCTCTTGCAATCAAAAGTAACTAAGTTGCTGAAATAGTGGGAAAAATTGGTAATATCATTGGAAAGCTAACTCCATTTATGCAGATTTTTTAGTTTACATAAGCATACACATTCCAACTAGGAATAATCAAAACGTATTGAAGATTGCACACATCCACACACACACACAGAGCAATGTACTTCACTAAATGTATTACAGAGATAAGTCACTGTATATGCAACCAATTGAAGCCCATGAACTCATGAAATAGTGCACTAAACAACCATTAGGTGTGGGAGAGTGCATGGTAATACAGTGTAGGGTACAGGTTAGATTTACCAGCAGCCAATTCTTTAGCATGCATTGAACCCAAGATAGTACCTTGCTGTAATTGTTAAGAAAAACAAAATAAAGAACTCATCAATTCAGGATCCTGTCATTCACTATTTTGGTTGATTGAGAGGGAGGTGGGTTAAATTACTATTTACTTCCTGTTTATACTTCTAAGGAAACATGCTCACTTTAGGGAGGGCAGGTGGAATGAATTATTAACACATCATATATTTTGTGCCCAAGTAAATTGAAACCACCAAATCTCAATTGAATATGTGATCCAAATTATGTTCTGAGCTTTCTTAAATAAATGATCTAATTATAAATCCTACAGGGAACAGTTTGATCACTATAAAAGGTACGTTTCTAACACAACCAGTGTCAGGTTGCAATAGCAAAGTTACTTGAAACAGAACAAACACCCGTGGGAAAGGTTTGCAAGTGCTCAGGAAAGAAAAAACAAACTTGGGAATAAAAGAATATTAGTGTTGATTGCGGTGAGGGCAGAACATCAAACCTTGTATCACAGGTTATGACAATTTGGCACATTGTGTCTCTGCCAATCTTTTGAATAGATCTTTCTTATTAGTCCTGCTGTCCTGTTCTTTTCCAATAATCCTGTAAATTTCCCGTTCAGAAACATGTGCAGTTCCCTTTACAAAACTGCTACAGATTTTGCCTCCATTTCTCATGTAATCTGAGAGCACAACTTGTTCTTTTGTTTTACAAATCTTCATTTGGCCCAATCATATGGGGTTGAAAAATTGCTATCCCCAAAATGACAGAGCTAATACAAGCAACTTCAAACAAAACTATATGCATGTGTTGATATAGAAAAGACATCCTTCACAGCATTTCTGATTATATACAATTTAGGATTAGGGACAATGATAAATTTACCTGATATCTGCAATTTCTTCTGTTACAGAAAAGAGTATGTTGGAAAGGACATAAGGATTTTCTGCACCTTCTACCAGTCAATGCTTGGATTAGCATGATTGACACAGTAATCTTTTGGCGATCAGTGATTAACTAAATTAATGGAAAGTGGCTTGAATTTACTGTTGGCTTCTACATTTTGGGCAAAATCAGAACACTTTTTCAGCTATAGGACAAGGTTTTACCTTGCAAAAGACATTATGAGGATAGGTAAAGTCAATGCAAGATTTCAGGAGCTCCTCCAACATGTAAAATCTATTTCCACGTTGTTTTTGGTAATACAGAAAACATTGGAGTCACTTAAGAACCAAATAGAACTTTTGGTGAAGGAAGAAAAACTGCAGACTCTTCTAGGGCGAGCTAAATAACTGTGCTCCTCCAATCGCTCAAGGATGTGTGCGAGTTTGTGTTCCTGTTTGCATTTATTGCTGCACTGCCAATGTCAGAAACTTATGACATGGCGACCACAACAATTTACAGCAAAACTTGTGTTTCACAATAACAACCTTAAAAGGCTAAAACAAAAGGTCACGTGTTGGACAATATATAAACTGAAAACATTTCATTCCAACAAAAGCAATAATTGGTAGTTACTAGAGAAATTCCCCTAACAAGCTTATCGCTGAATTAGTTACATGGATTAGTCCCACATCAAAAGCTGAATTATTCTGGCAATAGTTGGCTAATTCTATGGAAGAGTTTTGCTTCGCAAGGAAAACCTCATAATGCCAATTATTCTTGTGGTCAGACTTACCTCTTGTGTTGATCTTGGTATGAACCTGCAGCAATGGATCGCAGGACACCATACAGGGCCACCAGGGATAAGTACCAACCTTTGTCCACACCAAGTCTCCAACCTGGTAGAGTGTTGAAGCCACTGTCTGATTTCCAGAGTCTGGTAACTGATGGGCCTGAAACACAAATGACAAAGGGTTTAATAAGCAAGATATTATCACATCAGATTGTTTTGGCGTGAAATGATAACCATAAGCATGGGGCAGAAAGTCAAAATATCTTGCTTTCAAAGGTCTTGCATGGAATCTATTCACAATCAACCTAGCAAAACAGAACACAAATGGTAGCATATCAAATTTAATCTTATAGTGTGCATTTTATAAAATGAAACAGGTTTCTGACAAGTTGGATTAGCCCAGAAAAACTTAAATTCAACTCAAATCATGGCTCCAACTTGTTCCAACAAAACCAAGAGGTCAGAGTTTCGGGGGGGGGGGGGGGGGGGGGGGAGAAAAAAAGAGAGGAGAATGCAAGGAAAAGTAGAGGGAGTGACTCAAGAATCTAAACCTTGTGAAGTAAATGCTCAATGAGCTCTAGAGAACAAGGCAGAATACATGCATAAGATGACAACAGAAAACAGAAATTAAAAAGCAAAGAGCAGAGCAAAAAAAACTTTGAAAAGACCATCTATAATTTCCAGAGATAGTATATCTGAGAAAGAAACCCCAACAATTAAGCTTCACCTTTAACAGTAACTAAGGACTTCTTCTGTCCTGCAGTTGAAAGCACACACGTAATTCAAACAAGGAAACAGAAGTCATAGAATTACACAGCACAGAAACAGGCCCTTTGGCCCAACTCGTCCATGCCGACCAAGGTGCCTTCCTGAGCTAGTCCATTAGCCACTGCTCCTATCCTATCCATGAACCTATCCAAATGTTGTTTAAATGTTATAATTGTACCCATTGCTTCCTCTGGCAGCTCTTTCCATACACCCACCTGCCCCTCAGGTTTTACCCTTCCCCTTTCACCTTAAACTTACGTCATCCAGTTTTAGACCCCTACCCTGGGAAAAAGACTGAACATCCATCTTATCCATGCTCTTTATGATTTTATAAAGCTCTACAAAGTCACCCCTCAGCCTCCTTCACTCCAAGACAAAGTCCCAGCCTATTCAGTCTCTCCTTATAACTCAAGCCTTCTGGTCCCGGCAGTGTGAATCTTTTCTGCACCGTCTAGCTTAACCACATCCTTCCTATAGTATGGCGACCAGAACTGCACACAATATTCCAAGTGTGGTCTCACCAGTGTCTTGGACAGCTGTAACATGATGCTCCAATTTTTGTACTTAATGCCCTGTCCGATGAAGACAAGCGTCCCATACACCTTCCTCAGAACCCTGTCTACCTGTGTCACTACTTTCAGGGAACTATATATTGTATGCCTACATCCTTCTGTTCTACAAAACTCCCCAGGCCCTATCACTCATTGTGTATGTCCTGCCCTGGTTTAACTTCCCAAAATCCATTTCACACCTGTTTGAGTTAAATTCCGTCTGCCATTCCTTTGCCCACCTTCCCAGTTGATCTCAATGCTGTTGTTACCTTGGACAAGCTTCTTCAATGTCCACTATAGATCACCAATTTTGGTGTCACCCACAAATTTGCTGATCATGCCACCTACATTCTCATCCAAATCATTAATTATATATATGACAAACGACAGGGGACCCAGCAACAGTCCTTGCGACACACCGCTGGTCACAGGCCTCTAAACTGGAAGTACAACCCACCTCCTTCCACCAAGACACTTTTGTACACCATTAAAACATTTCTGTCCACTCAGATTCTGAGGCACCTATTTTCATTGGTAACATTTCAGCTGTCCTGACTGAAATCTGAACTTGCAGTGCACAAAGTTACTTATCTATCAAAGAATAAAAGTTTTCAGAATGCTGCCCAGATCACAGAGAATCTTCCTGCTGCTATTATAATAATGATTGGGAGACAATAATTCCCAGCTACACAGAGAAAAACAAATTATTTTCCGCTGCAATGGAACAAAGATCTCACTGCCAAACTTAACCCTGATAAACCAGCTTTTCATCATAATCTGAACACTAAGAAAGCCAATAGCTCCAGAGTCCCAGTAACACAGCCTCTCCATAAAAATGTTTTGTTCCCCCCCCCACCAAATTCAAAATAGCACAAGGATTTATCAACAGCAGATTACCTACCGTTCATTCAACTGTGGATTGCCAAGGCTCATCAGGCTGTTATTTACTGTAGTACCAAACAGAATAGGAGACTCCAAAATCATCTTGTTTAATTCACTTTTAAAGGAAATTCACTTACATTCCTAATATACAACCATTACCCATCAATGTCAGTATGTGCAATTTTGAGTTCAAATGAGACCCTAGGTGATCAGGGCTGACAAGAAGTTTGCAAAAATGTTGCTGAACCATCACTGAAACATCATGATGCACCCACCCCCAGATCTCCATTGTACATAATGCATGGCCTACTCACTCCTGAACCCTTGCCCTCACCTCTGTGAGTATCTGTACCTTGGAGACAGACCAAGTATGTGCCTATATCCTGACACAACTGCCTCAGATGCAAGGAACCACCCAAGAATCCTGTGGAAGAAATACTCCAAAAGGGAACATAAAAACAAGTCTGCTCATACCACAAGCTCCTTGAAGAATCCCAAGCTAAGTGCATCTGGATTTGATACGGCTGTTGCTCAAAATACTTTATATGGCCCTACATTTTATTTTGTTGAATCTAAAACTGGAGTAAAGCACAATCTAGTGATAGATTGTGGTGGTGGGGAGAAGAGGAAAAAAACAAGGCGAGATACAAATAGAGGGGGCTATAGTATTGGCAGATTTGTTGCACTGCCTTTTTTCATTTATAGTAAAACGGATCTCTAATTGCACATCTCTGGGATCAGACTTGGTCTTTCTTAAATGAAACAAATTAACTAAATAGCAAATTCCTACTTCTGCTGGCAGAGGGAATCTCCAAGGCTGCGAAACAATCACAAAGTACATTTGCTTTCTAAGGAAGGGACCAACAGTAAAAAGAGGAATGTCAAGAACACAAACTTCTTAAGTTCACTTGCACAATTCACTGGCGGTGGGCAAGAGTCCATGTGGAGCCTCTACGCATTCTAAGCGCATTGAAGAATTTTACTTGCTCAGCACCACTTCCCATTTCTTGTCAGTTCCAAGCAAATCTGCAGGTAACTTCTGTCAAGAATTTTGCATGCAATCAGAATTTAGATTTGAAACAAAAGAATACCACAGAGGAACCAAAAGAATTTGGTAAGCTGGGAGATGAACCAAAACAGTACATATATCAACTAGTTACAAAATTAAGGATTGAATCGCCCAGGTTAACACAAGTTGTGTATTTTAGTTGCTCTCCCCCATACTGCCATTCTTAAAGATAACCAAGACGTATTGCAACTGGTTGATTTGTCTTGTAACTATTTTACAGCACGTAGGTTATGCTTTACCACAGCTTCTTTCTATACTAGTCTTTTTCAGCCCGCATCTCTTATTTCACCAAGCCTATATGCCACCACAAAAAGCTGGGTTATTTCATCAGCTTCCAAAACCCAAAAGGATATGTAGCATTACCTTAAATGGCTCAACGTACTGATAAGAAATGTGACACATTAGCTCACTTTACTCAAAGTAAAAATACCAACTAATACCTACTCTGTAGCATTATTTTAGCAGAAATTTGCAAAAATTTTGCATCAAAATGTGAAAAACATATTTAAAGTCAAGCAATGGAGATATTTTGTGTTATTGAGAATCAACAGAAAATATGCCAGAAAAAAAATGAGCTTGTGGAATGAAACAATGATCCCAGTCTGAAGACCAAGCAATCCAATGGGCAGAAGGATGATAGGATGTATCAATGGTCACAATTCATGCTGCAACTGGGACAAGCTTGAGCAAGAGAACCAAATGAAAAGTCATACAGGCATGATTCTAAACAGCTATATCACAGCTGAAATGCCCAATGTGACCAGCACAATAAATATTCAACATTTGTTCAGTAAATAATTTACATCATCGCGAGATAGCAAGTCAACATTATTAATCTGTTCTTCAGTTTTTGTAATGAAGTTTAGCAAGAAAGCAAGACTTGCATTGCTAAAGCATCTTTCAGAATCACACAAATTTTCCCAAAAGGGTTTGAAGCCAATCTAGTGGCTGCTGTAATGCAAAACAAAACACAGCAACCTATTTCTGCACAGTAAACTCACACAGACAACATTCTGATCTTGATTCAGGTATCAGATAAAGATAAACATTGGTAGGACACCAGAAAGAGTGACTGTGCTCTCAAACTTACCTCAACTGTGTATATACTTTTAACTTTAGTTACATTATGTAATAATGACAAACAAAGCCTTTCTATTAATGAAAATAGAAAATGCAGGTCAACTGGTTAGCCTGTTTCTTGCACCATAGATGCAGAGTTAGTGATTCAGGTCAATGATCTTAATTACATCTGTCAATGCAAACAGGAAAAAGGGAGTTGAGAGTGTGCTCACTAGACCAACATGTTAGCTCTATCAAGGTCTTTCTGGAGTTCAGTTGAATTGATCTGCTAAATGAACCTTATGTGATTTTGTCCCACTATTGATGCTGGCACACACAAAGTAGATTGACAAAATACTTAAGAGCCAAAACAAAAAAGGATTTCACAGTACTATTTTGAAGCAACTAGGGTTGGCTTCTCAATTTTTGTGATCAATATACATTCCACAGGAATCATCTCTGAAACAGATTACCTTCTCATTAACACATGGCTCTTTGAGACATTATAGTATGAAAATTAATTCCTTCAACAGAAGTGTATAGAATTTTCCAATAGAATAAATGTTCTACTAATTATTAAAGTAATTTGAATGTCGAGCTCCAAAATTGTGTTTCAGTCAGCATCTGGAGATAAAGCAAAGTCTTGCACCATAATCTTGGTCATTAGGATAACCTTGGAAACAAAACTGTACACTGTGTCTCAACTAAATACTGGTCATTAAAGTTATAATAAGTGATAGACCGACAGGAACACTAAATGACAGACTACAGTGCATCCCGAGAATAAGCAGTGCTCAGAACAAGTTTTAGATGAATGTAGTCGATTCAAAATGATACAAAAATTTCCTGCAGTGGCAAATGGGATATTAGATATACACACCATGAATGCCTTAATCCATTTTAACTGCCTCAGAAGTCTGCATAAGATTTTAATTCCCCTGCACGCTCCCCACCCCGATGAGTGTGCATTTTTTATTTTATTTGTTGGTGGAATGTGAGAATCACTGGAAAGGGCAGTATTTACTGCCCATAGCTGAATGTCTTTTTAGAAGATGGTGTGGATACTGAAGGGATGGCATGGTGTTTTCAAGTGAGCATGGTGCAGGACAGAAGAAATCATTTGCATTTTCCAAGTGCCCGCTTACTTATCCTTAAAGTTGGTTATTGGGTTAGGGAGGAGCCGAGTTGATTCAGTACAGCTTGTGAATGTTATGCACTGCAGCCAACAGGTGCCAATCAAGCAGGCTGCTTTGCCCTGGATGGCTGCCAAGTTTTTTGATTGTAACTGAACTGCACAGATTCCAAGCAAGTGGAAAGTATTCATCACACTCTTGGTATGTCTTGTTAGTGGCAGAAAACCTTTTGGGATTCGGGTGACAAGTCACTTCCTGTAGGATCTTCAGTCTCTTACCTATTAGTTGTAGTCATATTATTAATGTGGAGACTCTCCAGGATGTTGACAAAGGGAATTTCAACAAAGTAGTTCCACTGAATACTCAACTCTCTTTTTGGGAAGGGTGAACAGAAAGGAAAGAGTGCAAGTGACCAGGCAGCAGACAGGCAGACAAGTGACCGTGCAAAGAGCAAATGAGTGAACAGAGCATGATGAACAGGAAAGGAAGTAAGGCACAGCATGATCAAATGAGAAAAATGAGAGAGAAAAGATGAATAGTGGAGGGATAATTTAGTTTCACTATAACTGCAACAGACACACCATTTTTGACTTATGTCCATGTAGCAGTGGTCAACCAGCCTACTCAAAATGTCTCGCACACATTTCATAGTGCACAGCTAGTTCACAAACACTAGTCAACAATGTCCACATTACTTCCTCCTAAAGGGACAGCAGAGCACCACAAAAACCCAAAGTAAATATCAGTTTACAAAATATATTGTAACTGCTCCAAATGTGCACTATTACACTGCAGAGGACCTATGTATGGTCTTAGAAATGTAATACTTCATTACTGAACTAGTTTGTGAATTTCCACGTTTCATCAGGGTTTCCAAATATCTTGTTTGAATAGCCATCCTACTGTTTACCATCACACATTCATCAAGCCATGTCATCTTGGGCTGATAGAAATAAAACATAAAATAGGTTTTGATTACAATAACCCATAAGATGGTACAAAGGAACAAAAATAATACACTATGTTTTCGTTATTCATGAAGTTCCTGTGGATGACAAGAAAAAACGCAGATATCATTAAAGCAGAGGTCAATATCAAAAAAATGGCTGCAATGAAACAACGTCTGTTAGTTTCAGTTTGTATATTTCAGCTTGACAAAACAAACATACAAGCACTCTGGAACCAACCTCCAGCTGCACATCTACCCACTTTCATGACCCCAACTACACCCAGTAAAACATGGCGGACCTCCAGAGTACACAGATCCTTGGACAATGATGACCTAGTGTATAATCACCAATAAAACATTGCATCTCTTCATTGATCCTTTATATCAATCTTTTCTGGAAAAGAACCTTAATGTCACTACAAACTCATTGACAACTGTGCTAATGATGACTCATACTGAAAAACTTTTAGGCAACATCAACTGTTCCTTTCTAGCATTTATTTTACATCTCTATTATGCGCTTCCCCACGCTGACCTTTCCCCCCTTCACATGAGACATTTTTTCCACACGGCTGTTTAGATCCCTTCCTTTGACACAATTAGGCAAGACAAAAAGCCAACTTGCCTAGCACAGATGTTCAAGCCGTTTATACCGGTCACATAAATTATCAGCAGTACTTGACTTTAATCTTCTTTCCACCCTCTTCTTCCAAAATGTGGCAACTCATTCAGGGTCGGTTCTATGAGTGGAAGCATTTCAATTTAATGTGCTGCTTAAACGGAAAGTGGAGTCATTCAAATGTTGCCCTGAATGAATAGCCACACAACAACATCTGCACTTTACAGTACAACTGTAGTGGACAATAATCTGGAATGAAACCAATATCCAAATGCTAGCCCCAAGGCATTCCCATCAAAACTTAGATTTGATAAAATTTGAAATAAAACTCTACCAAATTTAAAAGTGCCGTAACTTTGATATAAAGGGTGACTTTCACATGGTGTAAGGTAAAAAACACTGGAAATATTTGGTGGGTCAGGCAATATCTGTGGTGAGACAAAGTTAATACTTCATGTCAAGAACTGCTGTGACGGGAACTCAAATAACAATAGAAAATGCTGGGAATACTCGGCAGGCCAGGCAGCATCTGCAGAGAGAAAGCAACGGAGTTAATCTTTCATCAGAACTACATCCCCACCCCCATTTTATTTAATATTTCAGGTTGACAACTGCACTCTAAACCTTGTGTTTAGACACCTATCCTGTGACAAACCTAAGCCAACAAGAACAGATGAAAACTGTTCCTTTTCATTCATATTAATACAAACCTTGTCCAAATTGTCAGAGCTGCTTAAAAAAGTAGAATCCTCAGGCCTAGTATACGCAAAGCCTTTAAATTGCTATTATAGTTATTCTAAACTACAAAATTATTTTATGGATCACTAATAGGAAATTACATTTAAATTATATTAAACTCAGCTGAAAGCAATAATTTGACAGATCAACCTTCCCTCATTCCTGATCCTATTTTTAAGTTTGTTCCACGTGCCTTCATGTATTTGCTCGTCATTTACTACAATTTTCCTATCAATAACCAACTTACTTCCAGTCCAGTTTGATACCCTCCATTAATGGGGCTACCCTAGAATTTCACTATCTTCTGATCACTTCCACATTGCTTGATTCTACTATTCAATCCTGTATGGTAGTACAGTTAATTCATGTATTACAGAAGTCTATATTTACTCACAAACCACCCTATTATTCCACATTGGCCATAAACCTGGGTGGATGTTCTTTTCACCCCCTCCTCCTCACCACCTGATAGAAAAACCAAAGGTGACACTAGCAATTACAGCAATGGCAATATTTGACATACTATTATGGTTCAGGATTAGCATGCAAGCAGACAGTCAAAAGTTTCCAATTATGCACTTTGTAGGTTTCAAATCACAGCAGTTCAAAAATACGTCTGTACTCCACCTATCAGTCCTCGTGTGAGTCACACATTATCTTGCTGTACACTTGAGTTTGGCTGTAACTTGTTAAAATGACTTTATCCATTTGTCAGAACATAAATTCTTTCATACACTATTCAAGCAACAAAAACCTTCCGAAAATTGGCATTTCACTTTTGAAATAAATATTACACTATTTTTTAAAAAGCAAATTTGTATCCAGCCCATTTGTTATTCCTGTTCTATCATTTCTTCTCATCTCTACCTTGCCAGTTCAGACTATACAGATACGTGCAAAGTGAAACAAAAAACAATTCCAAGTGGGTGAAGATGTTGGTAGGAAAGAAAAAACGTGTACTACGCAAACACCTGCGAATAGCTCCTACCAATTACACAACTTTCCTCCAAATAAAAACAAACAGGAACTGC
The DNA here is from genome assembly GCF_009764475.1 of Pristis pectinata. Classification (NCBI taxonomy): domain Eukaryota; kingdom Metazoa; phylum Chordata; class Chondrichthyes; order Rhinopristiformes; family Pristidae; genus Pristis; species Pristis pectinata. The sequence continues at coordinate 18,749,100 of NC_067433.1, read as the reverse complement.
GCAACAACCCGTATCAGTACAAGACTACTTACTTCTGAGTCAGAGGTCTGATTCATTCCAACCCAACATGACTGAAGTCTCTTTTCTGTGTCAGGTTTAAAGATCCCACTTCAAATGAATTTGATATGTCACTCCGGCTCTTAATCGTCAAGATTCCAAGAACAAAACTATATCAAGTTTACTCATACACTGCCAAGTCTCATTCAGGTAGAGTTGCTGTTTTGCGAAATGGTGCTCTGAAATTGAGTTCTGGTGTATTACTGCACACATTAGATGGAGCTTTGTGTTCCACTGTGTGTAATCAATGGATGGGCAATGTTGGGTGCCAAAGTGATACTGTTCATTTCCCAGACTTTACCTCCTTCACTGAGGAATTAAAGCTGTTTTCAAAATCTTAGATTTCACATTTGTTCCACTTCCTTTATGATGCTGACTCTTCATGTCAGTTTACCAACGTACCTCTCGTGGCAAGTCTATTATGTCGCACATACAAGGTCATCCAGTGAATGTCAAGCCATATTGGATCACAGAACAAAAACTGAAACTGATCTATCCCCATCCGATATAAAGACTTGAGTATGCCAGCAATTCAACCAGTAGTAAGTTGCTGTTCTTTTTTGATGAGGGAAATGCAGTTCGTGCATTTTGGACTTTAAAAAGATCTTTGATAAAGTGCCACATAATAGATGTCATCATGACTGACACAGAAAATTGGCTAAAGTGAAAGAAACAGTAGTAGTGAACAGATTTCCCACATACAAATCAATGGTATAGGGCAATTCCCCAGGGATCAGTATGAGGATCGCCACATTTCTTAATATTCATTAATGACTTGGACTTGGGTGTGCATGGTGCAATTTCCAAATCTGCTGATGACACAAAACCTGAGGGCATAGAGAACTGTGAGGAGAATAGTAATACATCCTTAGGATATCAGCAATTGGTAGAGTAAGCAGATCCATGGCAGATGAAACTTAAGGAACAATGCAGAGTGTTGAGTTGTAAGGAGAATAAAATGAGGCAAGATAAACTGAAAGACATATATCCTGAAAGTGTGTAGGAACAAAGAAGTTTAGGATTATGTGCACAGACTGTTGAAAATGGCAGGGCAGAAACAGTTAAAAACCATACAAGATCCTGGGCTTCATAAGCAGGTAAAGTACACGTGTAAGGAAGCCAAGATGAAATCTTGTTTAAAAAAAGTAGTTCAGCCATTACTAGTGTATTGCACCTAATTCTGGACACCATAATTTTGAAAAGACAAAGCTCTTACAGAAAGGATGCAGAAGAGATTTACTCAAATGAGTGTCCCAACGACACACCAACAGGCAAATATTTTATGAAACTGAACACTTAGGTGTGACCATATGAACTAGTAATTTAGATCTGCATCATCGGTCATTAGGAAATGTTTCCAATGCTGTAATCAGTAGTTCTGTAAGGACTTAGCTACTGTTCAAAAATGTATACCGTTTCCTACTTAGGTTGGTAACTATTATTTAACGGTCAAGATGAAAATATTGTTAATAAAAATGATTTTTGTATTATTAATATAGTTGCACAGGTTTCCTTGACACTTTTGGAAATAAGAGGTTTTCTTCTAGTGTACTTTGGTGATGTTTTGTACTGAGAGATTACCTCATCTTCTGTACTTGGGTTACTCAATACAGGACAACAGAAGGTTGGTATGTAGCTGCAAAGCATTAATTCGATAGCATCAAAAACCACGAGAGCAAAGCTGCAAGAATACATCAGCTAGCAGAATCTTTCATATCTTTTAAGCCTGAAAAATATTTTAACCTATTAGGTGATAGCACACACACTTCATAAAGTTGCAGAACAGAATTTCTATATTTTACTCCTGACGTTGCCAGGAGATATACACCATACTTTATACATGAAATCTGTAATTATTGAACCTATTTGGGTTGTTTAAAAAAAAACAATTTAAGCAAAGCGAGCTATTTCAGGCGCAGGGAGAGCAGGAACCGAACTGAAACTGTTCACCCAACATCTAACCCCCAGCACTCCTGAGATATCCTCAGCATCAATACTTCACGCTTCTGAAGGTCCAAACTAACGCACATGCAAGAAACACCTTTAACCACAAAACCTGCATTTCAACACACCTTAACAAACAGGCAAAAATCATAGAATCGTAAACGCATTCAGCACAGAAACGGGCCCTATCAGCCCACTTTGTCCATGCCGACCATGATGCTTATCTACACCATTTGTGTCTGCATTAGGCCTGTGCCCTTCCTGTCTAAGTACCTTCCCAAACACCTTTTAGACATTGTAATTGTATCTGCCTCTACACCTCCTTTGGTAGCTCGTTCCAAATATTCACCACCCTCTGTGGGGAGAAACCTACCTCACAGATCTCTTTTAAATTTCTTCCCCTCACTTTAAACCTGTGTCCTCTAGTTCTACACTCCCCTGCCTGGGAAAATGATTCTACTTATCTATCCCCACATAATTTTACAAACATCTATAAGATCATCCCTCAACTTCCTACGCTTCAGTAAGAATAATCCCAGCCTGTTCAATTTCTCCTTATAACTACTCCATAGTCCAGGATGTTGCCCTCTATTCTAGGGCATGGTTCAGGATGTTGCCCTCTATGTCCTATCGAAATTTAACTTCCCAAAGTACATTACCTCACACTTGTCTGGATTAAGTTCCATCTGTCACGGCTCTGCCCAACTTTCCAGCTGATCCATGTCTCATTGTATCCTTAGGCAACATTCTTTGCCATCTACAACTGCACCAATTTGTGAGGCATTGCAAACTTACTAATCGTACCTTACATTCTCATCCAATTGCAAACAAAGGTCCCAGCACCGATCCTGTGATACACAACTTGTCTCCCTTGCTCAAATCCATGCTGACTCCTCTTAATTAGTCTGTTTTTCCAAGTGAACATAAATCCTGTCCCTCAGAATGTTCTCCAACAACTTCCCTACCACTGATGCAAGGCTCACCAACTTTTAATTTCTAGGCTTATCCCTACTGCCCCTTTTGAACAAGGGGGCAAAATTAGCTATCCTTTAGTCTTCTGGTACCTCACCTGTGGCTAACAAAGATGCAAAGGTCTCTGTCAGAGCCCCAGCTATCTCCTCCTTTGCTTCCATTGACATCCTGGGATAGATCCCATCAGGCCCTGGTGATTTATCCACCCTAATATTCTCCAATATTTCTTGCACTTCCTCCTTCCTGATTATAAGCATGCTCAAAATATTAGCACACCTGTCCTTAACTCTCCAAACTCCATCAGAAATCTTTCATAAATACACTAGCCTATTTAATCCCTTTTTGGATCACCATGCCCACCCACTAATCAAACAACCCAGTTTTAAATCTTACAACTTTCAATGATGTTGAATTCTTATTCTTGTTCTTAATCGATTCATCCCATAACGGTTATAAAAGCAGTCTTCCATCCTAAACTACTCAGTTTTTCAAACATTAATGAAATTTTGGCTGAACAATGACTGCCGATTGCATTAAAAACAGCGTAATGCTCAACTTGTGTCTCTTTTCCAGAAACAATGCAACAACAAAAAGATTTTGCAGGAAGGATAAAAGAGAGCAATTGTTAACAATTAAGAACACTGATAGCCACTCAGTAAGTTACTTCAAACTTGAAGTACTTCCAGGCATCTGTTCTTGATGCTGCTCATGGTACAGTAGTGTCAAATAGACCAAATATAGATGATTAATAGCATCTCCCAAGTTAATCTTAGTTAAAAAAAACCATAATTGGCCTAAGGATCCTGAAATTAGGCACTAAAGAAACAAATATTCTAAAAACTCCTAATCTGGGTCAAAGCCTAGTGATCCCTGAAGGAAATGTAGATGTAGTTGTTAAAGGGGGTAGATCAGGTCCTATTGTGAGAGTTGCACTAACAAATAACAGTTTGAGGCATCTGTTTAACTGCACCTAAATTAAGGTCAGAGGGAGTGGGGAGTGTTAAAAAGATTGGCAGGACTTAAACATTAAAAATTGTTTGTCATCTGGTTTATTCAAATTGGATTGTCAGGATAATTCTGTTTATTGGTATGCCTCCATTTTCCTCAATTCTAATTGGCCATTTCTGAGTTCTTACCATAGTTCTAAAAATGAACAATGAAAGATGAATGATAAAAATAATTCAACAGCAGCTTCACAAGCCACACCCGCTCACCAAATGCTACTGCTTAGCTTAGAGTACGTACAAATACAAAATGGTTCCTTCCCCGATCGCTTCCTACCAAAGAAACCTTCCATAAAACAAAAAGATAGAAAACGGCCAAAATCTCACTGCCACCCCAGGATTACACTAAAGTTATTAGATTAATAAAATGTGAATTACCACATCCTCCCAGGAAGCAAAGTACAGAGGTATTGGCAAAAGGCTTCAGTTTCATTTACAATATATCAGCATGGACTTCCAAAATTCTCAAACTACACAAAATAAAAGGACCTGCACTGGAATTGCAATTGTCACCTTGTTTCAGTATAGCATCCTCAATCTATTAAGATATGTTTTAGCCCACATCTGTCCCTGCCAGATTTAGTGTTGCATTCAACTTCTTCGCAACCTAGAATCAAAACTGCTGGACTACCAATGTTTGCAGAAAATAATAGTCTGTGTGTAAGCAATCATCCTGCATTATTATATTGAATTTGGAGTAAGTCCTCTCAAATCATTACCTGTGTTACAGCAGCAATACATTTGCAGTTCACACATTTTCATGCACACCACAGGAATGCTTCAACCTTTCTTCTGATGCACATGCAAGGATATTGTTTCACAACAAAACTCAATGTGCAAAATGTACAATTATATCTGCCAAAAAAGTAAAGGACATTCCAAAATTTTGTCACAGTTTGTAAAGACCCAGGGAATGATCTTGATTTCACACCAAATTCCAAAAATACAGTACCCACTTGATATTTTTCTATTGTCTTTCACTGTTACTGAAATGTTCATTCCCGTCAATTAACCTTCAGGACATTTTGCAAAGGTACTTCAGATCAGGAGTACCAAAAGTTAGCAATATACTCAAACTTTTCACCACTTAAACCTAGCACAGAAATATGTTATGAAATTGACTCAGCAATAAAGTGAAGTAAAAGACTTCCTCTTGGAGGAGACATAAGAGACTGCAGATATTGTAATCTGGAGCAAAAAAAACAAACTGCTGGAGGAACTCAGCAGGTCCAGCAGCATCTGTGGAGACAAAGGGATAATTGATGCTTGGGGTCAAGCTCCTACATCAGGACTTCTCTTGGAGAAATTCACTTTGTTGTAAGACCAGGCCTTGGTAATAAGTCACTGTATTTTCATCATAACTACATCAGAGGAAGTTAAACGACTTCTGACCCACGCTTTGTTAGGCATGCAGTAGAGAAAGCTGTGGTCTTACTGCCTGCCACAATTTCTTTTAAACAACAAGCTTTTGATGGCATCATTGTGATCAACAAGTTGAACAGAGAACAGATGTTTATCCCAAAGGAGAAATGTCACTTCGAGCAATTTCTTGCAAATGCAATGGAAAAGGTATAGAAGCTATCCAATAGTTAAAACAGAATGAACTAGTTTGCAAATAATAAAATCTATGTTTACATGCTCAAAAAACATAGTCCGATAAAAGCACATAATAATCCCATCTTGCTTTGAACATTACTGTTGTATTAAAATACAAGGTGCAGTACCACATAGTTGTGTGCATGGGATCAATCCCCTACTCTTATTCACACCAAACAGCTGCTACATTTTTCTTGGATGTAGGTAATGAAGTGTACCCTGCTTGCCACCCAATTAGGACATAGACCATTATATGGAAACAGCAACATGCATTTTTTTTTAATGCTTATAATACACAAAATGCTGCAAGGTGTTTAAACAGGAAGATCATCAGACAAAATTTGACATCAACACAAAGATGTTAGGACAGATATCCAAAAATCTGTCCAAAGAGATCAGTTTGAAGTCTTGTATTGAGGACAAGAGAGAAGCAGAAATGGAGAGGTTTGGTGAGGAACAGCCAAAATTAAGAGCCTGGACAGCTCATAGCCACCAACTGCACAGCCAAGGAAATGGGGACAGAGTAGGTGCACAAGAAAACTGATGCTTAGAGAGTTGTAATACTGGGGTACTTTACATAGTGGGGTTTGAGGTAGGGAGTAATGAAGGAAGGGGCAGCATTGTCATAGATAAATCAAGATGTTCCTAGGTCAGGAGCCAATGTAGGTCAGTATGCATTAGTAATAACAACAGGTTGAGAGATAAGCGATACGTGAAGGGGTGCATAGATAACAGTGCTAGGCCAGAGAAGAGAGCCCATTTCAAGATACACTATGGCTGGACAAGAATGGAACCAGATGAAGGCACTCCTACCAAGGCTTAATATGGTTTGTTCAATAGTGCCAAAGAATTCTGACAGGTTGAAGTGGACAAAGGAAAACTGCTTTGAATGTTTATGGAACCAAACACTAAGTAAGAGGAACAAAATAAAACAATTACATTACGATTTCTAAGGATATTTGACCAAAGTGAAGCTGTACCTTATTTACAGAGTTTCCACAGTTTGTCTTGCATTCCTCATGCTCTACCTTGATGGCTTTATGGTCCTGTCTCTCAACACTGACAGATTCATGTTTACTTCTCTTCTTTTTCTCCCTTTTTTGCTTGCGAGCCATTGCTGATTCAGCAGCCAAAGCCTGCTGCTCATTTAGAAGATCCCCGCAGAGCGAGGACTCAAATAGTGCCTTGCCATTGTGGTAAGTTTTAGTTATTCGCAGCTTGATCTCTGGAGAGCCCGTCTTCTTTGGGGTGACAGGTTCAGGAACAGGTGGAGAGGGCACTTTTTCTTGAATTTCAGGTTGTTTCACCAAGTAGTTTTCCTCTAGGTAATAGTCACTGGAGCCAAAATTCCTATATGTGCCATAACCATTGGCAGACCCATTGGGGAGTTGGGAATATGCTGGGTATTTGCTTGGTGATTCATACATATTAACGCTCGAGTAGCCATTGGTAACTGGTGGAATAGTATCAGCTCCAGAAGCAGGATAGGTAAAGCCTTGTTGTAGGGAAGCCTCGTACGATTGCCCTCTGTCTTCCCCGATGCCACCGCTGGCATTCAGGACGTCAGGAACCTGCCTCATATTGGCTGAATCAATAAGTTGTTGCGGCAGTTGAATCGTGTTTCCCATGATACCTTTCATGAATGTGAAGGAGAAATCCATCGTGTTGCCCCAGCATCCTCAACTTTCCCTCTCTCCTGTTGAGCCTATGGAATGATGACAAATGTACGCTGTTAATCTTCACACACCATGAGCTGAACAAGTGCAACTCGCAACAAAGTTCCAGCTAAAATAAGACATGCACAACACAATGCATAACTTCATATCATTCACCCAATTCACAGCAATATACAAGTCAGCAAAAATTATTTTGACTGAGGACAGCAAATACTTGAATTTTTATTCCATGAATGCTCAAGATTTTGTATACTCAAGGTTTCGAACTCTTCCATTATATTCCAGTTCTTCCTAAAAATGATTAGACCTCAACCCCAACAACTGATCGTGTGATCTGACAATTCAGTGAATTACCATTTAAATAAAAGATGCAAAGTAATGAACATTTAAAACATTTTAACTCTTGAAGGCAGTAATACAACAACTGGTTATTCATAAGAAATTTTGGGCAGAAGAAACCCATAAATCTACTTCCTAAATTCAAGCACTCTGGGACATTTTCCTACATAGAAGGCTTGTTGTCGTTTGGTCCCATTTCCTGGCTCTGCACATATCCTTTTACATTGTTATTATTTCAGTGCTTCCTATTTAATGGTATGACTGACTTGGCTTCAATAGCTCTTTGTGGTAAAGTTGTCCACATGGCAGAAAATGGGCGTGAAAAATTCCCACTCACCACAAATGAAGTTTATGCCAGCTTTTTCTTACTAATTTCGTGACCAATAGAAATCATTTAGAACTTGGAGGAGTTTGAATATTTTGTTTAGATTTCTGCATCCTCACCCCCTATACTCTCTAACAAATTTTTGCTCCACCAAATACTGGTCTTTCCATAGAACAATACCATCTCATCCTGAGTATCACTCTTGAGAAACACCATTGTCCATTGCTAAGCTAAACAGTTGTCCATTGCAATCATAGGGAACGCAAGACTCCCTGCAATGTTTACAACTGTAGTTAAACTGAGAAAAAAACAAGGAAAGGGATAGCAAACTGACTGCTTGCTCTGCTCCATTGTTATTGATGTGCAAGTGATTGCCATAAGGCAAAAGCTGTGTGGTTGCAGCTTTCTTTATCCACATGTATAACCATAGGTGAAACACCAACACCAAAGTACAAGATGTATTGCAGTCTAGTGAATAACTGGGATCAAAAACACATAGTACAAAGAAAGAGTGAACCAGAGTCTTCCATGGCAAAATTACTTAAAATCTAATATACTGCTACAGGGAAAGCATGCTTTGTATCCAATTAGTCTCAGGTTGTAATCTTAGGGAAAGCAATGCACCGCAAGGGGCCAAGTTTTAAATGGAGCAGAGTAGAAGAAAGGCTTTAGTACACACCTGCACAGGTGAGCCAAGGGATTAATATGTATTCCATCACCTAACGAGTTTTGTCGATAGTTTAACTTTCAGGGGTCATGTGATGTGCAGCTTATTCATGGTACCCAAACTCTACACTGTTGAGATTAAAAATCTGAAATGCACTTCATATTATCTAATGTGAAACCCTGTTTGTACTTTGCTCGATTGCAGCCTTTCTCCCAAAATCTGTTAATCTGTGTTCAACTTTTACACACTAATAAATAAAACATGAAACAAATTGTTAGTATTAGAGATACAATTTGAAAATGTCATGCCCACGAGTAACAAGCTGCGGCATTTATAATTTACTGAAAATAATTTAAAAATCATGAACCTGAAGCATTTATTATCCTCATTATCACAGGCATACTAGCCCAAAGGAAATACCCCAAAATCAGTGGTTTAGAAACTTAGTGTCTAATGGAAGCAAGGGATTTGCAAATGCCATTGAAAATGGGAATTTTCCTTCTCCGATTCACTGAATTACAACAAAGCAGCAAGTATTTTCCTAACATGCGGAAAATAGGGAAGGATGGGGGGGGGGGGTGATGGGAAGGAAAATATAGAAATGATACAAAGATATCTTCCTTTAAATATGTGATAATCTTCAAAGAGAAAAACAGGAAATCCCATCTTCAACGACCCAGATAAAACATGAAATCAAAACAAAATGTAAATACTAAGCAGTGTGGTTTATAAGACTCCAGATACAATCATTGCTGAACATTTTGTTTTAAAATATATAAATCTCTGACATTTCAGAAGCTGACTCCTTATCAAAACATTTTGAAGCAATTTTGTTGGAATCGATGCACTTCCTTTTCCCTTCTACTATGCATGCCTATCCATTCATTTCCATGCAGAAGATGCAAGGAGAACTGCTGAGAGGCTTTTCTATTTTTAAAATGACAGCTAAAAATGGCAGGCAAACTGCAAAACTTCACAGCACCACTTATGCAACAAAGATGTTGCTATAATCCAATAAGGAGTTACATAAAAGGTAATATATCAACTGTCAATCTTATTCCATTATCAATGAGAAAACTGACATGCAGGAAAATTAAATTTCAAATGTGGAATTCTAAAATGCTCCCTTCAAAAATAAAAAAAATCAATTTGTTGGAAATGACTCATTTTATAAATAGAAGGGAAGTATAATATAACCATTTTCAACACATTATAACTGACAAATCAAATTGCAGAGTCTGGCCCCTTCATATTGAATTAAACTCTGCCAATACGTCTTCCATAATTTCCAAATATGCTGCTATCCTTCAATCAGTTCCCAGCAATGCAATGCTCCCTTCATAATAACATCTTAGCAATCATGCAAAGTACTGATGAGCAATGTTTTAAATAAAACTCAAACAGTTCCTTTTATTTTGTTTCTTTCCTCAAAATAAAGTGAAGCATGACTTGCATTTACTTAGTTTCAATCAGACCACCATTTCATATTGTCAGGTGTACAGAATTCCCTACAGGTCTTATTTGGGCTATTCAAACATTCAAAGCAACTTAATGGGTTAATGCACCAGCGTAATGTTAATCCCCAGATACGAAGCAAGTACTCAACAGTCAAATCAATACAAAGCTGCCTTATTCAAAATTTTTAAGCAACTTGGAATTATTGGGGGTAAATCCAAGTCTAGAGACACAAGTACTTCCTCTCACTTCTATACAGCAACTCCCCAGGTTATGAATGTTTTTCAAGCTAGTAATAAAAATAAAAAAGTGTTTCATGGCGTTCATGAATGACTGGATACAGTATATATTCCATTAGTTTAATTATGGGGAGGGTTAGCATGATTATTCAATGAAATGAAAAATTATAGCAAGTGTATGTTGAGTGATACAATATGGGTAGCTATAGAAAATGGATGTTTCTGACTTAGAGAAATCAGCTTACAGACAGGTCTCAGGAATGGAACCCTTACATAAACCGGGGACTACCATTACCCTTCCCCCTCTCCCACACACACTCTCAGTCCTGATGCGGAGTCTCGACCTGAAACGTCAACTCTCTGCCTCCACAGATGCTGTTCAACCCACTAAGTTCTTCCAGCAGCTTATTTTTTGCTCTAAATCCAAGTCTAATTGGGTGAAAGTGATAGTAGTTGCACAGCAACAGGATTTGGGGTTATGAAATGGATGGTGTAAACAATCAGGCCTTGCTCTGCTGATCATGACAGCTCCTGCTGGAATGTATAGTTATACAGAAATCAGGTACTTCCAGAGGGAAGAGAGAAAATTGGATTGTGAAGAAAGTGGGAGTGGGGCATTTGGGGGGGGGGGGGGCGGTGAAGGAGGAATAAATGGAAAATTTCAAACAGCTGAAAGCTACAAGGAGACACATTGCCAGATAATGATAATGCAAATTGATGGTTTGCTTCAGTGAGCAACACTTGCATTCTTGTGGTACAAAACAGAATCCAAGAAAGAAATTAAAGAATTCAAAGCACTGCAAGGCATCAAGTAAAATGGTAGTAAACAACTCTTTGATGGTATGCTTCTTCATCGCTGTTTGCCTTCTGCAAGCAGAAAATGTTCATGCTTAAATGTCTCACTTTCCTGACACACTGCATTTTCTCTGCCCAAAAGGGTGGGAAAAAAAAAGCTGTTCATGGGTTTTGTGCTAGACTGCTGAGCTGCACAGAATGACTCAGCTGCTCGCATTCCCTCCCTCTCTCCCTACAAGAGACCAAGAACATGGGCATGCATGACTTCTGAGCACGAAGCCACATCCTTTCAGCATCACCTGCCCCATTCAAGCACAACATTTTTAAGTAACAAAGGTAGAACAGATAGAGCAAAACCACAGCTGCATCCTTCTCCTTGGAATGAAACAAAATCATTTTCTAAAACAAAACCAAAACTGGGCTTTTGTAAGATGACCCTGGAATTGTAGGCATCAGAAGTATTACTTTGCTGTGAATGCTATAAACCAGACATCATGACATAATATTCAACAAAAAAAGCACAATATGAAAAATAAAATTTGTCTTTTCTTAAACTAAGATGATCAAATGATTTTTACTTTCCAAATCTCAGATGGACAAAGAATGTCTATAATTTGTTGCTTTGCCATAAAGGAAACAGCTAGGCATCCTGAACCGGAGGTGAAAAAAATTTCTGAAGCTCCGATGGTTTGGATAATACCTTTTTGGACAAGCTAATATTGAAAGAACTTTTATCAATTTCAATAATTAGCTTGTAGCCACTCTGAAGAACTTTAATCATTTTACAACAATCCAGTTCAATAGTGCTTCTCCAGGAAGCTAAATTATCACAGTGTCTTATTACATATCAAGGTATCTTTTTACTTTCTCCAAACAACAGTGCCACTTTGTTGCATAATATTAAAGGCTTCAATGAATACTATATACTGTCTAAAGATTTATAAAAATGCAGAATTTGGTAAAGGACCTTGTTGTTCCATTTTCCCCACTCTTTGAATATTTCCATAGAGGAGCCATAACAAGGCAGGATGAGGTTCCACATCATCTTGTGCCAACTACCATCCCTCATTTATAACCTGAATGACATACGTCAATTTCCAATGTCATCTGCAAAATATTGTTTGTTTACTAAACACTACATTCAGGAGTATCTGCAAATCATGCCAAAGCAGCATCAAGTGGTTAAGGTTTCTATAATTGTCTTGGCAAGAACAAGACCAGTACGGCACAATGCTCTTGTTCTTCCTGGATAAACAACATTTTAAGTGGAAATCAAAAAGTTATAAATTTTGTATCTGACAGTTATCTTAAAAGCACACAAAATTTCTTTAATATGATAATCAATGACACGAAGGAAAACTGAAGTCTGAATAAATGTCTTTACATGGATGATTTGAAGAATTCATGTGAAGACATAAAATCTCTAATGGGTCAATTGAGAGCCAAGAAGAGTCGGTAAAATAGCAACAGGATAACCAAAAGGGCATAGCTAATTAAGAAACAAAGACAAAGAGCTTCCTTGCTATATGTAGGCAATACTTTTCTGTCATCATAAAAGACTGTTACTAATAATACAGGAATGGGAGAGGTAGTAGAGCAATTAGAGAGCATAATAACTGATTTAAAAAGGGCACTCAAAAGGATTCGAGTGCTCAAGGTCATGAAGGCACCCAGTCTGAATTGGATGCATCCTTGGTTGCACAGAAAAATAAGGATGGAAACATAGGAGATCCTAGCCATAGTATTTCAGTTTCCTTAGTGTGCAAAAGTGGTGCAAGGGAGTTGAAGGATTACAAATGTTACACTCCCATTCCAAAGAGGAGAAAATGGTTCAACCTGATACCTTGCAGCAGTTGGCCCAATATTGACTGTAGGGAAATTTGATGAGATAATCCGTTGAAATTTATCAATATAATTTGAAAAAATATGAATTAAATAAGAATCAGACAGAACTAGTTAAACACAAGTCATGTGTTTAACTACAAAACAAAACCAATTTTTGCTTTTTGATGATATTATGATCAAGGTTGATACAACAGAAATGGATTTTCAAAATTGGTTTGATATTGTAGAATTTGATAAGGCACGTTACTGAAATGGAAGTCCACAGAATTAAACAGGTAATGGCAGCACAAATACAAAGCTGCTGAACTGACATAAATAAGAGTTGTAATGAATAGTTTCATTTTCACATTGAAGAACAGTATCACGGCTGCTGTTCTTTTTGTTAGGTGGATTGGATGTGGACATACAATGCATAATTACAAAATCTGCGATGATACAAAACTCAGAAATACAGTAAATAGTGAGGAAAATAAGGAGCAGATTGAGCTGATACATGGCGAATAAAATTTAATGTGTAAAGTGAGACATTTTGCAAAGGAAGAGGCATTATAAACTGACAAACACGTACTAACAAATTTGAAGTTGAGGTCTGGAAGAAGATCTGTGGGTACACATACACAAATATGATGGTAGCAAGAAAAATTGAGGTTTATTAAAAAGATATCCAACAACTTGGTCCTTAGTAGAGCCATAGAATAAAAGACAAGCTATGCTGGAACTTCATAAGTCACTTGTTAGGTCTCAGTTAGAACTTGGTACTTGATTCTGGACAGAATGCTTCAGGAAGGATGGCAAGGCCTTGGAAAGAGTGCAGATATGATTTACTACAATGGTACCAAGAATGCAGGACTTGGTACCATTGTAGTAAATCATACTACAATGGTAGTGTACAGTATGAGAGTGTTCATGAGCAGAAAAGGTTAAGTGGAGACCTGACGGAAATTGCCAACTATAAAGGGTTTTGAAAAAGTAAATAATGATAACCAGTTTCATCCAGCACAGGGGGGATTTGGGGGAGGGGGGTGGTGGTTGATAGCCCAAAGACAGATTTACTACAACTGGCAAAGTGGCCAAAAAGGAAATAAGATTATATAAGATTATTCTTGAAGCATTGCTATGTAGAATCTAGGCTGAAGGAATATTGGAAGCAGATTTAAAAATTGTACCTAAAGGGAATTGGATACCTAATGAGGAGCTAAAAATCTTCAGGTACATGTAATAACAGCAAGCATATAGGATTATTTGCACAGATCTTTCAAATGGACACTTTAAGGTGAGCAGTCTCCTGTTTTGCACGGTTTTAAAAAGAAAACAGGTACAGAAGGAAATACAGAATATATTTATTATATAAAGCTACACAAGCTCACATATATACAACAAACTGCATCAGCAAATATCAATTTCATTGCACAATCATCCCTCACTATACTATTTTTTTGTTTAAATGACAATCAGCACAGTTATCACCCCCATCGTAATCATCCTTAAAATTCGTACAGATAAGCATGAACAGCAAAAGTGAAGGAGGCAGCAGCATCACCTGGCAAAAGCACTTATTTCAATAATCTCACAGGCATAATAGATCTTTCCCCGGACAATTCTGGCAACATTTGCAACACCATATTAAATTGTAATTCAAAAGAAAAAAAACACAGAAATCTTAAATCCCTTGAAGAGCAGAAGGGAGAAAAAAACGTTGATTACCAGGAACAAAAAAATGGAATTGGGATTTTGAAATAAAATTTCAACTTCATTTTGTGTCCCCAGTTAGCAAGAGAGACAAGTAACAGCAATATGGCTGCCATTGGCCCTTTAAATCCGGCACTGTAGCCTCCTTTCTCCATCCTCACCCCAATAGGAAAGACAATCCCAACCTTAGAGAAATGTTGACTGAAAAACAAATATTTTTATGGTACAGTGTGTTTCTGTAGGTGAGGGGGAGGAGAGAGTGTGAGGGGGGAGATATAATGAGGATAAATGAGAGTGTAAATACTACCTGCAGTTTGTTCCATTCTAATCAGACCCAGAGAGGCTCAGCTTGATGGGGATTCACACTAAATCAGTCCAGCAAGGGGGACAGGATGTCCAGGCCGCTTCCAGTTTAAAGGGAACTGCTCTGTACCTCAGCTCCGCTCTTGCTCAGCTGCCCGGGTCTCCATTCTCGGCTGCTGGGCGGGGAGGACGGTGCCGGCTGTGCGTTGCTAAGGAACGGAGGGAAGGAAGGACGGGCCGGGCCGGGCCGGGCGGGGAGCTGGGGCTCGGAGCCGCCGATGCTCAGCGTTGTTATTGCCGTTTCTCTCGCTGCCGCACAAAGGCCCCGGCAGCGCATTCAGCGCCCAAAACGCCGCGCTCCCATTGGCCGCAACGCCCTGCACAGCCCGCTCGGCCTCACGGGAAATGTAGTCCCCTCGCTCCCTGCAGGCCCGGAGGCGCATTCAGCGCCCAAACCTCCCCGTGTTCCCATTGGCCGCGGCGCACTGCACAGGCCGCTCGGCATCATGGGAAATGTAGTTCTACTCTCCCTCTCACTCACTCACACACAAGGTTATACTTCTCACTACCAGCACTGATAAATCTCACACGCACACCCGTCCTAAAAAGGCCAAGTCAAAACAGGGTGCACTTCAGTGCAAGGTTGAGAGAATGCTGCACTGTCAGAGATGCCCTCTTTGGGGATGAAAAGTTAAACTCTTCTGAAAGGTAATTGAACTGAAATATTTCCTCCCTCCGCAGGTCCTACCGAGAGTGACACATACTTTCTGTTTTGCTGTAGGTTTCCAGCATCTCACTTTAACATAAAGGCCAAATGCAAAGTGCTGCCCACTCTCAGGTGCTCATTAAATTGCTCTTAACTAAAGGTGCATGCAAGATTTAAAATTTGAGCTCTTTTCAAGGGGTTCCTTTATTATACACAACATATAAAGTATCCTTCTCGTGCTCAGTGACTATTGGGAAGGGAGCCATCCCGAATGGTCCCTCAGCTATACACCATGGAAGTTCAAAGCTCATTTATACTTTGTTCATATTGCTTTACCAATGTGCCGAGGAAATACTGGAATATCAGAGGTCCCCTCATTTAGATATAATGTTAAACATGGGTCTGGCCTTTCAGGTGAGCATGATAGATCCCACAGCAATATTTTGAAGAATAATGGAATCCTGTTAACCCCCCACTAAAATAACTAAAACAGTTTGTCAATATTACATTGCTTTTGCTTGTGAATTGCTGTGCCTAAATTAATTATGTTGCAACAGTGACTACCACTTTATAAAAGGTACTTCGTTGGCTTAAAGCACTTTGGAACATCCGGTAAAGTGCTCTAAAAATGCATATCTTTCTTTCTTTCTCATTCTCCCTCTCCTCTGAAAGGTGCAATTTTCTACCTCTACTACCCCTCATCAATCCCTCTGCCCATCCCAAGATGAGACAATAGCTGTTGGTTTGAAAGCTGACTGACAATGGAATAGAATTTCACTTTACCTCTGAGGCTTAAAACCACACAGCTGGCAGATAAAGACCTGTGAAATATCATTCAGAACATAGAACAGTACAGAACAGGAACAGGCCCTTCAGCCCATGATGTTGAACCAAACTAATTAAACTAGTAATTAAATGCCTAACTAAACACATCCCTTCTGCCTACGCAATGCCCATTTCCCTCCATTTTCTGCACATTCATGTGCCTTTCTAAGAGCCTCTTAAACACCTCTATCGTATCTGCCTCCACCACCACCCTTGGCAGCACATTCCAGGCACTCACCACACTCTGTGTAAAAAAAACTTGCCCCACACTCCTCCTTTGAACTTACATCCTCTCACCTTAAATGCATGCCCTCTAGTGTTAGACATTTTGACCATGGGAAAAAGATATTCTCTTAAGATATTTATTCATTAGTCACATTTATATCGAAATGCACAGTGAAATGCGTCTTTTTGCATTACCAGTTGAAGGACAGGACCTCCAGGGTTGCAATCTCAGGATTGCTACCCGTGCCACATGTTAGTGAGCCTAGAAATAGGAGGATCATGCAGCTAAATACGTGGCTAAGAAGATGGTGCAGGAGGCAGGGCTTCATGTTCCTAGACAATTGGGCCTTGTTCCAGGGAAGGTGGGACCTGTTCCGACGGGACGGTTTGCACCTGAACTGGAGGGGGACTAACATACTTGCGGGTAGGTTTGCTAGTGCTGCTCCGGGGGGTTTAAACTAGATTTGCAGGGGGAGGGGAGTGTTAGAGTAGATAGTGAGGTGGAGGAAGATAATGGACATGCGAGGACTGCAGGTGTAGACAGAAATCAAAGGTTTGTATGTGATTAGAAATGTTCTAAGGTTCATCTATTTCAATGCAAGGAGTATTGTAGGTAAGGTAGATGAGCTTAATGCGCGGATTGGCACGTGGGATTACGACATTATTGCTATTAGTGAGACCTGGTTGCAGGCGGGGCAGGACTGGCAGAATTGTTCCGGGATTTCGTAGTTTCAGATGTGATAGAGGGGGAGGGACGAAAGAGGGTGGAGTGGCGTTACTAGTCAGGGAAAATATCACAGCTGTGTGGAGACAGGACAGCCTGGAGGGCTCGTCTACTGAGGCCATATGGGTGGAGCTGAGGAACAGGAAATGTGTGGCCACATTAATAGGGTTGTATTATAGACTGCCCAATAGTCAGAGAGAATTAGAGGAACAAATCTGTTGTGAGATAGCAGGCCAATGTAAGAAACAGAAAGTTGTAATAGTAGGGGATTTTAACTTTCCACATATTGACTGGGACTCCCACACTGTGAAAGGGCTGGATGGCTTAGAAGTTGTCAAATGTGTTCAGGAAAGTTTTCTAAGTCAATATATAGAGGTATCAATGAGAGAGAATGCAATACTTGATCTCCTATTAGGGAACCAGACAGGTCAGGTGACAGAAGTATGCGTAGGTGAGCATTTTGGGTCCAGTGACCATAATGTCATTAGTTTCAAGTTAATTATGGATAAGGATAGGTCTGGTCCTTGAGTTGAGATTCTAAATTGGAGAAAGGCCAATTTTGTGGAAATGAGAAAGGATCTAGGAAAAGTGGATTGGGATAAGTTGTTTTCTGGCAAGGATGTGTTCAGTAAGTGGAAGGCCTTCAAAGGCGAAATTTTGAGAGTGCAGAGTTTGCATGTTCCTGCCAGGATTAAAGGCAAAGTTAACAAGCATAGGGAACCTTGGTTTTCAAAAGATATTGGTGCTCTGGTTAAGAAAAAGAGAGAGGTGTATAGCAGGTATAGGCAACTAGGAACAAATGAGGTACTTGAAGAGTATAGAAAGTGTAAGAAAATACTAGAAAAGGAAATCAGGAAGGCAAAAAGACGACATGAGGCTGCTTTGGCAGATAATGTGAAGGTAAACTCAAAGGGTTTCTACAAGTATACGAAGAGTAAAAGGATAGTAAGGGACAAAATTGGTCCCCTAGAAGATCAGAGTGGTTGCCTATGTGTGGAGCCTCAGGAGATGGGGGAGATCTTAAACAGTATTTTTTGCATCAGTATTTACTCAGGAAACGGGCATGGAGGATATTGAAGGAAGGGAAACGAGCAGTAGGGTCATGGAACATATAGAGATTAAAGAGGAGGAGGTGCTTGCTGCTTTACAGTTAATAAAGGTAGATAAATCCCCCAGGCCTGACAAGATATTTCCTTGGACCTTGAGAGAGACTAGTGTAGAAATTGCAGGGGCCCTAGCGGATATATTTAAAATGTCCTTAGCCACGGGTGCGGTGCCGGAGGACTGGAGGGTAGCTCATGTTGTTCCGTTGTTTAAAAAAGGCTCTAAAGGTAAACCAGGTAATTACAGGCCAGTGAGCCTGATGTCAGTAGTAGGTAAATTATTGGAAGGTGTTCTGAGAGATCGGATATACAAGGGCTGATTAAGGATAGTCAGCATGGCTTTGTGTGTGGTAGGTCGTGTTTAACGAATCTTGTAGAGTTTTTTGAGGAGGTTACCAAGAAAGTAGATGAAGGAAAGGCTGTGGATGTTGTCTACATGGACTTTAGTAAGGCCTTTGACAAGGTCCCACATGGGAGGTTAGTTCATAAGGTTCAGTCACTAGGTATCCATGGAAAGGTTATAAACTGGATTCGAAATTGGCTGTGTGGGAGAAGACAGAGAGTGGTAGTGGATGATTGTTTCTCAGACTGGAGGCCTGTGACTAGTGGTGTGCCTCAGGGATCTGTGCTGGGGCCACTGTTGTTTGTTGTCTATATCAATGATCTAGATGATAATGTGGTAAATTGGATCAGTAAGTTTGCTGATGACACTAAGATTGGAGGCGTAGTGGACAGCGAAGAAGGATTTCAAAGCTTGCAGAGGGATCTGAACCAACTGGAAGAATGGGCCAGAAAATGGCAGGTGGAATTTAATGCAGACAAGTGTGAGGTGTTGCACTTTGGAAGGACAAATCAAGGTAGGACATACACAGTAAATGGTAGGGCACTGAGGAGTGCGGAGGAACAAAGGGATCTGGGAGTTCAGGTACATAATTCCCTGAAAGTGGTGTCACAGGTAGACAGGGTTGTAAAAAAGGCTATTGGCATCCTGGCATTCATAAATCAAAGTATTGAGTCTAGGAGTTAGGATGTTATGGTGAGGTTGTATAAGTCACTGGTGAGGCCAAATTTGGAGTATTGTGTGCAGTTCTGGTCACCTAACTATAGGAAGGATATCAGTAAGATTGAAAGAGTGCAGAGGAGATTTACTAGAATGTTGCTGGGTCTTCAGGAGTTGAGTTACGGGGAAAAATTGAACAGGTTAGGACTTTATTCCTTGGAGTGTAGAAGAATGAGGGGAGATTTGATAGAGGTTTACAAAATTATGAGGGGCATAGACAGAGTTAATGCGCGTAGGCTCTTTCCACCTAGATTAGGAGAGATAAGTACGAGAGGACATGGCTTTAGGGTGAAAGGGGAAAGGTTTAGGGGGAACATTAGGGGGATCTTCTTCACTCAGAGAGTGGTGGGAGTATGGAACGGACTGCCATCTGATGAGTAAGTGTGGGCTCACTCTTAAGCTTTAAGAATAAATTGGATAGATACATGGACGGGAGAGGTCTGGAGGGTTATGGACTGGGTGCAGGTAAGTGGGACTAGCGGAATAATGTTTCGGCACAGACTAGAAGGGTCGAATGGCCTGTTTTTCTGTGCTGTAGTGTTCTATGGTTCTATCTATGTCTCTGATAATCTTATAAACTTCTAACAGGTCTCACCTCAGCCTCTGCTGCTCCAGAGAAAACAACCCAAGTTTGTCTAACCTCTCCTCATAGTACATGCCCTCTAATCCAGGCAGCATCCTGGTAAACTTCTACACCCTCTCCAAAGCTAGGCAGAAGAAAAGTAAGTGACATTTCAGTGTCAAAAAAATCTTTTCACCACTCCCACATTCCGTATTATTCTTTTGAAAACACAATTTCATGAGTGGTTTTGGGTATTATCGAGGTCACCTAGTAACTTGCCTGGAAGAGCCATTGGCCAGTTGGTCTAAGTATCAGAATCAGGTTTATTATCACTGACATATAGTGTGAAAGTTGTTGTTTTGTGGCAGCAGTACAGTGCAAGACATAAAGACATAAAAATTACTATAAGTCATAAAAATAAATAAATAGTGCAAAAGAGGAGCAATGAGGTAGTGTTCATGGGTTCATGAACCACTCAGAAATCTGATGGCGGAGGGGAAGAAGCTGATCCTGAAACATTGAGTGTGGGTCTTCAGGCTCCTGTACCTCCTGCCTAGTGGTAGTAATGTGAAGAGGGCATGTCCCAGATGATGATGGTCCTTAAGTGATGGATGCTGCCTTCTTGAGGCAGCGCCTGTTGAAGATGTCCTCAATGGTGGGGAAGGTTATGCCCGTGATGGAGCTGGCTGAGTCTACAGCTCTCTGCAGCCTCTTTCAATCCTGTGCACTGGAGCCTCCACACTAGGTGGTGATGCAACCAGTCAGCATGTTATTTGACAGGAGAATACCTGTTTTTGTCCTTTGCAATCAGCACTTTGTTTCTTTCCCCTGCTCCACCAGTTCCCTTGCTTTAACTCCATTCCTCTCTGATAACAGCCTCAAATTGAATCCTTAGCAACCCTGGTGCACATTTGACACTGAGACCATGTACCCATCCCATCCCTAAAACCACCTCTGTAACATTAACTGACCTCAATCCTGCCTCAGTTAATCAGCTGCTGAAGCTCTCATTCAGCAGCTAAGCATCATCATCTCCTCCAGCCTTTTAACTTTCTGAAAATAAAGGACTAATTCTTGTTCCTTTCTAATTCACAACTTTAATCAATCCACCATAATTGGTTGTGCCTTCAGCTGCCAAGTCTCTTTCTCTAAACCTCTTCACTTTACCTCCTTTATAAATTTCACGAAATATATATCAGTGATAATAAACCTGATTCTGATTCCTTAAAACGTAACTATTTGACCCAGCATTGAGCCACCTTCTCTAAAATTGCCTCTATCCTTAGGTGTAAGTTTTTGTTTGATAATATCCCTGTGAAGCATGGGATATTTTGCTATTTCAACAGTGCCGTAGAAATGGAAGTTGTTGTTATTTTCTGCACAGGCCATGAACACCTTATTCCAGTTAACCACCTGAGAAAATTGTGGCTGAATCCCCCCCTAACTCAATCGTAGATGAAGGTGACTAGCACAAAATGAGTCCTGTTTTTATCTCTATCTTGCCTCCCTGATGGATTAGGTCTCATTATTTTTCAAACAATTCAATATGAGAGGAAAATACAAAGAAAACATGCATTTTGTATATCACTCTTCATGCCCTCAGGGCATAGCAGGTTAATTAGTTTTGAAAATGCAGTCACTGTTATGTAAGCAACAGCTCACATGACAGTTGCAAACTGCATATAGCAAGGCCCAATTAAAACATAAGGAAAAAAGTATTATCAGTATTTCTAATTGAGGGTTAAAGTTGGCCAGGGCTCAGGAAAGTTCCCAATCCTTCTTTGAAAAGATCTTTAATTTCTACCTGAGAAGCAGATGTGTCTCATCAAAAGCACCTTCAGATAAGCACCTTATAAGTTGAGTAGGCACAGTCTTTTCCCCAGGGTAGGGGAGTCGGAAACTAGAGGGTATTGGTTTAAAGTGAAAGGGAACAGATTTAAAAGGGAACTGAGGGGCAAGTTTTTCACACAGGGTGGTGCACATATGGAACGAGCTGCCAGAGGAAGCGGTAGAGGCGGGTTTAATTAAGATATTTAAAAGACATTTGGAAAGGTTCATGGGATAGAGGGATAAGGGCCAAATGCAGGAAAATGGGACAAGCTCAGTTAGGCATCTTGGTTAGCATGGAAGAGTTGGGCCGAGGGCCTGTTTTCCATGCTGCATAGCTCTATGATTCTATGACACTATGATGGCATTGTATTCCTTCAGCCTCACACTTACAGCCCAGTTTGAGTGCGATAGACATGGTTGGTTTGAAATGGAGGCAAGAGTCTGAAAACAAAACTAACATTAGTTGCTTGTATTGTCAGCTTCTGTCTCATAGCTCTTGGAGATGAGAAAACATAAATTGTCAGGTTTTTCCATGTCATTGACTTTACCAAACCATTTATTTATTTATTCACAGGGGACTGGCAAGGCTGCCATTTATTCTCCATCCCTAAGTAGACCTATACTGAGCAGCTTGCTGGGCCAGCTCACATCAGGTAAGGACAGCAGATTTCATTCCCTGAAGGACTTTAATAAACCAGGTTCATTTTTACAACAATTCAGTAATTTCATGGTTATCATTTACTTATAAGAGTTGAACATAATTTCCCCTGTTTCTCAGGTAGGAATTCCTGGAACAATAGTCTGAGCCTTCAGATATCTGTCCTATAATTAACCACCATGCTGCTGTATCCCCAATTTGACAAGTTTACTTCACTGCTACTGCTGACCATGCCTGCACTAGCAGCACTTTTACCTGTGGCGACTGAGCTGTGTAAATCAGCAGCTCTTGATCAATAAGACACACAGCTGATTCAAGATCTGTCTGGTATATTTGTAACGGTGCTCACTTCTCAGAGTGAAGTAGTTCAAATTAGTTCATATTTTTTCACCAAAATGAATTGATTGTTGTGTATAGATTACAAAGAATAACACCTCTGTGAATTCTTAACTTTTTTGGAATAGGAAATAAGACTTTTCAATGTAAATTGTAATGGGTTTTGTCTGTTTTTTTGTTTGTGCAGGTTAATAGCTAGAGGGTCTGTACCTCTAGAAGTGCCTTTTAATAGTGTACACCACTCAGAGTTATCTGCATACATTAACACTGCCATCCAGTCATTCTAAAATTACAATTATTAAACATGCCTTATGTTGCCACTCAGCAGAAACCTACAAATAAACTTACAAAATATTTCCTTTTGTTTATGGATGGTATCCAATATATGGAGATAGAGATTACATGAAACAATCAATTTTTTAAAAAATAGTTTTTGCCTTTTATTTAATGATATTTAAAAGTTAAATATATAAGTTTACTCAAAGTAAGTTTGCTCATTCTCATAGGGTACTGCTTGAGGCCTTGAGACGCAAAAAGCCTAATTAATTTTTTTTTCTATTTTGGGAATTAACAAGTTCTGATGTTGTAGTTATTGAAGACTAGTCATGGGTGTGAAATGTCAGCACCAAAATTTGACAAAGTTCTCATTCCACTGCAGCAAGCACCAATTTCTGATCAAATGAATTCTGAAAATATACTCACAGTACTTTGGCATGCATGAAGCTATTTGAAGGTCTTTGTAACAAGTTCACGAAAGAGGTGTATCCTGTATGAAGTTGCCTAATTCAATGTACTATACATTATCTGGCTTAATAAGTCAGTTGCACTCCTGTTGTCGTTGGTAGGCTACTAAATGTTCTACTTTTTCAAAGTTAATCTGAAGCGGGACTTTGCCTCAGTCATCATACTACAGAGCTCAGTAAACAAAAATGCATTTTCTGCCACTGCAGAAAGCATAATCCCTGGGATAAAACTGTTGTTGTGCATTAGAAAAGTGAAAGATGGGTATCATGTTACTGAACATAATATTTGTGTTGTTGTCCACACTTTTTTTCAGTCTTCTGTTCCAAGCAGTTCTCCAGTTGGGAAGGTTCACACACCACCTGTTCAGAGTTTGGCCCTGGCAACTTGGCAGAGCACAAGATGTTATTGGGAAAGGCATAAACTTACAGATATGAAGTGCATAATCACCCATTGTACATCCAATAAACTCCTGCATTAGTTTATCTACAGACATGAACAAGCAGTGTCTGGAAATGGTACTACAACTCATAATACAAATCGTAACAGTCATAACCTAACAAAAATTCCCTATGTGGCGACTCACCGTCTAGTCGGGCGAACCGGCTCGGCAGTCGGGTCGCGCGGCGTCGGAGCGACGAGGCCCAAGATGGCGGCGGGCCTCGTCTTTCCGAGCGACGGGGAGAACCCGCGCGCGGGAAAGTCCTGATGACGTAGGACTTACGTCATTGTCGGTTTTTTTGGGCGGGAGTTTTTCTCCCTTAAAGGGCCCGCACAAGGCGGGAAAATAAACCAGTTCTGTTTGGCAATCCTCCGAGTAGAGTCTTGTTTTATTCCGCGGTAGCAACCGCTACACCTAAATCATTTAATTTTTAATGCCACAAGACCCTTACTTTGTGAAATTAAAAACAGAAAATGCTGGGAACTCTCTGTAAGTCAGGCAGCATCTGTGGAAAGAGTTAATATTTCATGTTGAAGACCCTTACTCATCATTTTCTGGTGTTGATCATTACTATGAGAAACCTTTCAGGTAAAATCACAGGAATGTGGAGACCAATGCTGCCTTCTTAAGCTCTGTCAAAGCCTAATATCATAAAAATCATAGGATCATAGAGCAATACAGGCCCTTTGGCCCAACAAGTCCATGCTGACCACGGTGCCCACCCAGCTAGACCCAATTTCCTGTGTTTGGCCCATATCCCTCCAGGCCCCGGCCCTCCACGTACCTATCCAAGTGCTTCTTAAATGATACTATTGTACCTGCCTCACCCACTTCCTCTGGCAGCTCATTCCATATACTCACCACCCTCTGTGTGAAAATGTTGCCCCTCAGGTCCCTTTTAAATCTTTCCCCTCTCACCCTAAATTGATGCCCCCTAGTTTTGGACTCCCCTACTCCAGGGGAAAAGACTGTTACCGTCCACCTTATCTATGCCTCTCATAATTTTAAACATTTCTATAAGGTCGCCCTCATTCTCCGACATTTCAAGAAATAAAGACCTAGTCTGGCCAACCCAAACTCAGGCCCTCTAGTCTAGGTAGCATCCTCGTAAATATTTTCTGCACTCTTTCCAGTTTAACTATGTCTTTCCTATAACGAGGTGACCAAAACTGTACACAGTACCCCAAGTGCGGCCCCACCAATGACTTGTACAACTGCAATATGATGTCCAACTCCTATACTCAATGCCCTGACTGATGAAGGTCAGCATGCTAAATGCTGTTTTCCCCACCCTGTCTGCCTGTGACACCGCTTTCAATGACCTATGCACTTATACTCCTAGGTCCCTCTGTTCCATTACACTCCCTCGTGCCCTACCATTTGTAGTATAAGTTTGACTTTCCAAAATGCATCACCTCACACTTCTCTGTATAGAAATCCATTTGCCACTGCTTGGCCCTCTTCCCTAACTGATCCAGATCCCCCTGTAATCTATGACAACCTTCTTTACTATCAACAACACCTCCTAATTTCATGTCATCTGTAAAGTCACTGATCAAACCTTGTGCATTCGCACTCAAATCAGTTATATAAATAACAAATAACAAGGGTCCCAACACTGACCCCTATGGCACACAACTCATCACCAGTCTCCGTTCCGAGAAACAACCTTCAGCCGCCACCCTCTGCTTCCTACCTCTGAGCCAGTTTTGAATCCACCTAACTAGCTCTCCCTGAAGAGGAAAATGAAGACAATGAATGGAATTAGACATTTAAAAGTGATGGGTGTGTGTGTGTGTTTGGTGGGGGGTGGGGGGATATTAGTGAAGGTGTTGCCTTGCTGAGAAATTTACAACTCATTGATGTGCTCCTGCTCAGAACAAGTAATTTTTGTTTGAACCAGCCATTATTCACTATACAATCAGAGGGGTTGTTTTGCCTCCATTATCATTTAAGGATTACCAATGTTCTAATCACCCTAAGTCATAATAATTGAGTTACAAGATAATACGGGATGGTTGCAACTATGAATACTGTGACTAAAATCTAAAAACTGTGTTTAGAATGGAATAGTCATAAGAGTAATACACGATTCGTAAATTCTTACTCGTCTGGTCTTTGTGTTAATTCATCCGAACAAGAACAATTGCATTTGTGCTGGGAGATCGTGGCTGGGGTGGCTGATGGGGTCAGTAGAGCGGAAATCAGGCAGATTTCCCCTTCTAATGATTACTAGCAGAAAGTTGATAGGTCCAACACTGCATGATGACAGGATCAGGCTTGGATGTGATTCCTCCCTGATCAAATAGTGTGTGAGCACTGTGCAGAAAGAATAGACACTTCAGTAGGAATCATTGTTCATGCAGCCATGCTCTGTGGAAACCCACCAAAGGGAGGGCAGGGAAAACTTTGGAGGGAAAATGAAGACAATGAATGAAATGAGACATTTAAAAGTGAAGTGCATGCATACTTCTCAAACAAAGACAGCACTGGGCTCTAACATGTTTTGGTTGAATGGAGTTCTGTTAATCACCGTTCAGTGATAGTTTAGAATTGCACGGCAGTGGATACAGGAGTGCAAGATGGAAAACCAGCTGAAGAAATCTTGAACAAACAGAGTTTTATGTTCATAAATATATAATCTGAAGCAATAAGGAAAAATGAATTAGCTCCAGCAGTGAACAATTTTTAATATAAATTCTTTTATTGCAGTTTCTCTCATATATGAAAAGCTCTGATGTAAAGGTTTCCATTAAATGCCAAATTCCACTTGAAGCCCAAAGGGCATCGACATTTATTTCAGTAATGGGAAAATGCACACAATTCCACAGAGACCGTGTGACAAACTGACAGAGACTGATGTTATTGGGAATATATGTATATAAAGGAACAAGACAATTACATAACAGTTAATTAACAGTCAATAATGTTTTCATGAAAGCAGTATGTATAAGAGGAAAAAAGTGAGAAAAAAATAAGAATGGGAAGTAATGAAATCATTTTTCCAAAGACCATTTAGACTGTTTTTCCAACAGAGCCACTGTGCAGCACACAGATCACATGCTCAGGCTTTGCTTAGTTCCAAGTGCTGCTTTGTTATTGGACAAATTTGGAAAAGCCTAAGGCTTCACTGGTAATGTAGTTTGGAGAGTGCAAACAGGGAGAAAGTGGTCTGTGTAAACTAAACAATAATCTCTTCATCACAAACATTTGTAGAGGAGGGAAAAGTATTTGAATCTCTGATCGGAAGCACAAATTTTGCCATTATGTATTATGCCATGTTTATCAGATAATGCCTGGAGTAGAATGAGCAGGGTCCATACAGTAGGAAGTACATATTGGTCTTGGAGGGAGTGCAGTGTGGCTTTATTTGATTGTTTTTCCTGGAACTAAGCGTTAAAATACTGGGAGAGATTACACAGACAATTACATTGCCTTTCCTGTAATTGGGAAAGTTAAGCAATGATGTGATCAGTTTTCAAGATATTAAGGAGAACTGATAAGTTGGACATTGATAATTATAAGATAGGATATCTTTATTAGTCACATGTACATCGAAACACTCAGTGAAACGCATCTTTTGCGTAGAGTGTTCTGGGGGCAGCCCCGCAAGCATCGCCACGCTTCCAGCACCAACATAGCATGCCCACAACTTCCTAACCCGTACGTCTTTGGAATGTGGGAGGAAACCGGAGCACCGAGAGGAAACCCATGCAGACATAGGGAGAACGTACAAACTCCTTATAGACACTGGCCAGAATTGAACCCGGGTCGCTGGCGCTGTAATAGCATTACGCTAACCGCTACACTACCATGCCTGCCCAGTATTGATTTGTACTGATCCTGATATTAATAGAACTTTTTTAACCTAAGGGATAGGGGCAAAGGTGGGTATATGGAGGAAAGTTTGTGATAAACCTCAAGGGCCTCAGGGGGCTTACCCCTGTTATTCAGTATCCATTGAGATAGTTTACTTAGTCATCGAGTGGTGCAGCATGGAAACAGGCCCTTTGGCCCACCAGGCCCATGCTGACGGTTATGTCCATCTATATGATTCCTACTTGCCTGCATTAGGTTAGTATCCTTTATCCTTGTCTATTTAAGTGAATATCTAAATACCTCTTAAACATTGTGATTGTATCTGCCTCCACCACCTCCTCTGTCAGGTCATTCCAGATCGCAACCACTCTCTGTGTGAACAACTTACCCTTAGATTCCCTTTAAAACTCCTTGCTCTCACCTTAAGTCTATTCCCTCTTGTTTTTGATACCCCTACTATGGGGAAAAGATTCTGACTATCTACCCTATCAATTCTTCTCATAATCTCATACACTTCTATCAAATTACTCCTCAGCTTCCTTCGCCCCAGGGAAAACAAGCCCAATCTCTTCCCATAACTAAGTCCTCCAATCCAGGCAACATCCTGGTGAATCTCCTCCACATCCTGTCCAGCACAATCACATCCTTCCTATAGTGTGGTGACTAGAACTGCACATA
Organism: Pristis pectinata; assembly: GCF_009764475.1. Classification (NCBI taxonomy): domain Eukaryota; kingdom Metazoa; phylum Chordata; class Chondrichthyes; order Rhinopristiformes; family Pristidae; genus Pristis; species Pristis pectinata. Next base: position 18,720,485 of record NC_067433.1, on the reverse strand, counting down.
GTACTCCAAGTGCAGCCTAACCAGTACCTTGTAGTGTTGCAACATGACCTCCCAACATCTATATTCAACATACTGTTGATAGGCAACCGTTGCCATATGCCCTCACCACCACCCTATCTACCTGTGCTGCCACTTCCAGGAAAGTATGGACTTGTACTCCCTGTTCATCAACTTTCCTTAGGCCTCTACCATATACTGTACATGTCCTACCCCTATTTGATTCCCAAAATAGATCACCTCTCACTTGTCTGGATTAAATTCTATCTGCCAATGCCCCACCCAACTTTCTAGCTGATCTATATCTTGCTGTAGCCTTAGACAACCTTCTTCACTATCCATGACGCCACCAACTTTCATGTCATCTACAAACCTAGCAATCATACCTCCTACATTCACATCCAAGTTGCTAATATGTGTGACAATATATGTGTCCTACACTGATCCTTGCAGTACTCCACTAGTTCCAATCAGACCAACACCACTACCCTCTGTCTCCCATCACCAAGCTAATTTTGGATTCAATTTGCCAGCTTGCTTTGGATCCCACATGCATTAACCATTGAGGGCAGCCTGCCACATGGGCCCACATCAAAAGTGTAACTAAAGTCCATTGAAACAGCAACTACTGCCTTGCCTTCATCAATCTCCTTAACTACCTCCTCAAAAAAAAACTCAGTCAAATTACTTGTACTGATGTTCATGGAACTGAACCATAAGAGCATGACTGGGAGCAGAAATTGGCCACTTGACCCCTTGAGCCTACTCCACTATTCATTAAACTCAAAACTAAATAAGCCTTTGACTTCCTCTCCACTTTCCTCTCTAATCCCCAAAACCTTCAGGTGTCCAGAAATCTGTCCACCCCAGCCCTAAATAGATCTCACTGATGGTGTTGTCTTTCTGCTTGAGATGTTTGAAGATATATTCCTTGCACTGGAGAAAATGCAGAGTATTGCTCACCCAATCAGCCTGGTCATAAACAGGGCTAATTCCACAGTACAGACCACCAATGAGCAATCAGATGACTAGATAGAGTCATAGAGCTAGATAGTACTGAAACAGGCCCTTTGGCCCAACTTGTCCATGCCAACCAAGGTGCCTACCTGAGCTAGTCCCATTTGCCTGAATTTGGCCCATATCCCTCAAAGCCTTTCCTATCCATGTACCTGTCCAAATGTCTTTTAAATGTTGTAATCATACCTGCCTCTACCACTTCCTCTGGCAGCCCATTCCATACACCCACCACCCTCTGCATGGAAAACATGCCCCTCAGGTCCCCTTTAAATCTTTTCCCCTCTCACCTTAAACCTATGCCCTCTTGTTTTAGGCTCCCCTACCCTGGGAAAAAGAGTGTGACTATCTACCCTATGAAACCTTTATAAGGTCACCCCCTCAGCCTCCTCCTCCAGGGAAAACAGTACCAACCTATCCAGTCTCTCCTGATAGCTCAAGCCCTCCAGAGTCAGCAACATCCTTGTGAATCTTTTCTGCACCCTCTCCAAGTTTGATTACATCCTTCCTGTCGGGTGGCGACCAGAGCTGCACACAATGGGAATACAAATAACAGGCAGCAACAGAGTGGCGTTGGTTTGGAAAGCAGCACCTCTCTCAGTATTGCATTTGTATTCTTTGTCTAGATTCTGTTCTTGTGTTTGTAGTGGCTTTCAAACCAATAACAACATTCAACTGAGCTGCACAAAAGAGAGCCTCATGCTGGTTAAGAGCAATAAATGGAATATTACATTCTGCACCGCACCAATATTTAGAATTAAAAATTTAACAATCTTATTCAGTTTTCACAATTTGCATTTTATTAAATTCTGTCACCATGTCGATATTGTAAATGAGGTTGAACCCTATTTATTTCATTGTTAAAACCTTTTGATGCTCATTATCGTTTAAAGTAATTCTTTCTCCACATAAAAATCAGTATGGAAGGTTGCACTGAGGACAGGAGACATAAATTAACTTCCAGCCCTAAGGGCATACACATTGAAGAACGGAGATTGTGGGGATGAGTTGTGAGCAATCATTTTGTCACTGCTGTTGGAAAATTGAAAATTGATTTTTATTTGTTAAAAAAGGCAAATAAATCAGTCGAAATCATGAAAAATATGTCATAGAGTCATAGAACCACAGAGTCACATAGCATGGAGAAAGGCCCTTCGGTCCACTGTCTCTGTGTTGGCCATTAAGTATTAATCCCATTTTCCAGCATTTGGTCCATAGCCTTCTGTGCCATGGAGTTTCAAGTGCTCATCTGAATACATCTTACGTGTGCTGAGAGTACCTGCCTCCACCAACCCCTCAGGCAGGATGTCCCAGATTTCCCAACCTCTGGGTGAAACAAAATCGTCCTCAAATCCCCTGTACATCTCCTACCCCTTACCTTAAACATATGTCCTCTGGTTATAGATACCTCTGCTAAGCCATTTATGTCCCTCATAATTTTGTATACCACTATTAGGTCCCCCCCTCAGCCTTCTCCACTCCAAAGGGAACAAACCCAGCCAACCAGTCTCTCCTCATAGCTAAAATGTTCCAACCCATACGACATCCAAGTGAATCTCCCCTGAACCCTCTCCATTGCAATCACATCCTTTCTATGGTGTGGCAACTAGAATTGCACACAATACTCTAGCTGTGGCCTAAAGTTTAACATGATTGTACCGTAACCTCCCTGCTTTTTCATTCCATGCCACGGTTAATGCAGGGAAATATCTCATATGCCATCTTTGCCACCTTTTCTACCTGTGCTGCTGTCTTCAGGGATTCCTGGACATGTACACCAAGGCCCCTCTGTTCCTCACTTTTTCCTAGGGTGCTTTGCATTTTGTGTATCCTTGGCTTATTAGTCCTGCCAAATGCATCACCTCGGGATTAAATCCTGTCAGCCACCTGCTCACCTTATCAACTATTAATTAAGATTAATGTAGGATTGGTGTAAGTGGTCGGTGCAGACTCAGTGGGCCAAAGGACCTGTTTCCCTGCTGTATCTCTCTATGACTCTGTGTTCAATATCATTCCGTGGCTGATAACTACCCTCCTCACTATTAATAATAGCACTAATTTTTGTGTCATCTGCAAACTTACTAATCATACCTCGTCATTCACATGAGACACGGTAGTGTAGCAGTTAGCGTAACGCTATTACAGTGCCAGCGACCCGGGTTCAATTCCAGCCGCTATCTGTAAGGAGTTTGTATGTTCTCCGTGTTTGCATGGGTTTCCTCCGGGTGCTCTGGTTTCCTCCCACATTCCAAAGACATACGGGTTAGGAGCTGTTGGCATGCTATGTTGGCACAGGAAGAGTGGTGACCCTTGTGGGCTGCCCCCAGCGTGTTCTCAGTAACGCAAAAAGATGCGTTTCACTGTGTGATTTGATGTACGTGTGACTAATAAATAAATATCTCATCTTTTCTTATTGTTAATATATAGGCAGTCCCCGGCAACAAATGGGTTCCGTTTTTACAGACGTCCATAAGTCAATTTTGTCCATAAGTCAGAAAACACACGAAAATCACTCGATATGGTAACCATACCTCAATGGTATTATAATGAATGATACTAAAAGCACATGAGACTGATAAGAAGGAGCAATTACTAACAGTGGAGAGAGAGAGAGGGAACTAGTTTTGCCATTCAAAGGAACGAACATATGTACGTACATACGTTAAAGATGTGCTGGCCCTGGAGAGGGACAAGAAGAGGTTCACAAGAAAGCTCCTGAGAATGAAAGGCTTAACCTGTGAGGAGTGTTTGATGTCTCTGGGCCCATACTCGATAGAGTTCAGAAGAATGAGGGGAGATCTCATTGAAACCTACTGGATACTGAAAGGCCTGGATAGAGTGGACGTGGAGAGGATGTTTCCATCAGTAGGAGAGTCCAGGATCTGAGGGCACAGCCTCAGAATAAAGGGATGACCCTTTAATACTGAGGTGAGGAGGGATTTCATCAGCCAAAGGGTGCTGAATCTGTGGAATTTGTTGCCACTGAGGGCTGTGGATATCAAGTCATTGGGTGTATTTTAAGGCAGAGATTGATAGGTCTTGATTGTTAAAGGGGTTAAGGGTTACAGGGAGAAGGCAGAAGAATGGTGTTGAAAAAAAAATCAGCCATGGTTGAATGGCGGAGCAGACTTGTTGGGCCAAATGGCCTAATTCTGCTCCTGTATCTTATGGTCGGACTTCTGGATTTAATAATATTATGGGAGCTCGCTCGTATGTAGGGGTGTTTATAAGTCGTACATTTGTTACGCAGGAACGGCCTGTATACAACAAGTGGCAAGGGTCCCAACACCGATCCCTGCGATACACCACTGCTCACAGTCTTCCAATTGCAAAAACAACTCTCAACCTTCACCCTCTGCCTCTTAATATCAAGCGAGTTTTGGATTTAATTTGTCTAATTGTCCTGGATTCCATGGACTCTTTCTACCTTTCCAATGAGTCTCCCACATGGGGAGATGTCAAAAGCCTGAGTGAAGTTCATGTAGACCACTTGGTGAACTCTTGGAAAAATTCAATTAGTCGGATAGCATCTACACTTTATTAAGCCATGCTGAACAATCCCTGCCTCTCCAGGTGCAGATACATTTAAAAGATACTACATTCACTGTCATCCAATCATTTGGCACCTTTTGAGAGAAGGCTTGAAAATTTCCAGCAGAGCCCCAGCAATCTCTTCCCTTGTCTCCTGTATCAGCCTGGGATACATGTCAACAGGCCCTGGAGATTTCCATATTTCCTTATGACGATAGGAGGCCATCAGCCCATTGAGTCTATGCCAGCTCACAGATCAATCCCATTCCCCCACTAAATTTCCCTGTAACTTATTCTCCCCACATTCCCATCAATTCTACCACCCATCTTGACTAGGACGAGCTTACAGCCAATTAACCTACCAACCTGCACATCTTTGGGATGTGAGAAGAAACCAGAGCACCCAAAGGAAACCCACACAGTTAGAGGGAGAACGTGCAAACTCCCCAAGGACAGCACCAGAGGGTAGGATGGAGCCCACGTCACTGGAGCTGTGATGCAGTAGCTGTACAAGCTGCCCCACTGCACTGCCTATAAGCCTGCAAAGACATAGCTCCTCCCTCTTGGTGCTGATTGGACCTGGAATTCTGGTGTCCCCCAATTGGAATTCTCTGGCTGCAAAGTGATTAATGACCTCACCTATGTCTTTTGGCTCAACACAAGGATTCCTGCTTTGGCCCCGATGGCACCTTTGAGGTTTTCCTTAATCTTAATCTTGGAAATAGGTTTACTATTGTCACTTGTACCGAGGTACAGTGAAAAACTTGTCTTGCATACCGTCATACAGATCAATTCATTACGCAGTGTATTGAGGTAGTAGTACAGGGTAAAACAATAACAGAATACAGAATAAAGTGTAGTGCAGGTAGACAATAAGGTGCAAGGTCATAACGAGGTAGACTGAGGTCAAGAGTCTATCTTATCGTACTAGGGCACCGTTCAATAGTCTTATAACGGCAGGGTAGAAGCTGACCTTGAGCCTGGTGGTACGTGCTTTCAGGCTTTTGTATCTTCTGCTCCATGGGAGGGGGGAGAAGAGAGAGTGTCCAGGGTGGGTGGGGTCTTTAATTATGCTGGATCCTTTACTAAGGCAACGAGAAGTACAGACAGAGTCCATGGAGGGGAGGCTAATTTCCATGATGTGCTGAGCTGTGTCCACAACTCTCTGTAGTTTCTTATGGTCATGGGCAGATCAGCTGCCATATCAAGCTATGATGCATCCAGATAGGATGCTTTCTATGGTGCATCGATAAATATTGGTGAGGGTCAAAGGGGACATCCCAAATTTCTAATTTTGGTACAGGAGCCTGAAGACCCACACTCAACAATTCAGAAACAGCTTCTTCCCCTCCACCGTCAGATTTCTGAACAGTCCATGAACACTACCTCATTATCCCCCTTTTCTTTTGCATTATTTATTTATTTTTGTGGTTTATTGTCATTTTATCTCTTTGCACTCTACTGCTGCCGCAAAACAAGAAATTTCACCTCATCTAAGTCAGTAATAATAAATCTGATTCAGATTCTGATTCAAGTGTTATTTCATGCCCCCTCTTCACCCTCCTAATTACTTTTTTTAAGTAACCCCCCCCCCTGCACATTGTGTACTCTTGTGGGCCTCTCCTGTTTTCTAAATCCATCGTTAGTGACATGATTTTATCCATCCTCAATATCAGAAGTGTCTGTCAACTCCCCTCACCGGGGAGAGTTCTCCCGCTATTTCCTTGGACGCTTGCTCCTCCCCCCTTGTGCAGGTGAGCCACCCATGTGATTAAAAAATGGGGATGAAACAATTTTCTCAGGGGTGTGTGTGTGTGGGGGTGTGCGTTTGTGTATGTGGGGGTGAGTGTTTGTGTGTGTGTGTGTATTAATTTAGGATTCAGAGGATAGAATGTCTGGGGACATAAGGAATAGAAGCCAGATGAGGTCACACAGCTCATCAAATCTGCTCTGCCCTTCAATGGGTGAAGCCATACCATGTTCCCTGTTCCATATCCCTTGAGTCCCCCTCATTTCAGTGTAAATGACTGACCCTTTATGCTGAGACCATGCCCATTTATTCTTAAATAACCAATGAAATTAGTCCAACTGCTAGTTGATTAAGGCTTTGGTTTATTCAACTAAGATACAAATTCCAGACGGCTACCTAGGTGAACGATTGCTTTGAAGCTATGAGTCTCATAGACATCCCAAGAAGATAAAACCATCCGATCATACATTTTTCACAGGGTGCAATTTCCCACTGAAATAGACTTGCTTTCGATATTAACTAATAATACATCTCTCTATGTCCAAACTCTTACTGAAACACAGAAGATTCTGAGAGGGCTTGACTGGATGTTTGCACGCAGGATGTTCTCTCTCCTGGGGGAACCTAGAATGAGGTGGGACAGTTTCATAATAAAGGGTCTCCTATTTAAGATGAAGGTGTAGGAAATTTTCTCCTCTCAAAGGATTGGAAATCTTTGGAATTCTTCACCTCAAAATACTCTGGAGGCTGAAGTGCTAAATATATCCAAGGCTGGGATGGATTGATTTCACACTATGGGAGAATAAAGGGCTATAGGGAATAGACAGGAAAGTGCAATTGAGGCCAAGAACAGATCAGCTAGAATCTTATTGACTGGTGAAGCAGACTGAAGGGATTGGTCCTATTTCTTACAATCTTGCGTTCACACCTTCTGATATAATATGTGTGTATTCTTGGATGGTGTTTCTTGGATGATATTACAAAAGGAAAAGGAGGTGCTTTGACTCATGGCAGACAGACTGACTGATTTATTCTTCCAATATTTTGTCCTTTTTGTTACAGCTAAATGTGGATTGTCATACTTAATCAGAACTCCATTTATCTTTGGGCGAATCACCAGTTCTTCTGAGCAATTAGGGGACTTTCTTCCAGCCAGCATCTTTCCATAATGAAAGGGCTACAATCCTGGTGCATCATTCTGTTACAGCATCTTTTAGCTGTTTCTGCTAACCATCCGTAGCTTCTATTTTTACCTTTAACCATTACTATTAACCCATCAACTCAACCACTGAGTTTGAGTTGCAATACACAGACAACACTTGTGTTTATGCAGTTTTGGAGGCCAAACTCAAAGCCACCATCAACTCATTCAATGAAGTATAGGAAAGGATGGACGTTCCACTCAATATCTGCAAGACGAAGGTCCTCTGCCAACCTGTCCGAGCTGCTCCACATTGCTCTCCAACAATAAATGTTCAGGATGAAACCCTGGAAAATGTGGACCACTTCCCACATCTTAAGAGCCACCTCTCAGCAAAGGCAGATACCACTGATGAAACTTACTATCGTCTTCAAGGCACCAGCATGCCTTTGGATGATTGAGGAAAAGGGTGTTTGAGTTTTACTTGGCACAAAGCTCACAAATGACCAGACAACAGTGATTCCTGCCTCCTATGCCTCTAAGACCTCTTTCACATCCCCTTCCCAGTGGAGCTGTCACGTTCTTTGACTCTTAATTCTACCTCTCTTGATTATCCCTTTATCATCACTTTAGCATTTCTTTTTACATTACCTCAGATTACTTTGCATCATTCCATTGTTTTCTGCTCATAAGTGTATTTATTATTGTATTTATTATTACCATGTGTACTGTTTACTCTGTGAGCTTCATGCAAGCAAGGAATTTCATTGTACCCTGGTGTATATGACAACAAGCTAATCTGAATCTGAAGCAACACACAAGATGCTTCTGGCAGCAGGGTCAGGCAGCATCTGTCGACAAGTCTGACCTGCTGAGTTCCTCCAGCATCTGTATTGCTCCAGGTTCCAGCATCTGCAGTCTCCTGTGTCTCTAATCTGAATCTGAATTACCAACAACAGGCACCTTACGGCACTGAAAAGATACCATCAACACTGTCTTAGAAAGATCCTCCAAATCCATCAGAAGCTTAAGTGAACCAATGTCAGTGTTGTTTCCCAAGCCAACCCCAGTCTTGAGACCTTGGTTACAACCAGTTAGCCACCTTGGGCAGGCCATGACATTCACATGCCCAGCATTGGACACCTACATTGGCACTCTTTTTTGCAAGGAAGCTTTGAGAAAATCCTTTTTTCTCTGTCCTCCTGGAAATCTCTTGCTATGACAGAATTCAGAGTTTCAGGTGTCTGATGTCAGCCATATGGAGACTTGATGCTGGGTAAGTTAGCCTGAGAGAGGGTGCTGACATGCCTTGTCAATCCTGTCAATGAATTTGGAGGATTTTGGAGATGGAATGTTGGCGGTACTGCTCCAGGGCTTTGAATGGCTACTGTAGATTGTCACTGAAGCACACGAGGTCGGAGATTATTGCTGCTTGGTAGACTATGATTTTAGTGATGGTTTGAGGTTTTGGACTTGGAACATCTCTTTTCCTCAGTTAGCACAGCGTGCCATTCTAAATTTCATCATCATTGTCTGTCTTTCCTTACAGGTAGTTCCAGAATTCCGACAGTGATCTACGTTTTACAAGGTCATGTTGTGGATTCTCATTGTCTGGGTGTGGTGTTGTATAACAGCAGTAGAGGACACAGGAGACTGCATACTCTGGACTTTGGAGCAACAAACAATCTGCTGGAGGAACTCAGCAGGTTGAACAGCATCTATGGGAGGAAAGGAACTGTCGATGTTTCAGGTTGAAACCCTGTATCAGGAGCAGTAGAGGACCTTTGTCTTCCAGGTATTTCGTGTAAGGTCCATTGTACACTTCAGTCAAGGAGACTGTGGTGTTTGATCTCCAAACGCAAGCTTCATAGGCATCTCAGAATCAATGGTATTTGCAGAGATCTTGTTTCTGGAGTTAAGGTGACAAAGGTTAAACAGGTTCCCATTTGTCCTGTAGATTAACTCCACTCCAATGAAAGGTTCATTGGAGGAGAGGTGCAGTGAGGAGGATTGAGAAAAGGGTCTGTGTGCTGACACAACCTTGGCTCCAATGTGATTTAATAAGCTGAAACTATGCTGCAGTTGTGCAAAATGTTGGTATTGGTATTGGTGTATTATTGTCACTTGTACCGAGGTACAGTGAAAAACCTGTCTTGCTACCATTCATACAGATCAATTCATTACACAGTGCACTGAGGTAGTACAGGGTAAAAACAATAACAGGATACAGAGTAAAGTGTCACAGCTACAGGGAACTGCATTGCAGGTAGACAATAAGGTGCAAGGTCACAACAAGGTAGATTGTGAGGTCAAGAGTCCATCTCATTGTATAAGGGAACTGTTCAATAGTCTTATAACAGCGGGATAGAAGCTGTCCTTGAGCCTGGTGGTATATACCCTCAGGCTCCTGTATCTTCTGCCTGATGGGAGAAGGGAGAAGAGAGAATGACCCGGTGGGTGGGGTCTCTGCTTCACCAAGGTAGTGAGAGGTCATGAGACAGAGTTCATGGAGGGAAGGCTGGTGTCCGTGATGTGCTGGGCTGTGTCCACAACTCTCTGCAGTTTCTTGCGGTCCCGGGCAGAGCAGTTGCCATACCAAGCCGTGATGCATCCAGATAGGATGCTTTCCATGCTTTCTCCAAGTGAGACAACACTTGGAGTATTGTGTAAAGTTCTGGTTGATCTCTTATAGGAAAAACACCATTAAACAGGAAAGAATGCAGAAAAGAATTACAAGGATGCTGCCAGGACTCAAGGGCCTGAGATATAGGGAGAGGTTGGGCAGGCTAGGACTTTAATCTTTGGGGTCGAGGAGACTGAAGTGGACTCTTGAACTTGAGATGGATTGAGATATACGATAAGGTATATGATTATACAAGGTAACAATCTACCTTGTTATGACCTTGCACCTTATTGTCTACCTGCACTGCACTTTCTCTGTAGCTGTTACACTTTATTCTGCATTGTGTTATTGCTTTACCTTGTACTACCTCAATGCACTGTGTAATGAATTGATCTGTATGAATGGTATGCAAGACAAGTTCCAATTGAGGGCTGACCTTATAGAGATGTATGAAATCATAAGGGTCATAGATAGAGTAAATGCTTGTAGTCTTTTTCCCAGGGAAGGGGAACAAAAAACTTGAAAGCATAGGTTTAAGGAGTCAGGTGAAAAATTTTAAAGGTACATGAGGGGCAACTTCTTCATGCAGAGGGTGGTGCATGTATGGAATGAGCTGCCAGAGGAAGTGGTTGAGGTAGGTAAAATTACAACATTTAAAAGACATTTGGATAAGTACATGGCCAGAAGTGGTTTAGAGCAGAGGTTTTCGACCTGTGGTCCGCGGACCCCTGGGGGTCCATGGCGGGTTGCCGGGGGTCCGTGAGCAAGCCAAGAAAAAAATGGAAAAGCGAGCTGTTACAAAAGACGTAGCTTACTTGCTTGCTCCAGTTTTCCACTATTCAGAAAATTGGCCATATCTATTCTATCTGTTATAGGCGACAATCTTAGAGACTTAGACGGTGTTCTGTTCTGGTAAGCTGTCACTCAATATTCGATTTGTGTAGTCAGTAGTGTTCACTACTCACTACTATTCTGTTGTGCACTGTAGTGTTAGCGAGACTGAGTGACGTTGTTGGTGTGCCTTAATAATATTGCTTACTTACTGTGCATTTACGCCACAGTGACGTCACGACGTCACTGTTAAATGGAAAGTGCACAAGCGTGTAAATTTTAGATTAGTTTTGATAATTTTGTTTATCAGTAATAGTAATTAAACTGTCCAGCGTGTATTGCTGAGTATGGAGAAATTTCTGAAGAGAAAAGCTGACCAGAAACCCAGAAGATTCTGATGACGAAGGGGATAAGGGTGACCGAAAGAGAAAACAACACAAGTACGATCCATAATACATTTCATATGGCTTCATCGCAGTGGGGACAAATGCGGACCAACCTCTCTGTGTTGTGTGTTTGTAAACACTGTCCAACGATGCAATGAAACCAGCGAAATTGAAGCGCCATTTAACAACAGTGCATCCAGATATTGCCAGTAAGCCAAAGGAATATTTTGAGTGGCAAAAGGAGCTGTACCTCAAGCAGAAAGGCAAAATGACAGCCTGCGCCACTGTAAATGAGAAGGCTCTTCGCACATCATATTTGGTAACATTACGAATAGCACGTTCCAGAAAGCCTCACACAATTGGAGAAGAGCTTATACTGCCTGCAGCAGTAGATATGTGCGAAGTTGTACTGGGAAAAGAATCCAGTCAAAAACTGTAAGCCATTCCACTGTCTGATAACACAGTAAGCAGGAGAATTGGCGATATGGCAGAAGGCATACAGAGCCAACTGATAGCACGTCTTCAGCAAGTCAGATTTGCGATTCAGCTCGATGAAAGTACTGATGTTGCCAGTGCTGTGCAGTTGTTGGTTTATATTCGATATTGCTGGGAAGGAGAGGCAAGGTGCTCCCAGGGCATACAACCGGTGAAGAACTTTTCCGTGTGCTTGACACTTTTTTTGTACAATCGGCATTGGTGTGGACACAGCGTATTGGAGTATGCACGGATGGTGCCGCAATGACAGGACGGAAGTCGGGTTTAGTCGCACGAGTGAAAGAAGTAGCTCCACATGTAGCAGCAACCCACTGTGAGGCTTTGGCTGCAAAGGATATGGATGAAAATCTTGCGGATGTGTTTTCCACATGCATTAAAATTGTTAACTTCATCAAAGCCAGGCTGCTCAATCATCGTTTGTTTGAAAACATATGCTGTGAAATGGAAGCCGAGCATAAGCATTTGTTGCTACATACAGAAGTCAGATGGCTGTGTCGAGGCCGCGTTGTGCAGCGTGTTTATGAATTGCAAGATGAACTGCTCATTTTTCTAAATGAGCATGACAGATCATTGGCACAGTTCTTGACAGATGAGACGTGGGTTGCCAGATTAGCTTATCTTGCAGATATTTTCAACATTTTTAAATCTATCACTGCAAGGACCTGGCTCAAATATTCTGAAAGCACATGACAAAATCAATGCCTTCCAGAAAACATTCTGTATCTGGAAGGGAAGATGCGAGCAAGGCGTTTATAATATGTTTCCGTTGCTGGCTGACTTTCTGACAATGAACAAGACTAGGACAGAGGCCATTACGAGCACTGTTTTGAACCATATTCAACAGCTGTCAAATTATTTCCATGAGTATTTCAGCAATGATGACATGAGCATGTTTGATTGGATTCGAAATCCACTTGAATGCATGCTTACTGATTTAACTGGACGTGAACAAGAAGAATTGGCTGAACTGTCATCTGACAGGACTTTGCGCTTGCAGTTCAACCGAATGTCGCTGTTGTCGTTTTGGATAGCATGTTCCCAGGAGTATCCACTGTTGTCTGGCAAAGCCGTCAATGTTCTGTTACCATTTGCAACCACTTACTTGTGTGAAATAGCATTTTCTGCAGTCACTGCCATGAAAACCAAATACAGATCAAGATTGAATATTGAGGATGACATACGCGTATGTTTGTCGCACATACCACTGTTACAGACTCGGTGAATGTCCCTTTAAGATAGAGTTAGTATAGTAGTGTGTGTGTGTGTGTGTGTGTGTGTGTGTGTGTGTGTGTGTGTGTGTGTGTGTGTGTGTGTGTGTGTGGCGAGCTTACGTCAACTAAAGATAAAGGACGTAATGACATTGTTGAAGAAGTCAGTCAGAGAAGAGAGAGAGAGAAAAGGGAGAGAGACACCAGCCTGCTAGTTTCTCTATCAATGGATGAGAAACAATAACTGTGTCTGTTACTACAATCCATGTATGGAAATTGGAAGTAATCCGGTGGAGTTCACTTTGTCGTTAACCTGTAGAGGGAAACAGGTATTTGTGTGGACGGCCACGATTCGGATGCTTTTCGGGGTGAGGAAGTCACTACCGTAAACACTGAGGTGTCGTTTGGGTTCCATCGTGGAACATTTGGATGGCATAATTACTCTCTCTATGTTCTCTACATCTACGTTTTATCTTCAGACAACAGTGGTTGTTGAAGAAGCCTTTGCTCACGTTTCACCTTACGGCTTGCAGAACTGAACTTCAAAAACTATTCCTGGACTTGGAGTTTGGGACTTTGCCACACACACACACGAAGAGTTTAGTTTTGGGGTTAATGTTCAAGGTTTAACATTTTTACTTCTAACATTCTAACATTTTTACTTTTATTTTTCTTATTGTCATAAATAGTTATTAATAAAGTAGTTTTTAACACTGAATCATGATTCAGTGTGTTTCTTTTGTTGCTGGTTCGTGACACCACCACGTTTGGACAAACTCTGCAGTGCAAAACAGGCACAACCTTGACATTGAACTGAACACTGAAAGACACCGCTGGTTATTATCGGTGATTGAAATAGTCACTATTTCAATAGGGCCTATGTGCAGTAATTTAAGTGTTGTATGCATGAATTATCAATTGTTTGATTTTGTGGGCTTTGGGGGTCCATCATCTAACAAGGACATGTTCTGGGGGGGCCACAGCATGAAAAAGGTTGAAAACCACTGGTTGAGAGGGATATGAGCCAAATGCGGGCAAATGGGATTAGTGTGGTGGGTACCATGGTCGGCATGAATGAGTTGGGCCAAAGGGGCTGTTTCTATGCCGCATTACTCTATAATTCTAAATCATGAGGTAAAGCGGCGTACGGTGGACGCCATCTCCCTGGCCCTAGACTTATCTCCGGAGCATATGGACAGTGATCACCTACTTTAGACTATTGTTTATTGACTACAGCTCCGCCTTCAACACTATAATTCCAAGCAAACTCATCACCAAACTCCGAGACCTGGGACAAAACACCTCCCTCTGCAACTGGATCCTTGACTTCCTGACCAACAGATCGCAATCAATAAGGATAGGCAGCAACAGCTCCGGCACAATTATTCTCAACACTGGTCCTCAGCCCTCTACTCTACTCCTTATACACTCACCACTGCATGGCCAGATTCTGCTCTGACTCCATCTACAAGTTTACAGATGATACCACCATAGTGGGCCGTATCTCGAATAATGATGAGTCAGAGTACAGGAAGGAGATAGAGAGCCTAGTGACAGGGTGTCATGACAACAACCTTTCCCTCAATGTCAGCAAAACAAAAGAACTGGTCATTGACTTCAGGAAGCGGGGGCGGTGTACATGCACCTGTCTACATCAATGGTGCTGAGGTCAAGAGGGTTGAGAGCTTCAAGTGTCCAGGAGTGAACATCACCAATAGCCTGTCCTGGTCCAACCATGTAGACGCCACGGCGAAGAAAGCTCACCAGTGCCTCTACCTCCTCAGGAGGCTAAAGAAATTTGGCATGTCCCCGTCGACCCTCATCAATTTTTATCGATACACCATAAAAAGCATCCTATCCGGGATGCATCATAGCTTGGTACGGCAACTGCTCTGTCCGTGACCGCAAGAAACTGCAGAGAGTTGTGGACACAGCTCAGCACATCACAGAAGCCAGCCTCCCCTTAACGGACTCTGTCTATACTTCTCGGTAAAAAGGCTAACATAATCAAAGACCCCACCCACCCGGGACATTCTCTCTTCTCCCCCCTCCCATCGATGCAAAAGCCTGAAAGCACGTACCACCAGGCTCAAGGACAACTTCTATTCCCGCTGTTATAAGACTATTGAATGTTCCCTAGTACAATAAAATGGACTCTTGACCTCACAACCTACCTCGTTATGTCCTTGCACCTTATTGTCTACCTGCAAAGCACTTTCTTTGTAACTGTAACACTTCATTCTGCATTCTGTATTGTTTTACCCTGTACTACCTCAATGCACCATGTAAAGAATTGATCTGTACAAACAATATGCAAGACAGGTTTTTCACTTGGTACCTGTGACAATAATAAACCAATTTACCACAGCAATCAGTTCACAGAATCTGGACAACTATTTATAAGGTGGCTTAGTGTCAGCATTTGCTTCTATGCAGAGACCATTATTTTGTTCTGTAAACACATGCAATTTGCAGACCTCCCCTTGCTGCCAATGTCCCACTGAGGCCACGCCCATCCATCCCGTCCATTGGTTTCTTTACCGGTCAAACGTCACAATGGAACCGAACACAATCCTGAAGCTTTCATTGGGGAGCAATGTGTCAATCTTTCCTCTTGCCTTTTTCATTGGGAACTTGAAGTGTCAATCATTCACGGTGGCGAGGGGCCGGGTGGGCTGAGCGCGCGGCGGGTTGACGGTTGGCGCCCGCCCCCAGCCGTTATGTCGCGAGCCCGTCGGTTGGTGGTCGGGCGCGGCGGCCGCCCGCTCCGGGCCGCCCTGTGAGCGGCGGAGCCGTCACATGGGCGGGGGTTTGGCCGGTGAGTGTCAACGGAGCTGAAGGCGGAGGGGGGAGGAACCGGGGGTGGGGCCTGGGGGGGCAAGGGACTCGGGAGGAGCGGGGAATAGGGAGGAGGACGAGGGGGAGGGGACGGGACGGGAGGGGGTAGGGACTGAGGGGAGGAGACGGGAGGTGGGACAGAGGGGGGAGGGGATGGATGGGGGTATGGATGGGTAGGGGGGGATGGTGGGGTAGGGACTGAGAGGGGACTGGGGAGTCGGTGGGGGTAGTGGTGGGGAGGGGGGAGGGAGTTGGGGTAGTGGTGGGGAGGGAGTTGGGGTAGTGGTGGGGAGGGAGTTGGGGTAGTGGGGGGAGGGAGTTGGGGTAGTGGGGGGAGGGGGAGGGAGTTGGGGTAGTGGGGGGAGGGGGAGGGAGTTGGGGTAGTGGGGGGAGGGGGAGGGAGTTGGGGTAGTGGGGGGAGGGGGAGGGAGTTGGGGTGGTGGTGGGGAGGGGGTTGGGGTATTGGTGGGGAGGGCGGGAGGGGGTTGGGGTATTGGTGGGGAGGGCGGGAGGGAGTTGGGGTAGTGGTGGGGAGGGAGGACGTTGGGGTAGTGGTGGGGAGGGCGTTGGGGTAGTGGTGGGGAGGGGGGAGGGAGTGGGGGTAGTGGTGGGGAGGGGGAGGGAGTGGGGTAGTGGTTGGGAGGGGAGGGAGTGGGGGTAATGGTGGGGGGGAGAGGAGGGAGTGGGGGTAGTGGTGGGGAGGGGGGGAGGGAGTTGGGGTAGTGGGGGGAGGGGGGGAGGGAGTTGGGGGGGAGGGGGTTGGGGTAGTGGTGGGGAGGGGGGGAGGGAGTTGGGGTAGTGGGGGGCAGGGAGTTGGGGTAGTGGTGGGGAGGGGGGGAGGGAGTTGGGGTAGTGGTGGGGAGGGAGTGGGGGTAGTGGTGGGGAGGGGGGGGAGGGAGTTGGGGTAGTGGTGGGGAGGGAGTTGGGGTAGTGGGGGGGAGGGAGTTGGGGTAGTGTTGGGGAGGGGGGAGGTTGGGCTAGTGGGGGGCAGGGAGTTGGGATAGTGGTGGGGAGGGGGGAGGGAGTTGGGGTAGTAGGGGGGAGGGAGTTGGGGTAGTGGGGGGGAGGGGGGAGGGAGTTGGGGTAGTGGGGGGGAGGGGGGAGGGAGTTGGGGTAGTGGGGGGGAGGGGGGAGGGAGTTGGGGTAGTGGTGGGGAGGGGGGGAGGGAGTTGGGGTAGTGGTGGGGAGGGGGGGAGGGAGTTGGGGTAGTGGTGGGGAGGGAGTTGGGGTAGTGGTGGGGAGGGGGGAGGGAGTGGGGTTAGTGGTGGGGAGGGGGGAGGGAGTGGGGTTAGTGTTGGGGAGGGGGAGGGGTTAGTGGTGGGGAGGGGGAGGGAGTGGGGTTCGTGGTGGGGAGGGGGAGGGAGTGGGGTAGTGGTAGGGAGGGAGTTGGGGTAGTGCTGGGGAGGGGGTGGAGGGAGTTGGGGTAGTGGTGGGGAGGGAGTGGGGTAGTGGTTGGGAGGGGAGCGAGTGGGGGTAGTGGTGGGGGGGAGGGGAGGGAGTGGGGGTAGTGGTGGGAGGGAGTGGGGGTAGTGGTGGGGAGGGTGGGAGGGAGTGGGGGTAGTGGGGGGGAGGGTGTGGGGTTAGTGGTGGGGAGGGGGGAGGGAGTGGGGTTAGTGCTGGGGAGGGGGAGGGAGTACGGGTAGGGGAGGGAGTGGGGGTAGTGGTGGGGGGAGGGGAGAGTCGGGGTAGTGGTGAGGGTGGGAGGGAGTCGGGGTAGTGGTGAGGGGGTGGAGGGAGTCGGGGTAGTGGTGGGGAGGGGAGGGGAGGGGAGGTGGCACTTAGTAATAAAGTGATCTCTGGTGCTGCCCGTGTGGAGTTTGCACATTCTCCCTGTGATCATAAGATATAGGAGCAGAATTAGGCCATTCAGCTCATCGAGTCTGCTCCACCATTCAATCATGGCTGATTTTGTTTTCTCAACCCCATTCTCCCATCTTCTCCCAGTAACCCTTAAACCCCCTTACCAATCAATAACCTATCAATCTCTGCCTTAAATGCAACCAGTGACTTGGCCTCCACGGCCGTCCATGGTAACAAATTGCAGAGATTCATCACCCTCTGGCTGAAGAAATTCCTCTTCATCTCAGTCCTAAAGGGATGTCCAAAGCAATGGTCATGGAGGCAGAGATGGCAGAAGAAGAGTTCAATGTCACGTCGAGCTCAGAAGACCACCACTTGCCTACACGTGTACAGTGGCCAGTTACCCTACCAGCCTACACGTGTTTGCAATGTGGGAGAAACTGGAGCATCCGGGGGATACCTACTTGTTCTGATGCAAGGATGTACTGCTGAGGCTTCATAAGGTGTTGGTCAGACTGCATTTGGAATATTCTGAGGAATTTTGGGGCCCATATTTTAGGAAAAATGTGCTGGCCCTGGAGAGGGTCCAGAGGAGGTTCACAAGCATGATCCCGGGAATGAAAGACTTAATGTATGATTAGCGTTTGATGACTCTTGGCCTGTACTTGGAGTTCAGAAGGACGAGGGGGAATCTCGTTGAGACCTACCGAATACTGAAAGGTC
Organism: Pristis pectinata; assembly: GCF_009764475.1. Taxonomy (NCBI): domain Eukaryota; kingdom Metazoa; phylum Chordata; class Chondrichthyes; order Rhinopristiformes; family Pristidae; genus Pristis; species Pristis pectinata. Next base: position 18,702,148 of record NC_067433.1, on the reverse strand, counting down.
TGGATAGGGTGGACGTGGAGAGGATGTTTCCATTAGTAGGAGAGTCTTGGATCTGAGGGCATAGCCTCAGAATAAAGGGACATCCCTTTAGGACTGAGATGAGGAGGAATTTCTTCAGCCAGAGGGTGATGAATCTGTGGAATTTGTTACCATGGAAGGCTGTGGAGGCCAAGTCACTGGGTGCATTTAAGGCAGAGATTGATAGGTTATTTATTGGTAAAGGGGTTAAGGATAACAGGGAGAAGATGGGAGAATGGGGTTGAGAAAACAAAATCAGCCATGATTGAATGGTGGAGCAGACTTGATGGGCTGAATGGCCTAATTCTGCTCCTATGTCTTATGGTCACGGAGAATGTGCAAACTCCACACAGACAACACCAGAGCTCAGGATTGAACTTCTTCACTGGAGCTGTGAGGCAGTGGCTCTATTAGTTTCACCAGTATGCTGCCCTATAACAGCTGGCCAGCCTGCCTTCTGTATTTTGTTGATCATGACTAAGTTACTGTAAGCATGTGTTACCTTGACTCAGTTTAAAAATTTGTTTTTAATGTTTTCCCTTTATGTTGCTCTTGTTGTTAAGAACACTTTTTCTTCTTGCAAATGATTTGATTTACAATGTAGGTTGTGCAGTAAATATAATTATTATATGTAAACAAAATTCACATCATCTGTGAAAATACTGAAGGATTGAACCCAGTGTTCCATTTTGAACTATTACAATATGCCTTGTACACATGTAATTACTGAGTGTACATACAACAAAGCAAAAATGCAAAGGGTGATGAACCGGGACCGGTGACAGATCTATCGGTGGGTGAGCATTTGGGGTACAGTGACCATTGCTCCATAACCTTTAGAATTGTCATGGACAGTGATAGGAGCAAAGAGGACGGGAAGGTATTTAATTGGGGAAAGGTGAATTATGAGGCTACAAGGCAAGAACTTGGGAGTGCGATGACATTTTTGAAGGGAAATGTACTATGGAGATGTCAATGTTCAGGGATCTTTTGCAGGCTGTTAGGGATAAATTTGTCCCGGTGAGGCAGAGAAGGAACGGCAGGGTGAAGGAACCGTGGGTGACGAGAGAGGTGGAACAACTAGTTAGGAGAAAGAAGGTAGCATACATAGGTGTAAGCAGCAAGGATCAGACAGGGCTCGTGACGAATATAGAGTAGCAAGGAAGGAACTTAAGAAGGGGCTGACGAGAGCGAGAAGGGGACATGAAAAGGCTTTGGCGAGTAGGGTTAAGGAGAATCCCAAAGCTTTTTTCTCGTACATGCAGAAGGATGGCTAGAGTAAAGGTAGGTCCGATTAAAGACAAAGGTGGGAGGATGTGCCTGGAAGCTGTGGAAGTGGGTGAGGTTCTCAATGAATACTTCTCTTCAGTATTCACCAAGGAGAGGGGTCTTGATGATGCTGAGGACAGTGTTGGTAAGGGTAGTGTTCTAGAGTATGTAGATATCAAGAGAGAGGATGTGTTGGAGTTGTTAGAGAAGTCCCCGGGGCCTGACGGAATATTCCCCAGGCTGCTTCGTGAGACGAGGGAGGAGATTGCTGAACTGTTGGTTAGGATCTTTGAGTCCTCATTGTCCACGGGGATGGTACCGGAGGATTGGAGGGTGGCAAATGTCCCCTTATTCAAAAAAGGTAGTAGGGATAGTCCAGGGAATTACACACCAGTGAGCCTTACATCTGTGGTGGGTAAGCTGTTAGAAAGGATTCTAAGAGAGAGGATCTATGAGCATTTAGAGAATCATGGACTGATTAGGGACAGCCAGCATGGCTTTGTGAAGGGAAGATCTTGCCTCACAAGCCTGATAGGGTTCTTTGAGGAGGTGACCAGGAAAATTGATGAGGGTAGTGCAGTGGATGTGGTCTACATGGGTTTTAGTAAGGCATTTGATAAGGTTCCGCATGGTAGGCTTCTTCAGAAGGTCAGAGGCCAAGAGATCCAGGGAGGCTTGGCAGTGTGGATTCAGAATTGGCTTGCCTGTAGAAAGCAGAGAGTTGTGGTGGAAGGAGTGCATTTGGATTGGAGGGCTGTGACTAGTGGTGTCCCACGGGGATCGGTTCTAGGACCTCTAATTTTTGTGATATTTATTAATGACTTAGATGAAGGGGTGGAAGGGTGGGTTAGCAAGTTTGCAGATGACACAAAGGTCAGTGGTGTTGTGGGTCGTGTGGAGGGCTGTCGAAGCTTACAGAGGGATATTGATAGAATGCAGAGCTGGGCTGACAAGTGGCAGATGGAGTTCAATCCAGAGAAGTGCGAGGTCGTACACTTTGGAAGGACAAACTCCAAGGCGGAGTACAGGGTAAATGGCAGGATTCTGGGCAGTGTAGAGGAGCAGAGGGATTTGGGGGTTCATATCCGCAGATCACTGAAAATCGCCTCACAGGTAGATAGGGTAGTTAAGAAAGCTTATGGGATGTTAGCCTTCATAAGTCGTGGGATCGAGTTTAAGAGCCGCAAAGTAACGATGCAGCTTTACAAAACTCTGGTTAGGCCACACTTAGAGTACTGTGTCCAGTTCTGGTCGCCTCATGATCGGAAGGATGTGGAGGCGTTGGAAAGGGTGCAGAGGAGATTTACCAGGATGCTGCTTGGATTAGAGAGTATGGATTATGAGGAGAGACTAAGGGAGCTAGGGCTTTACTCATTGGAGAGAAGGAGGATGAAGGAAGACATGATAGAGGTATACGAGATATTAAGAGGAATAGATAGGGTGGACAGCCAGCGCCTCTTTCCCAGGGCACCAATGCTCAAAACAAGAGGACATGCCTTTAAGGTAATGGGTGGGAAGTTAAAGAGATGTCAGAGGGAGGTTTTTCACCCAGAGAGTGGTTGGTGCATGGAATGCACTGCCTGGGGTGGTGGTGGAGGCTGATACGTTGGTTAAGTTCAAGAGCTTGGTGGATAAGCATGTGGAGGAATTTAAGATGGAGGGATATGTGGGAGGAAGGGGTTAGGTAGTCTTGTGTGGTTTGGAGGGCGGCACAACATGGTGGGCTGAAGGGCCTGTATTGTGCTGTATTGTTCTATGTTCAAATAAGGTCCCATTTCAGTTTGTGCAAGAGAATTGCTTGGCAATAATGTGATTGCTCCTTTTGCTCTTGGTGCTGAGTGAAGATGGTGATGATCACCTGCTGGAAGTATACAAAATAAATATTGAGTGAAGGTGTTTTCAGAGTTGGTTGTGATACCTGCATTCTCTCATCATCAACTTTCACAGATAAGACGCATAAGATCTGACTAGTTGGGTGATGTACTATGGAAGTTCATTAATGCACGTGTTGTGATGGATGAAATATTGTTAAGGATATTGCAAACAATTTTGGACCTTGTACAGGGGCAGAGGCGGTCAGTAGTTGGACGTCACATGGTGAGAGTAGACTGATCGTGGAGGTCTAATTGTGTGGAGCTAAGCTTTTCAAAATCTTGGGGGAAGATTTTAGTTGGTTCTTTTTAACCTGTCAGGAATCCTGGCTTTGAGTTAAAAATAAATTTGCAGTTAAAATCAAGGTATGTAGCCTCCTTAAGAGGTTTCATTGACTGATGTTTCGCTATCAAAACTGGAAGTAGGTGGATTGGGTTTGAAATTTTTGTTTTACTTATCAACCTCCAATTATTTTTCCTTGGTGCTTAAAACTCCTTTGTGATGTAATCATAAAAATTGGGACTAAATCTATACATAACATTTTAATTTGTACATTAAGTAGCAGACATTTTGGTTTCCACTGCTACCACTGATATGTTTTCTCATAACTTTCATTACAATATGAACTGCGTATCCAATCAAAAATGAATTAGATAATGCTTGAGAGAAAGTAGTCTGCTGGGCTACCAGGAAAAAGCAAGGCATTGGGACTGAATAAATGCTCTACAAGGAACAGGCATAGCCTCAAGTTGAGTGGTTCCTTTCTGTACCCTAAGGATGGTGCTGTGATGGCAGCCCAAGAGCTTACTAAATTGTACATTTTTATTACTTTGATACAACAAATTGGTGGGCTGTTCAAATGTCAGATGGAGTTTAATCCTGGTAAGTCTGAGGTGAGGCATTTTGGGGTGAGGGAGGAATCTATAAGAGTAGGATACGGGCAATAAATGGTAGGTCCATAGGGACAATTGAGGAACAAAGGGGTCTTAGTGTGCAAGTCTGAAAATCCCTGAAAGTGCAACATGGGTAGATAGGGAGGTGAAGAAGGTATACCAGATGCTTGCCATCATTAGTCAGGGCATAGAATATAAGAACAGGGAGTTCTTGGTACAACTTTATAAAATATTAGTTGGGCCACAGCTGGAATGTCATGTGCAGTTCTGGTCACCTCACAGAAGAGGATGCAGAGAGGATTCACCAGAATGCTGCTTAGGAGGGAATATTTCTGTTATGAGGAAAGATTGGATAGGTTGGGTTTGTTCCTCTTGGAGTAGAGAAGTCTAAGAGAGAACCTGATAGGGGTATACCAAATTATGAGGGGCATAGATGTAAGAAACTTTTCCCCGTGGCAGAGGTGTATAAGACCATAGGTTGAAAGTGAGGAGTAAGAGTGGATCTGAGGAAGGTTTTTTTTCACCCAGAGGGTGAATTAGAAAGCATTGCCTGAGAAGGTGGTGGAGGCAGGTATTCTCACATTCAAGAAGCACCTGAATGAGCACTTAAATTGCCAAGGCATAAGAGGCTCTAGATCAAGCACTGGTAAATGGGATTACTTGATGGTTCTTGATGGTCTGCAAAGACGCGGTGGCCCAAATGGCCTGTTTCTGTGCCATATGCTATGAGTAGGAATCTATTACAACTGAACCCATTCACTTCTTAATATACAGTTACAATTAATTATTGCTCAGTCAATTGAAGTGGGGGACACTCTGGCTGATTCCTGGTCTTGACCCAAAACGTCGACTGTTTATTTCCCTCCATAGATGCTGCCTGACCTGCTGAGTTCCTCCAGCATCTTGCGTGTGTTGCTCCAGATTCCAGCATCTGCAGAATCTCTTGTGCCACCTATCAAGTTGACAGTCTTGAAGCAATTTTGGACAGTTTCAGCCTTTGCTTTAACATCTGGTTAATAGGGCCTGTATTGGAACGAAAGCTTGTTTGCTTTTTAGACTGATATTTGACAATCTCAGTCTAGATTCTGTACATGTTGTAAGTTTTGTTTTGCAAGATAGAGACCACAGGGTAGTGGCTTCCCCTATTTATGTAATTGAAAGCATAAGTCTGAAAAGCAATTTTGATTTTCATCTTTTTATCAGTTTCTGATGGTGATCTTCTAAAATACTTGCAGTTCACTAAAGATTCAATGTAGGGAATACTTATTTGTACTTCTGCAGTGTGTCCTTTTTATGATTATTTCTGGTAATATTTTGTGATGCAGTTTGCCTGGTTTTAAAAAAAGCATATAGATATTATTCCTGGGAGAGAGTCTGGGCAGAGCCTTAAATTTTCAAGTGACTGACATATCATAATAAAATTGCAAAAATTCCTGCTTGAAGGAAACTCTTGCACAAGAATTTTGTAGATGAGCTGATCCAGCAAGAAAACCAAATATAAGTTCTATTTATTACACTGTCGCTGACAGTGAATAGCTTTTATAATTGCACTGTCAGTATTCCATTTGAAAACCAATTATAAAGGAATTATCAATTACACAGCTCTACTACCTACATTTTTTAAAGGAACATTTTTGTTTGCTGAATGCCCCTCCCCATCCTAAAACTATTGATTTGTTGCATTGATGTTACTTGATGGCTGTGCTTCTGAATGTCTTCAAATGGCCATCCTTCATGTGCAACCCTAGATCAATAGTATTAGTGGCTTGTTTGAAGGAAGGAAAGGAACCATCAAATCTGAGCCCAGTTCTGTTCTCAACAGCCTTCATGTGCTTTTACTGTATGACTTAATAATAATGCAAAATGGATATTGCCTTTTGAATGTTGCAGCAGTTAATTATGAACAGAGTTGTTATTGTGGACCAGAAAGTGAACTAAGTTCACTTGGATTATGGGTCAATTATTACTGCCTGATAGAAGTGAAGTATTTAGGAACTATTTCTGTTTTTAAACAAAATTATATTTTTCTGTTGATATAGCTAACTTATAAAAGTTACAGACTTTAGTAATAGTTGGTAATGAATCAATATCAGGATACAGGTTTGCCACAATTGTGTGAATGTAGAATCAGCCGTTTTTCTGAACATTATTTTTTTCAAATGCTGGCCATAAATTCAAGCTTCAACCTAAATTTTTAATTTGCCATCTTGATTATATTTTTTCTAAATAATTTCATATATTTAGAGCTTAAAAATATTCTTTTTGAATCTTAAAGAAAAATCAGCTAAATGTTCTCTCTTCCTAATAGCACTAGTTACAATTTACTGGATGTGGCATCTCTTGTTTCCTAACCTGTGTAACTCCATGCATGCAGATTCAACAGGTGAATCTCTGCATTGTGTTAATGATCTATTAGGAAACCTGACTGATGGTTCACTCTGGATAAAGAGGCCAGTTTTTGTGCCCCTGTTAATTGGTTTCTACAGGGTGAAGTCCCAACTCTGATTTTGTGGCTCGTTAGTGCAATATGTAGTACATTTGAGTGTGTTTTAATGCCAGATTTTTTTTGAAGAAGGAGTATTTAATATATATGTTGCTTCTGTAGTGATGGGTTATATTTATAATGTTTAAAATATTGTCCCAAATTTCAAACGATGTAGAGGTTTGTTTTTTAAAAAAAGTGCAAGCTAGCATCCCACTTGTTAAGTAAAACATTGCCTAAACTTATTATTGGTGTAGTTTTTGGATTAATTAACATAGATGTTATACAAATATATTGTTTAAAGTCACATGTTCTGTTTACAGAAGACATGGCGTATTGTAACTATTCCTTACTCGCCTCTATTGCCAGATCAAGGTAAGATGGAGAACCATCATATTAAAATGTTATATCATTGAGGAACTGTTACATTTGAAACTCTGAGCTCCTGTAATTTTATTTTAGGCAGATGATGCTGTTTTGTATGCTAACTGTACAGTGTCAAGCTGATTTTAAATGCTCAAGATTTTTTTCTGTCGAAGCTATGAATGTTTAAATATTTAAATGTACACAGTGATTGATGGAACTTGTGCATTAACAGTGCTGAGAAAGGTAAAGTAATCCTCACTTACTCAGTTCTGACAGTGCATAAATGATGGATATGGGGAACTTGTCTTTTCTCAGACCACTGGATGCATGTAATTCAAGACATTGTCTTTAATCGATACATGGTACAAAAGGTTTTTATTTAATCTAGATATGGTATCCAGAGTTTGTGATTGGTATCCTTCATAAAGACAGTAATGAAAACAAGCTGCACAAAGGCCATAATTTTGTTGAAAATGGAAGCAATTTCATTCCAAACTAACCAATCAACGTTGAAAAATTAGAATCCTTATTTCCAGAAAAATGTTTCTTTCGAGCACCCCTGATGGCTCAACTATTTAAGGGATTATGCCATAGAACTGCAGACAAGAAGTCCCAGGTTTCATTTCAGGGGCAGCAATATTTTTATTCTTGGCCAATTTCATCTTCAGTGGAACTGAATGTGTGGGAGGCAAGTACAGGCAACGGCAGGTACTCTTTGATGTTTAGTGACAGCGATCAAAGAGAAATCTTGTTGCCCATGTTTATGCCTGCTTGGCATTTTGCCTTTCATGTCCCTGAACAATTACAAGCAAGGAAAGAACTTTGGAAAAACAACCACTGTTGTAAAGGAAGGAAGCTCATCAGGGATTTTTTACATAATATGGTCCCACAGGTAGTGACTTAGTTGATCACCCTTTGTGTTGTAGTATTGATTGAGGAATAATCATTAAGACCATTAGAATTCCTCAGCTGATCTTCATCTAAGAGGGCAGACCAAACTGTGCTTTAAATTTTATCCGAGAGATGGGATCTCATAATGCAACGCTCCCTCGGTACAGCACTTAGTGTCAGCTTAGACTATGTGCTCGAGCCACTTGAAATTGGGTAGTCAGTGAGGTAATAATGTTAATCAGAGAATTATTGTAAACAAGACATCTGTTTGATATTATTTACCTCGCTGATTAGTTGATCCTATTTGCTTTCTAATGTTGAAGTTTGGGACAATTTCAAGACATTTTGTTCTCGCAGGTTAGCAGGAACAGATGAACGTACAGGTAGTTGTGACTTCATGCGTAGAGCAAAGCTTTCTGTTATAATGTGGATTTGTACAAAATAATACAAGTAGCACAATTTTTGTATTACCCTGAAATAATCCAGTTTTGGTAACTCTGGGTAAAAAGATTTTACACTGTTAGGTGTTACAATGAAAATTATTTAGTTTAAAGAATTGAAACTCTGTACTTGAATGTCTGGTCTTTGATGTAATAGAGAGGTGAATGGATATGGTAACTATCATTTGGAGAAGGATCATTTGTCCAGTATCTATTGCTTTTAAGTGCTGCATGTTTCTTATCCACTAGGTTGGATGATTGTATCCTGACTTGCTTTTCCTGAGAAACTTGTGATGTACCTTTTCTAAGGTTTAGTTCCTATAATCATATTGGGTAGAAAAGATTTGGTGATTATATGCCCAATTCAGGATGGGATACTATCTGGTGATTATATTCACATGATTTTGTGCTTCCTTCTTGGTGGAGGTTATATTAAAACAACTAGCCTGAGGTCTTTGTATCTACCAGTGATGGAGAGATTCAGTATTGAGGAAAATGCTGTGACCTTGATGGGTCTAGCTACTTGTCCATATGTGTGTGAGTATTTTATCATCTGCCTAGCTTTAATATCATGGCTGAAGAAGAATCTTTGAAGAGTTGGGAGGCGATCCAGTCCAGATCTGATTTTGGGGAAGTTAGTAATAATGGTACTGTTCAGAGCAAAAAAAAAAGTTGATTAGGATTTCTCTTGTTCAAGGAATCATTGTCTGCTCTTTTGGGGCATGGACATTATATTCTGTATGTTGACGTAAGCAGGATGTTCTCTGGATCCTGACATAGGTAGGTTTGAGTACTTTACTATGGGCAGGATTGTGAATGGATCTGAACACTGAAAATGTCAAGCTGTTGCCCCGCTCTTGACCTCATGTTACAAGGAGAGTCTTCTGTAACAAACCTGAAGGTTGGCCTGATAAACTCTGAAAGTATTGTCTGAAATCTGTAATAACAATCATAACTGTGGTGGGAAAGGCTGCCCTGAATCCTATAAATGGCAGACCATATAATATGTTTAAGTTTATCATCAGAGAACATTAAATGATATAAATCTATGACCGAAATTCTCCCAGTTGAAGCCAAGCTTATAAATGATAGGAATAATTCAGACAGCCCTCCTTCCTTCTCCCTGTTGCATTTGATTAACCATGTAATGTATTTTAAACTACAGTTGCATATCGGTAGTTAGAAGGGGCATCTTTTGTGACTTCAATGTTCCTTGTAGAAGGGTGAAGTCAGAAATTGTTAATCCTTTCTTTGCATTTAATATTTTTCATTTACTTAACGTTTAATAAATTTGAACAGTTGCTGATAGCCTCAGGAACAGCCTGAAATTCTACTAATTCATTCTTTACAAAGTTGATGAAACAACGTTGCAGCATGCTATGCATTTGACAGACTGAAAGATATTAAAATTGTCTGACTTGTTATAATTACCTGTTTATTGGGTAAGTAAAGGTACTCTTGCATGTGCAAAGTGATTTTCATTGTGAGGATGTGGTTTCAAAAACAAAGTTGGACAAATTTCTGTCCTAAAATTTAGTGTTTTTATTTACATTTCTTGCATATTTCTGCTAAAATTTTGAATAATTTCTGGAATTATTTACCAGAATTAGTCAGTTGGAACAAAAACCCTGTCATCCACTGAGTTCATAACCTTTCCTAAGCAAAAATGTTGAGTGTATCAAGATTTGTGCAACCTGCTGGATTTGTAGACTGCCACAATGCATTAGCTTACTCTGCTACCCTTTTGCAAGAAAAGTAAACAAAAAAAATCCCAAGTTCTCAAATTAATTGACTGTCTTTTTGTATTATTTTTGTATTTTTTTTAAAAATAGAGGAGTAAACTGTTTCATGCACAGTATTTGGTGCACGCCAGTGGTGGTTCTGCATGTCCGTGGTTTTCATTCAAACAGATTATATCCCAGAGCTAAAAGACTTGGGAGGACTCATCTTCTTTTCTGCAATCTACCTCATAAATGTACCCCTGTAGTACCTGTGTGCAACTTCCACCTGTCAGGTCAGTGGCTTGAAGAATGCAAACAATCCTCCAATAAACACACTAACAAACCAAGTTTTGAAAGAAGGGGTTCACTTTCGCAAACAACTGAAAAGGCTGTTGTGAAAAAATCCTGGAAACAAAAAATTATAAATGAACTGAAACATTACTACAATGGATTTCGATTACTTTGGACTGACATAAAGGTAGCAACAAGGATACTGTCAAGATTACTGTATGGATTCCAGCTCAGCCGTAGAGAGAGACGGAGGGTATGTAATCTCTCAGCTATGATCCGTTTCTTAAAAGTAAATGACCTGTAATTGAATTTTATTTGAAATATAATGGAGATGAAGCAGTATTATGTTTTAATTCTCCATGTTTTTCCCTCCTGTTGTGATGCACCAACTCCAGATCTACATTGTCAGTGACTTTTCTGGTTGCTCACTTGGATGTTGTTCTATATACAGTATTTATGAGCTGGGAGTAGTGTATCCTGCTCTATCTCCCACCTTTTATAGTGATCTGTGAAATTTCTTCAAATATTATTGTCAGGTAGTTGGTAACCTTTTGGTTCCAGAACTTGATTTTTTTTTACATTATTACTGACTTGCAATCAAAAATTTATGTTGTTTGAATAAATCACTATGGTTAGTGATTTAAAAAGAAAGTTTTATACTTTAGTGTCTGCAGTGCTATGCAATTGAATATAAATTTAACCCGGAGTAAATTACATTTGCAACCATTATTGGGTCAAGTAATCTTGCAGTAGTGAAACCTGACCCAGCAGCTTCTTGTGACCTTGACAAAATTTTCAAGTCAGGAGTGCACGTGACTATGTCATTCGCTGTGCTACGCTCTTTTTTGGAATGTTGCAGGAGAAGATGGTCATAAAACCACAGAGCCAGACTTAGGGGGCATTTGGATTAGTAAAATATTTACTTAAGTGCTTTGGCCATGGCCTTAACATTAAAATTACCTCCACCCCACCCCTTGCCTCACCGATGTCCAGATCTCTGCTCTATCCTAGTCTTTGTCCCGGTCTTGCTCCTGAGTTCCCCTTGCAAGAACATGATGGCCTCCTTGATAAAACCCCTTTCCCAAATGCTGGACCAATGTCCCCTCTTCTCCCTCCCAAATGCTGGGCAAATCAGCATTCAATCTCTCCTACAAGGAGTCTTTCTCTAAAATCTTTTTTAGAGAAAGCTGCTCTCCTCCCCTAACAGCTGTGAGCCTGGTGAGGCCTTGGTCACAACTGGTTTTTGATGCAGTTAGACAATAACCAAAGTCGTTGTTATTCTATCATACCAGTGCCATTACATTGTGCTCTTTGTGCACTGGAATCTGTAGATAAGCTATTGTGGGATGCAGCTCATACATTTTGTCCTGTATTAAACCGTTTCAGCTTCTGCGGACCTGTGTTGATCTCTTCCGTCTAGTTCCTTTCGTGATCTTCCTGGTTGTGCCATTTATGGAGTTTTTGCTGCCTGTCGTTTTAAAGCTGTTTCCTGGGATGTTGCCATCTACATTTGAGACAAAATTGACACGGGTTGGTGAGAATTTGTTTTACACAAAGCTTGTGATTGGTTAAATATTTCATCAAATGTGGCTAGCTGAAGGGATTTAATCTATGGGAATTATGTTTGGGAGAAAGGGGTGTTTGGAAAGCAGAGTGAGGGATGAGATACCAGCCAAAAAAAGGAAACTTTAATAGTGAAACTAACATTTTGTTTTGCTCTGAAGTGTCAGATCGTAAACCAGAATGGAAGAACCTGCTGACTTTATTTTTTCTGCTCACATGAAGTACCATACCATAGTCCTACACTACATGCCTACCATGGCAGGGTGGAATCAATAACTATTTGGCCTAATCCAGTTAAGTTTAAAAAGCCACTTAAGTAGTGGTTCCGCTGGCACCAACTCACTGTGGTGGCTCTTTCATTCCAAGAATATTTACAAGTAGACGTACTATCAACATTGTACTTGATAGATGGTCAGAAGAGAAATATATGCTTGGGTTGTGTTGAGATTTATAAATAGTCATATTGTTCAGACAGAATAGCCATGTTGCAAGTTATGAATAAGAGAGTGCTCCACTCGTGTGAAGTGTCCTGTATATTGGTTTATATAATTGCATAAAATGAGGTGACAGTGACATGTACAAACTTTGCCTGATGTGCTTTGGTCGCTTGTTTATTTTCCAGGAAGAAAAGCAGAAGCAGACCATGGCAGCAAAACTTGAAATGGCGAAATTTCTCCAGGAAACCATTGTAGAAATGGCCAAAAGGAATAAAACAAAAAGCGGAGCAGCTACCCAACAATTTTCTTCCTACGTGCAGAAGGTTTGCTTTGACCATTAATGCAGATTCTGCATTGTTAGGTATCTAAGTATCACAAGTCAGAGTATGAGAACATAGAAGTCTCCTCAAGTCTGCTCTTCCATAAGATTGTGGGTGATTATGTGCCTTGTATTCACCTTCCTGCCTGAGCCCCATAATCCCTGATTCTCTTAGTGTCCAAAACTATGGATGTCAACAAATACATTCAATAACTGAGCATTTGCAGCCCTAGATAGAGAATTCCAAAATTTACAGCCATCTGTTGGAAGAAATTTCACCTCATCTCAGTTCTAACAAGACAACTGAGACCATATCCTCTAGTCTTGACTTTCCAGCCCAAGGAAAAAGCCTCAAGGCATCCAGTCTGTTAAGCTCTATAGTCTTATAGTCTTGTATGGTTCAATGAAATCATCCCTCTTACTTTCAAAGTCGGGTGAGTGTAAGTCAGTCTTATTCAATCGCCCCTGTTAGGAAGGCTCTGCTTCCCTAGAATCAATTTAGTGAATTGAAGCTGCCCTGATTCCAAGGCCAGAGTAACTTCATTTAGGTATGGTGATCAGTACTCATTTATAAGCTGTGTCTATGTACACAGATCCATCTTGGTCTCTCCCTTCTAATGTCAAGTTCCCTGGAATATATAATTCCTGACCTACATTATATTCATAATATCTAGAAGATTAATAATCATTTGTCTCTATTTATGTTATCATCTCTCTGATTTTTGTTATCAGTGTCTCTTGTATTCAAATACAGTGCCTTTAAATTAAACTTACTATAATTTTTTCCTTGAATATACTTAGTTTATTGATGCATGCTTACCGTTAAATGCTCTTTCGCTCCTCAAAACAATAAAAAAAACGCTGTTTTACATTTGATCATCATACATTTCTTCACAACATTTCAGCCCACTCAGTTTTTGCCAGCTTGCAGGACAGTCATCATCAATCTCATCCCCCCCACCCCACACCCCACTTTTTCCTCTGTAATCAAGCCCCTCTCATGTATCCAACAGCACACCATGATGAGTAACTTTACAGATGAGATGGCATGATTAGTAGATTTGCAGTTGATACCAAAATTGGTGGTATAATGGACAGCGAAGAAGGTTGTCTAAGGGTGCAACAGATATAGTTCAACTAAGGCTGTAACAGACAGAGTTCAAGTGGGCAAAGGAATGACAGATAGAATTTCACTTGGATAAGTGTGAAGTGATGCATTTTGGCAATTTAAACCTGGGAAGATCATACAGAGTAAATGGCAGGGCCCTAGGGAGTGTTGGTGAACAGAGACACCTTCGGGTGCAAGGACCTATTTCCTTGAAAATAGTAATACAGGTAGAGGGGGTGGTGAAGAAGATTTGGGATGTAATTTTACTGTTGTACATAGCATTGGTTAGGCCAGACTTGGAGTGTTGCATACACTTCTGTTCACCCCAAAGGTGTGATTAAGCTACAGAGGGTGCAGAAACAAGGGTGTTGCTTGGATTTGAGAGCTTGAGTTATAAGGAGAGATTGGATAGGCTGGTCTTTTTTCCCCAGAGTGGAGGAGGACAAGATGTTAGAGAAAATTATGACAGGCATAGACAGGGTAGATTGTCAGAGTCTATTTCCCATAGTAGGCATGTCTAAAGCTAAAGGACATAGGTTTAAGATGAGAGGAAATGAGATTTAGATGGGATCTGAGGAGTAAATCTTTCACACAGAGTAGCTGGTATCTGGAATGAGCTGCCAAAGGATGTGATGGAGTTAGGAACATTTAAGAGGCATATGGACAGGTACTTGAATGAACAGTCTGTAGAGGGATGTGGTATTAATGCATGCAAGTGGGATTAGTATAGATAGGCATGATAGTCAGCATAGACATGGTGGGTGAAGGGCCTGTTTCTGTGATGTGCAATTCTGTACATCTATGACACCCCTAATGGGTGTGGAGGTGGCAGAAAAAGAGTTCAACATCATGTCGAGCTCTGAATTCTTCCACTCGCCTACATACTAGGGTAATTCATAGTAGCCAATTAACGTACCAACCAGCACATCTTTGGATGAGGGGGAAACTGAAGCACCCAGAGGAAACCCACATATTCAAAGGGAGAAATCCACTTAGACAGCATCAGAGTTCAATATTATAGAGTCCTAGACTCGCAGAGCACAGGAAAAGGCCCTCCAGCCCCCCATGTCCGTGCCGATTGTCAAGTACCCATCTATTATCAATCTCATTTTCCAGCACTTGGTCTGTAGCATTAAATGACTTGGCAATTCAAATATTTAAGTGTCATGAAGGTACCTCCCTCTACCGCCAACTTGGGCAGTGTGTACCAGATTCAATTACCCTCTGTGCAAAAAAATTCTTCCTCGTAACCTCTAAATCTCTCTCCCCTTGTCCTAAAACCTATGTTCTCTGATTTTAGATACTTCTGCTATAGGGAAAAGCTTCCTACTATCTACCTGATCTCTACCCCTCATAATTTTATATGCCACTATCAGATCCTCCTCTCCAAGGAAAACAAGCCCAGCCTATCTAGTTTCTCCTTATAACCAAAATGTTCCACCCCAGGCAACATCCTGCTGAATCTACTTGGTATCCTCTCCAAGTAGATTAAGCATTCTTGTTGGCATACCATTCTGTGGTGTGCCAACCAGAACTGCACACAATATTCCAGTTGTGGCCTAGCCAAAGTTGTATAAAGTTGTACCATTAACTGCATGCTCTTCTATTCTGTGCCCTGGCTAAAGAAGGCAAGCACCCTATATGCCTCTTTCATCTGCTGCCAATTTTAGGGATCTGTGGTACACCAAGATGCCTGTGTGTCTTACCTCTTATGGTCCTACTATTCAGTGTGTCTGTCTTGCCCTCATTAGACCTCCCAAAATACACCATCACACGCTTATCAGGATTAAATTCCACTTGCCATTGCTTTGCCCAATTTACCAGTTTATCAATAAATCTATCCTCCTTACTATCAATACAACCGATTTGTGTCATCTGCAAATTTATTATTCGTATGTCCTACATTCATATCCAAGTCATTAATGTACATAAGAAACAGTAAGAGTCACAGCACCAAACCCTGTGGTACACCAGTGGTCACAGGCTTCCAATCACAAAAACAGCTCTCCACTATCACTCACTATCTCTTATTACTAACTTTGGATCCATTTTGCAACTTGGCTCCCATGTGTTCTAACCTTTTGGACCAATCTTCAAAGTGGGACCTTGTCAAAATCCATATGGATTCATCAACCACACTGTCCTCATCAATGTATTTTGTTACTTCTTTAAAAAAAACTCAAAATCAAATTAGTCAGACAGGAATTCCCACCAACAAATTCCTACTGACTATCCCTGATCAATCTCTGCTTTTCCAAGTGTAGATTAATCCTGTCCCTCAGAATTTTTTCCAGTAACTTCCCTTCCACAAGTCAGACTCACTGGCTTGTCCCTTCTGTTCCTTTTGAATAAAGGTATTTCATTTCCTGTCCTCCTCCTGTGGCCAGTGAAGATTTATAAATCTCTGTCAGGGGCCAGGAAGTCTCTTCCTTTGCCTCCCATAGCAGTCTGGGATACATCTCATAAGGCTCTGGGGATTTATCCACCTTTATGTCCACTAATACATCTTTTTAGTATTAATATGCTCTAGAATATCTCTGTCTTCCTCTGAAATCTGCAACTACAATGTGTTTCTCCCTAATGAAGACAGATGAAAAATATTCATTTAAGACCTGACCCACACCCTCTGTCTCCATGCATAGGTTGCCCCTTTTGTCCCTAATGGGCCCTACCCTTTCCCTGGTTACACTCATGCTTCTAATATAAACTGCCTTGGGATTTTCCTTAATTACATTTGCCAATATTATTTTGTGGCCCCTTTTCCCCTCCTATTGTTTTTTAAGTACCCCCTACACATTCTGTACTTTTGAAGGGCTTCAACTATTTTCAGTATTCTATACCTGCCACGTGCTTTTCTTTATCAAACCCACGATATCCATTGACATCCAGGGTTCCCTGAACTTGCCTTCCTTACTTCACACTATTTCACTTTTAAAAGACTCCCATGTGTCAGATGCAGATTTACCTGAAAGAAGCTGCTGCCAGTCAGCTTTGCCAGGTCGTGTCTTATGATATTGAAGTCAGCCTCCCACACCCACCCCCCACCCCTAGTCCAGGACCAGAGTTTCCCAAATACCTTCATCCCTTTCCACAACCATCCCCTTCAGTCATTCAGTTCTTGAACCAACAGGCATAACCCTAATCACGACTACAGCTCAGCAATACTATGACCATCCTGATCACTTGGCACTAAAATGGACTTTCTTTTTTTGTTCTAATTGTATTTTTTTTCTTGTACAAATAGTGTATAATTTATGTTTAATTTATGTTTTTCATTGCACCTGTGCATACATGTACTTGTGCATATGACAATAAATTCGACTTTTGCCTTTGACAACCAGTTTGAAACTTGCGGTGTTATGGTCACTATCCCCAAAATGCTCTTCCACAGATGCTTCAACTGCTTGCCTGGCTTCATTACTTAAGATTATGTCCAGTACTGCCCCTTCTTTAGTGGTGCTTTTCACATACTGGCTCAAAAAGCTCTCTTGGATTTAAAAATTCTGGCCCTCAGTCTTTCACAACGTGATCTCAGTTAATATTGGGGAAGTTGAAATCTACTACTACCATAGCGCTATTGCTCCTTTCTGTGATTTGTTGCGTCTCTGCTCCTTTTAATTTCTACTGATTATTGGGAGGCCTAGAGTATAACTACAGTTGGTGATCCCCCTTTTTAATTTTTAAGCTCTATCCATATGGCCTCATTTGAAGAGCCCTCTAAGACATTCTCCCTCATTACTGCTGCGATGGTCTCCTTCATATTGCATCCCCCACCCCCCTCCTTTTTACTTCCTCCCCTTTCGTTCCTGAAGCTTCCATACCCTTCAATGTTGTGTTACTGGTCCTGCCCTTCCTTCAGGTATGTCTCCGTGATTGTAAAAATATCAGATTTACTTGTGCTGATCAATGCTGTAAGTTCACTTGCCTTACCAGTCAAATTTGCATTAAAATAGATGCATTTCTCCCATATGCTTTAAGACATGTGTCTACTCTGCTTACTTGACTGACTTAGTTTATCTTCTGTGCCTCTATCTTCCACCCTCAACTGTACATCTACACTGTGCCCATTCCCCTGCCAAATTAGCTGAAACCCTCCCCAAAACCAGAAGCTAACCTCCCCGCCAAGATATTGGTCCTGTTTTAGTTTAGGTGCCATTGGTCCTGCTTGTACAGATCCCACCTTCCCAGAGATGGTCCCAAAGATTCAAATATCTAAAGGCCTCATTCCTATATCATCCCTTAGCCTTGCATTCATCCAACTGATAGAATCCAGGTCTCTGAAGTAGTGAAGCTCCAGCGACCATCTCCTCAAATCTATTATGCTTTCACACTTCATGTGTCTTCTGAATGCTGGTTAAATCTGTTCATTAGTCCTAAGTCTTAGGAATTGTGTATTTCATAGGGATCATGAAAAAGGCATATAATTTGAATGATGGTCTAGGAAAAAATGCATTCATAATTTTTTTTATCCTCACTGCCTTGTTGAAAAGTTTGTCTTAAAGCTCATTGGATTCAGTGTAAATATGACATCTTTAGCAGAATGGGGGCCAAGTACACAGCCCTTAGGTGCACCTGTGTTGATGATCAACAAGGAGAAGATGATGTTACCAATCCTCACTGACTGAGGTCTGCTGATGAGGAAGCCGAGTATCCGGGTGCAGAGGGAAGTACAGAGGTCTTGATGATGAGTTTGGATGGGATAATTGTGTTGGACACCAAGCTGTAGTCGATGAACAGCAACCTGACACATGAGTTCCTCCAGATGGCCCAGAGTAGAGTAAAGAGCCAGAGAACCATAATGAAGTGCTTCGAGAGGTTAGTTATAATGTGAATCAACTCTTGCCTCAGATGACCTGGATTCACTTCGATTTGCCTACTATCATAACAGGTCAATGGCTAATGAGATTTCTCTGGTTCTTCACTCTGCTCTGGGCCATCAGGAGGATCTCATACCTCAGGCTGCTGTTCATCGACTACAACTTGGTGTTCAACATAATTATCACATCCAAACTCATTATAAAGATTGAAGACCTGGGCCTCTATCTCCCTCTGCACCCGGATACTCGACTTCCTCATCAGGAGACCTCAGTCAGTGAGGATTGGTAACAACATCTCCTCCTTGCTGATCATCAACACGGGTGCACCTCAAGGCTGTGTACTTAGCCCCCTGCTCTACTAAAGATGTCATATATACACTGAATCCAACGAGCTTTAAGACAAACTTTTCAACAAGGCAGTGAGGATTAAAAAAAGTTATGCACGCATTTTTTCCTAGACCACCATACAAATTATTTGCCTTTTTCAAGATCCCTATAATCTCTGATTTTGTCATTTTTTTTACATTGGGCTTTTTCATGGCAAGAGGGCAGTTTCTGCAGGGAGGCCAAGGATCAGATCTTAACCATCTGGGTGGAATATGGAAAGGAAAACTTAACAGGGTATTTTATTCATTATTGGAATGAACAGCAGATAAATCCGTTAGAATCTCTGGGAGTGATGCAATTAGTCCTAAGCCTTGGTCAATCAAAATCTGCAACTCTTCTCTTCCAAGAGGAGAATAACATGGCTAGACCAGTGTCTATAAGCTAAAATTCCCCGTTTCTGCTCACTTACAAATGGAATTGTATTCAAAAACTGAAAGACACAGCATTACAAATGTAGCACTAAATTCAACCTTGAAAATAAGAAAAGCCAAAGTCCTTGTAATTTTTTCCTAATAAAATATTCTTGAATATTTAGTCCTAGTGTATGAACTACTACGTAGCCCATCAGTCTATTTGTTTTAGTGGCTATATGAATATGGACCTTCATCATTTTGACTTCCAAAAGGCCCTTGACCAGATTTCATACAACAGTGTTAATTAAAGTCAAAGTCTAGAAATTTAGGGTAAACCCTGATTTAGGACAAAGAATAAGAAGGAATTTGAAGATCAGGAAACAAAAGATCTTTTGTTGAAGGAGTTTATTCAGAATAGCTAAAGGGGCAAGTAGTGAGAATGGTGTCCCAGGTGCTCAGTGCTGGGAACTCCTGTGTCTATTTACACAAAAAAATCTGAATTCAGAAGCTCAATGTAAAGTGGTCATATTTGCAGATGATGCCAAACGAGGTGCAGTGGAATCAGAAAGGTAGCAAAGAAATTTCTGAATACTTTGGACGAAATAAGTGAATAAAACAATGGTGATTGAAATTTAATGCTGCTAATGATGATACTTCATGAATAGTATCATAATAGCAAGACCAAAGTTTTAAAAAATTTTAATAAATTCAATATAAAAATCATAGAATCTTGCTGCACCCTATACAGGTTTATTGTCAAAGTCGAGTTTATTGTCATGTGCACAAGTGCAATGAAAAACTTACTTGCAGCAACATCACAGGCACATAGCAACATATAAGCAGTATTCGCAAGAAAAACATAAATTAAACATAAATTATACACAATATTTACAAGAAAAAAACACAATTAGGACAAAAAAATCAACATACATTTTCGTGTCGTGAAATTTGTTGTTATGTGGCAGCAGTACAGTGAAAAGATAAAACTACTATAAATTATGAAATAAATATTTAGTGCAAAAAAAAATAACAAGGTCATGTTCTTGGGTTCATGGACTGTTCAGAACTCTGATGGCAGAGGGGAAGAGGCTGTTTCTGAATCGTTGAGTGTGGGTCTTCAGGCTCTCCTGGATCGTGAGGGTCCTTTGTGATGGATGCCTCCTTCTTGAGGCACCGTCTCTTGAAAATGCCCTTGATGGTGGGGAGGGTTGTGCCCGTGATGGAGCTGTCTGAGTCAACAACCCTCTGCAGCCTCATGCGATCCTGTGCATTGGAGCCTCCATACCAGGTTGTGATGCAATCTTTGCTCTGTTGCTCTGCGGTAGTTAGATATGCTAATCACCAGAGGTGATGTTGTGTTAATTACATGGCCAGAACAGTAGAATACAAGTCAAAGCTGGTAATGGTCTCAAATTTTATTGTGTTCCGGTTATTCTGCTCCATGAATCTGTGTCCAGTCTCGTGCCTCAAAATAGGAGACGAAAATGTTATTTGTCATCTATATTAACGATTTGGATAATATATAAGGAATAGTTAGTAAGTTTGTAGATGACACTAAAATAGGTGGTGTTGTAGACAGTGAAGTTTGAGTATTCAAGAACTGCAGCGGGGTCTTGATCAGCTGGGTAGGTGGGTTGAGGAATGGCAAATGGAATTTAACTCGGATAAGTGCAAAGTATGACAAATCACAGAAGGACTTTTATATTGAATGGGAGGGCCCTGAGTACTGTTGTAGAACAGAGGGACTTCGGAGTACAGGCGCATAACACCCTTAAAGTGGAGTCATAGGTAGACAGGAAGTGAAGAAGATTTTTGGCATGCTGGCCTTCGTCAGTCAGGGCACTGAATATAAAAGTTGGGAGGTTATGTTGTGATTGTAAAAGACGTTGGTGAGGCCATACTTGGAGTATTGTGTTCAGTTTTGGTCACCCTGTTATAGGAAGAATGTGATTGAACTGGAATGTGTGCTTTTTTGCATGATTTACAAGGATGTTGCTGGGATTCGAGGGACTGAGTTACAAGGAGAGATTAGACAGGCTGGGACTTTACTCGGACCGTAGGAGACTGAGGGGTGATCTCATGGAGGTATATAAAATCATGAGGGGCATAGATAGGGTGAGCGGTCTTTTATCCAGGGTTGGGAAATTGAAAACTAGAGGACATAGTTTTAAGGTTAGAGGTGAAGGGTTTAATAAGAACCCGAAGGACAACTTTTTTATACAGCTGGTGGCAGATATATGGAACCAGCTGCCAGAGGAAGTGGTAGAGGCAGGTACGTTACATATGTTGAAGAAGTATGTGGATGACAAGGGTTTAGAGGGATATGGGCCAAGTGCTGGGAAATGGGATTAGCTTGAATAAACATCTTTGTCAGCATGGACACGTATGGGCCGAAGGGCCTTTTTCTGTGCTGTACAACTCTATGATTCTGACATACAAGCATTGGAAATGGAGCAGAAAAGTGCTGGCGGACAGATCTTTAGGGTATGGATTTCAAGGTATGCGGAAAGTCCTGAGAGTCCAGGGTTCTTCAACCAAGAAAGAGAGAGTGATACAAAGTGTTTCAGATATAGAAAAAGTTAATCCAGAATATCAATTTATATTCGTCAAAGGCAAGGGAACACAGTTTCCAGCTGTAGAAAATCAGTTTTGAGATGAATTAAAGGAAATTCTTAACACAAAAATAACGACACAGAGAATAAACTTCCAAATAGAATAGAGGAGCAAAATATAAACAATATAATGGTGAGTCATTAGGATCTCTCCAGACAGATAAATCAAGTCATCAGTAATTATTGAGGAACATTTTGACAAACCATCTCCATTAAGTATTTTCAGAAAGTATTAGACATTAGAAATTAGACATTCTGGTCTTAAAAGAACATATTGGCTTACACACAGGTGCACTTAAACAGCTGCATGTAATATTGCCTGTTGTATAGTCCTATCCTAAACTTGCCATTTCACATACCATAAAAATGTTGTTGCAATTACTTCATTTGTCAGGTTGTTTTTATTTATTGTACTGAACAAAGTTTACCTCCAACTTCTTATAAAGGTATTGGTGAGGATCTAAATTTTATTGGTATCATTCTTGTATTATCATGAACATTTTAGAACCATCACCTGCAGAACTAATCAAGCAGCTATTTGTTGCAGCTGCATTTCAGTAAATATATAATTTTCTATTATTGGGGCTTCAGTTTTATGATATCTTTATTGTACAGTAATTTTCAATTAGAGCAACTTGGCAGTGGCTTCAAGGCCACTGGCACTCCAGCAGTTGATGTGAAGAGTGGAATTTTACAGCATAGGGCAGCAAACTTGAAAAGAAACAAATAGTTTGTACAACATTTTTACTTATTGTTCTCAAAGATTTGTTTCTCTCTGTAGTTGCCACCTCAAGCATAACATTGGGAATAGTTTCTTTTAAGAAACATCCATGTGTAATATAAAGCCTTTTGGTTTGAAACGTTGGGTAATTGTGTGGATAAATGTGCTTCTCATTTAAAAAAAATTGTCATCCACTGCACCCCATCCCCACCTCATCAACCCGCACAAACTAGTTTTGCAACATCTTACATAATGTCAACAACAAGTCTCTTGCATGCCTAGCCCAAATTCCATTGTGTTTTGTGTTCTGGAAAAGAGCAAAAACTGAAAATCAACATGACCATTGCATTTCAATACAAACACAACACATTTTTGTATTTCCTTATTATTATGAGTGAGCTCGGAAGAGCTTGTGCTTTGAAACAATTATTGGGTAGTTATATTTGAATTTGGGAAATGCTTCAATTTAGAGGGATGAAATTAGAGAAAACCCGTTGCTTACGCTGTTTTTAAACTAATTCTAAATTTAATTTCACATTGATTTTTGATTAAACGTAATCTTATAAAGGGGAACAGGAGAAAGTATGATGCTGGGATTGTAATCATGATTGTTTACTGTTTCTCTGAAGGTGCGTCACTCAGGAGAACATCCAAGTACAAAGGACATAGTGCGCTTCTCCAAACTCTTTGAAGATGAGTTGACACTGGAGCATCTCAGCCGTCCTCAACTGGTGGCACTGTGCAGGCTTTTGGAACTGCAGCCCATCGGTACAAACAACTTGCTTCGCTTCCAACTCCAGATGGAATTAAGATCCATAAAAGCAGATGATGAAGTAAGAACAGATTGCTCCCACTACTCTTAATCATTCCACTTAAACATTATCATCACAACAAAAACAGCACAAGTTCCTTTGTAACAGCAGTCTTTGTTTCAAAAGAAAACATATTTTCCCAGAAATTCAATTGCACAGTGCTTTTTCTCCCACTGCTATTCCTTTGGAAAATCCACTTTTTCCCCCAGAGTGAGACATGATTGTGATGGTTTCTGGGGTGAATCGGCTACTCCAAAAATTTGTGATCACTTCCTGTTGATATTATTGTCACATGTATGGAGATACAGTGAAAAGCTTTTTATTGCTAGCCATCCAGACATATCATGGATGCACTTACAGACGGTGTGCTTACCGCATCGGATGTGCATGTAATAATGCCATTCGTCCTTTTGACCAGTGCTCAGAGAAATTAATCACTATGATTCCAAAGCACCCTTGTTGAACACTCATCCCAATTAACTTTTTGTAGCGCTGGTTGCTCAGCAGCTATATGACTCAGAGGGTTTTGCTAGGTAGCTCTCCCTCAACTTTTCACACATCTCCCACCCCAAAATATTGATCCTGACGCCTCCTTTGGATTACCAGCCACATACGACCTATCCCCTCTCCCAGCTCATGGATCTCCATCTGACTCGATGACCCCAGCTGCCTCAGGTTTGCTCACCTTCATCTGACTCACCCCACCTTCTGCCCTGATGGCAGTCCCTGACTCACAGACCTCCATTTGACTTGGTGATTCTCCCCCCATGACTCGCCATCAAATTCAGCCATCCCGAACAGCCAACGCCGCTGACTGTTGATTATACTAATCACCATTACCAGCAGCTGACCCTCGCCCTGACTGGTCTCTCTTCCTTGTGGCATCCCAGACCCCAGACTGGACTTGCCCGTCTCCCCTCATGGCTGTACATTGCTGCAGCACAAAAGACAAAAGGCTATACTCTGGCATGAGGTCGCTTTGGAAGAGCCCTGGTCCTTGGGTCTTAGACACAGCTGAATTTTCATGCTGATGACCCACAACTAAATGCATCATGCAGTGATGGATTAACGTGCCTGATTAATTTTTAGGCTGTGAAGGTTTTACTTAAAGTTCTCCTCTTGTAAGACACTATTTCGTCAGATACTTTAAACTAAATGGTTTAAAAATATGGCAAGAGTAATTTCATGAGTTTTCATAATGTAATACTTGAAGAGCTAAGTTTCGAGAGTGGGCGTAGGTTTAAGGTGAGAGGAGAAAGAGGCTTAGAGGGGATTTCTTTTCACCTAGAGGATGGTTGCAATCTGGAATGCACTGCCTGAGGGGGTGATGGAGGCAGAGACTCTCACAATACTTAAGAAGCATTTGGACAAGTATTTGAATTGCCAAGGCATTGTAGGCTACCAACTAAGTGTTGGTAAATGTGATTAGTATAGATGGGTACTTGATGGCCAGCATGTACATGGTGGGCCAAAGGGCCTGTTGATGTGCTGTATGGCTCTATGACATTTCAGTGAATGAGTTCTTTGTGCTCCATTACCAATAATTACCATTATATTTTTTGAATTGCAGATGATTGCCAAAGAAGGTTGTGAGACTTTGACTGTGTCAGAGCTGCAGACAGCATGTAGAGCAAGGGGTATGAGATCATTGGGATTGACAGAAAAGCAACTGCGGGAACAGCTCACTCAGGTGATGAACGTGGAGAAGTACCTGAGCAATTACTGCAGTGTTTATGTCACAGGATCACCAATCTGCCAATGAAACAAGTACAAAATAAGCCTTGTGTGACATATTAAACTAATTTAATGTTGAAAACTGAAGTCTTTTACTAAGATGCTTCCTCTTAATATGTTATTAGCAAAGTTGTAATGGCCTGAAGGTTTATGGTGAAAATTTGGGACTCAGGTCAGTAAGTGTATGTCTAAGTTTCACATTTCCTTTTGATGTCACACCCTGAATTGATTTTTTTCGGTGCCACACCAGCTCTGGCTGCTGTTCTTTTTCTTTTACTTGGGCCATTAGTATTCCTGATATAAACTATGATGAAAATTTGGCTATAGCTGGGGACTAATTTACATGAGCTTTGCTATTTGTGGTGCCAAACAGAATTTCAGTGAATATTATTAGCATCTTCAAAGTTTAGCAGAAATTATTAATTTATGATGTGATGAGTTTTGAATTTCTCCTGTTTTACTAGTTGTTAATGTAGGCATAGAAGGCTGAACTTTAACTCTGGGAGACTGGGATGCTGTCAATTGTTTGAAAGTAATCTGAACCAGGACTTTTGATTTAACTAGCGGCACAGTGAAAAGTAGGTGTTCAGTCTGATCCTGGAAGGAGGGTTTGTCATTTGAAAATTATAATGAGGCTCCCTGGCTTCATTTCCACAGACTTCCAATTTTCCACCTGGCTGGCTTTTCCAGACTCTCAAGAACTTGGCAAAATAAAAGCAGCTAAGGAAGGCTATGTCCATGAGGTTTCTTCCTTTGAAACTGCCTTTGGGCCAGCAGTGTTAAGAGTGTCCTGCAGCCCCAAACCCCAAAAAACCACCCCTCATCCTTGCCACCACTGGTTAGGCTCCCACACTTGCAAGGAATTCCTGTGGCTGCCACCAGGAATTCCTTGCAAGCCCTCCCTCCAACATGCCCCTCCCTCCAACCACCCAAGGGTTGTCCACGGTCCTTTCATGAATAGGAAGCCCCTTATTGAAAAGGTAAGCGAGCTGTCTTGTATGATGTCAGCACCCCTTGTGATATTGGTGACAAGTATTGCCCTCGATCTGTCCCTTATCCTTGAAGCAGTGTTGACAGCCCTACCCCAACATCTTTGCCCCCAGTTCCTCCAAATTCCCCATTACTTCTACTACTACTCTTACAGACTCCCTCGAGCTTTCTGAGAAGCCTCCAAGCTGCCTGTGCACAGAAGCACAATTTTCAGTATGTTAGGTTTTCCATTCAGTTGATCTTTCAGGAACTCTATTCTTCTAGATCTCGAGATCCCTCAATGGAATTGTCCTATAGTTAAAATCCAGGGCAGAGCCTCCATGTCTGTCTTTAGTTTTTTGAGACATCCAGATAGTGTAAGTTTTTTAAGCTGGTTGTTGGTGATTATAAACATATCCATCCCCGGGTAGAGAATTGACGTGCAGGGTAAGTAAGGAGGACGGTGGAACAATCTGCCTAATGCGTCTGCAGACTGACAGCAAGGATGGAAGTCTGGCTCTGTAAAGCTTTCAGACCATTGTTCAGCATCACATTACGTTACTTTGAACAGAATGGAGATGATCTTCTCTGAGAAAGGATGGGAGTGTTCATACACTATTATCATAAGCATTTATTTCAGCTTCCAGACTTGGCAATCTGCAGATTCTTTTAGGACATCCACTAACATTTGACAGGGTAAAGCTTAAAGTGCACTGGATGTTTTGCTTCCTAGTTTAATTCACTGTGTTAATTACTACCATGCAACTCAGAATAAAATATTGTTTGCCCGCTGTAGATGTTCAACAAACCTCTGGTTGTTTCCAGTCTTTGCTTGGACCAGGGCAGGCCAACTGCAGAGTTAACCACTTATTATGGTGATGGACCAAGGCAAACAATGTAGCCAGTAGCTGAATCAATCATTGAGTGGCACAGTATTAATGGACTAGACACAGCGGAATCCTTCACTTTGTTGTGCTGAGTAACCCTTTCCATAACCAATCCCAGAAAATATTATCAGATTTCATTACTGGGGAGGAATTCTCAAAAGGAGTACAACAAAACCAAAATGTTTTTTTGCTAATGCCCACTACTCTTTAATGTGAAATTATTTTTTTCTTAAAGAGAGGGAATCACATAGAAATGAAATATCTCCTTTTCCCCCAGTGGCTTGAGTTGCATCTGAAGGAGAACGTGCCTCCATCGCTGCTGCTGTTGTCTCGTGCTATGTATCTGACTGACGCCAAGCCAAAGTCAAATATACATAATGTGCCAATAATCCAGGTGATTTTTCTTTGTGTATGCTTTCATTTCCAAAAATATCAATATATGATTTGATATTGCCCACAATACCAGTGAAGATAAAGATATGATCAAGATAGAAACACAACTAGTGTCAAAAGTATGCCGTTATTACATGGGTTACGGCAAAGTTGGAAAAATAAGCTATTTTCACCTTCTAACATGCTTGTTTGAACCTGAACCTCAACTTGTTTACAGAGTGGTCTTTGAGCAGTTTACTGCTATGGCAAGTTCTAAGGGAGAAAATATAAATTCATCTTTTTAAAAAGCAGGGAGAAAGGGCAATGTAAAGAAGCATTTGGGAGTTGTCTTCATTTACTCAAGAGCATTGTAATTGAGTATTTGATTCCAACAGTTACATTGATCTGTATTATTTGTACCTGCTGTGGCCTTTGTCTTCCAGCTGGGAATTACTGGTTCCCTGGAAAAAGAGCCACCAGACAAAAAGATCACTGAAGAACCAACCCTACCAAGCTCTGACAGATCTGACCTGGCCACAACATTGAAAAATGTCAAGGTATGAATGTGTCTGCAAACCTGCAGTGTTTTAAGCAAGGTCCAATTCTGCCAAATTTTATGTCTTGTGACAAAGGCAACACAAACATCTTTAAATAAAAATCAGCATATTTAAATTTGTGCAAAGGGATAGCAGCATTTACTGCAAGTATACAGAGTGGTGAGATGGAGTTTTGGCTTTGGGGAGGGGACAGAAGATCAGAGGTCAGTCCCTTTCCCTTCTCCTGGCTTTATCATCCCTGAACAGCAAGTTAAAATTAGGATACAGCATTTTCCCCAGTGTGGGACAGTGTGTTAAAGTTCAATGTGCATCTAAAATAGTTTCATAGACACAAAATTCAGATTAAAAAAACATTGCTCTCCTTTACCCTTATCGCCATCCAGCTATTTCGAGACTTGATTAGTTGTGAACTGCTTTGGAAAGTCTTTGGCGCACCTTTCGTAAACTTACAGCTGTGCAATTTCAAGTCTTTGTAAGTTTCTGGTCTTGTTTGCAGGATGAAGTGATAAAAGAATCCCAGAAAACCAAGGCCACTGCAAATGGATTGTGATGAATGTACTTGACGATGCAAGGAACTCATCACCATGGAGAAACTCTTAAGGGTGGCTTTTTTCTTTCAGTTGGGCAATACAAGACAACTACACCAATGGACATTAAGGAGGGATGGATATATCCCCACGACAGGCTGATGCTTCGTTTAAAATGGGATATCACTCATAAAGCCATCTGTGTATGAAAGCTGCAGCTGAACAGAATCATCAAGTCCCGTTCAATATGAGAAAAGGCAAAATAATCATGAATAATACTATGTATGTCAGCTGTTGATTTGTCTCACTTGACATAGGGCAATGATACTGGAACTGGGATCAGGTAAAGTAATCCCAGTCTGCATAACTACACAATGCACAGAAGGTTCACACTACAATGTAAAAACAGTACCTTCTAGAACATTTCATGAATTCACAAACTGTATGGCATTAGTGGGGGGATACATCCCAAGCCAGACTTTAGTGCAATTTTTTAAAAATTGGCCATTTTAAAAATTGATCACTTTTATGACATATCAACTGGCATATTTATATTTTCTTGTTGCTGCTGCCACTGGGAACAGGGCAAATAGAAAGCACATAAATTTCATGCTAATTGTAGCTGTTGGGTTTGCAGATAAAGTGTGGTTCTTACTGTGTCCTTTTAACAGGGATTGATATTGTGCTGGTAGAGTGCAACAGCACCTAAGCAGGTCACTCTTGACAAAATTGTTCCTTTTGCCAAGATAGCCAAATCCCCAGGTATTATCTATACCCAGGGAAGACTATTTACTGCAGAATGCATCACTTTAAATTATTTTGTCTGGTGCTAAACATGAATTTTGCTTATGTGGTATTGTTTGGTTTGTAGAAATGTTGAAAAAAAAATTAGCTCATCCTTTCCAATTGGAGATGTACTGTTTTATTAATGCATAACTGAATACGTACCTTACTTTGTAAACCTGTCTATCATCTTTGTCATTAGTTGTTCAAAGAGATGATGGAGCCAACACACTGATGTTATGGGATAAAATAAGCAATTTTGTGGAAATGGAAACGCATGTTTTCATTTGCTGTTAACAAAACATATTGACTCAACTCTGGACAACCATTACATGAGTGTAATTGATTTGTGGAGCCACGCCTAATCAACTATAACATTCTGGTTCCTTGAACAAGACCTACCGACTGTCAGTTCACATGCACAAGATGAGCATGCTTGTACCAATGAGTAAATATTGGAACATCTGCCACTTGGTTTTGGAAGGTATGAGCAAGAACTCTAATCCAGTCCTGCTGTTTTCCTAAATGGCAATGATGATCTGCAATTACAAATGCAAACAAATATAGATTGAAAATAATTTTCCATCAGTATTTACTTGTTAATTGAATTCTGGCTGCTGCTTCTGATTGTAGGTACCTTTTACTTAACCCATGTTGCATTTGGTACCAGCTTTACATTCCAAGCCACATTGTGCAACAGTGCCAGATTTCACTAGATGACATGAATGATGGTAAACTTACTCTGCCTTAACAATATTCCACTTCACTGCTGTTGAAATCAGATGAAAGAAATGTCAATATTTCACTGATGATTCTTAAAACTCAATTTTTTAAATTAATTATCATAGAACATCATGGTCAGTGACATTATACCATTGATTTTTGAATTCTAAATTGGAAATGGTCCCTGCTACAACTTGTTAAATGTTGACTGGGTGTTGAGAAGCACTGGATGTTGGGATTGCACTGCCCTGCTCTCATTTTCAACTCTTCTGTTCATAAAAACAAATGTTCAAAATCAGTATTACCACTGCTGAAATCCTGATTTAAAAACATTCACAATAATTCATCTGCACACAGGAGTTGGAAGAAAATCGATCCTGTCTACTTCTCTACACTGTGACTGTTGTCAGTGCCACTGGTCAGGTTGGCAAATGCATTCCTACCCTTAGAGAAGGTGCTGATATACTTCCTCCTTGATGTGCTGTAGCTCGACAGATAAGATAGTAGAAAGCATGAAGAACATAGTTCTTGGAAATTGACTTCCTCTTAAAAATGTTAGGTCAGGGTCACAAGATATTTAAATGTTTTTTTTAAATCTTCATATCTGCCCCCAGCCTACCTACAGCCCACCTGTCCCTGTTATAAACATTCCCCAGGAGGGCTAAATGCCCATCTAAATACCTCACTCAGGTTGATAGATTTATCAGTTTTCCAAGCCTGGGATCACCCAACAGTTGAGGGTTAGGTGAGAAGAGCTTTGGAGAGGTGGTAAGTGCTGTTGTGCAATCCTTGTAGGCCAGGTGAAGGAACAGGAATGTTTCTTGTCCCTCCCAAGCCCCCACTCATAGGGAAAACCTCTGGAATCAGTGTTTACTCGGTAGTGACTGCCTCACCCCGAAAAGCATCCGAATTGTGGCCGTCGACACTAATATCTGTTTCCCTCTACAGGTCAGCAACAAAGTGAACTCCACCAGATTACTCCCAATTTACATACGTGGATTGTAGTAACAGACACAGTTATTGTTTCTCATCCATTGATAGAGAAACTAGTAGGCTGCTCTCACTCTCCTCTGACTTCTTCAACAATGTCATTACGTCCCTTAGCTTTGGTTGACGTAAGCACGCCACACACACACACACACCACTATGCTCTATCTTAAAGGAACATTCACCTAGTCTGATGTAGTGATCCGGACGGGAGGGAAACAGTTGATCTGAAAGCACAATGGACTTATTGCACTGTGAGCTTTGATTCTAAATTCAAATCATGTGACCTTTCAGTTCAACACAATCACCATGAAATAATTTTGCTCAATTATTGCTGAAGAAGTATGATTTGAATGGTGGACGTGGGCGTCCCTGTATAATTTGGTTTGGATATTAATTGGTAGTTTGTTGGGAAAAATGGGCTCATGTTGGCTCAGCAGCTCTGTGGAAGGAAATTGCTATATATATGTTGTCCACATGAGGGCAGTTGTGAGCATTGATCGCAACAGCAGCCAAAATCAGGGCTCTTTCTGTTGGAGTTACAGCTTTCACGTATGGTCTTGTAATCAGCAAATCTCAGGCTAAGATTCCCAGGAGGATGAAGCAGTTTGATGGTTTCCATCTTTATTGCCCAACCACTTCTAAAAATACTGACCTATCGGCCAGAACAGGTTGTGCTGAGATACTGGCATTCATGGATTCTCCCACACCTCTCTTTATACACAACAGACAAAAGTGAAACCCAGGCACATAAAATACTTAGACAGCTTGTCAAAAACTTGGCCAAAAAGGTTTTAAGAAGATTCTCAAAGGAGGAGAAAGAGGCGGAAAGGCAGAGGTCAAAGAACCTTAGGCTTTTACATCAGAAGGTAGGGCCGGCAGGTCTGGATGGAGGTGTACAGATATCTCGGGTGATGCGCGGAGAAGGTATCGAGGAGTTGGGGAAGGGAAGGAGAAGGAACAACGCTGTTGGGATTCAAAGACAAAGATTAGGGTTCCCTCTCTTTCAATGTTTTTCCTCAGGTCCTCATTACTTCGACACCTCCCACCAGGACTGCAGGCTGAGGAGATCAGAGACTATAACTAGGCACCCAACCTCTCCAACAACATTGCTACATAGTGGGAAAGTGTTGTGTGATTAGACACTGCATGCTCGGGTGTCATCGTCCTACAGGTTATGGGTTTGTTTTGGAGATGAGAATTGTAACAATTAGTTTGGTCCTCGCACCAAATGTGTCCATTGGCTGTGAAGAACTTTCATATGTCCTGCAAGGTTGAGGTGAAGGTCTTTCTTGTTTTATTCCTTGCATCATATGTTTATACATTGATACGTTCATTGCTTTACCAGTACTTGGACACAAACATGAAGTCATAATTACAGGTATTAATATCATCAGTATTCTGTTACATGTTCACATTTATTTGTTTACTTCAGGTGTTAAAGCAAGCCACAACACACATTAGACTTCACAGCCATAACAAAACATCTAGTCAAAAATATTCTTAAATTCCTTTCCAATTATAAAACCACAGGGCTCTTTCTAAAAAAATATGTATTCATTTCTCGAGCTGTGGGTGTCGCTGGCAAAACCAGCATTTATTGCCCATCCCTAATTGCCCGTGAGAAGGTGGTGGTGAGTCACCTTGAACAGCTGCTCTCCCTCTGGTGAATGAATATATCTGAAAGAGGTTTATTCTTCATTTATAAAACACAGCATTCCTTCATTGCTCCTTATGAATCTGGCCACTCAGGACACTAAATAAATCTCTGCTCTGCTAGACTTGGAAAAACCCTGACACAATCTCCATTTCAAAATAGAGCCCTGCCCATCCTTGCTATTTGGTTCCTTTGGTAAATGTTTCAATATTGGCCATATTCATCACTTTCTGATATGTCTAGACTGTGTTAAACTTAATGTCTCTGCCTCCAGTCTGCTGCTTGCCCAATAACTTCTTTCCAGCTTTGAGTTCGTATTTGCTTATTCCCACTTTGTCCACTATTGGACTGTGGAAGCGCTTTATAGAGAAAGATTAATTTCCTGTATTGAAAGCTGAACCCATCTCACAGCGCATAAAATACTGGAAATGGCAGCTTCAGCCTTCCTGTTTCAGGTTGATGAACTTTGATCAGAACTAGGAAAAGTTTCTAACAGTCCCCTTCTCTCAAGCTTGTTTTCTCACTTTTCTCATTCTGATAACCTGTTTCTTTCTCTACAGACGCCGCCTGACATGCTGAGTATTTGCAACATTCAGATTTCCAGAATCTACATTTTATTTTTAGTTTTTAGATTACTTCCACACTTTGTCCCATCCAGCCCAGCCATGCCCGAGTATTATGGGACGTCCTGAACATTTACGCTCCTTTTACTGTCCTGTGTCACTTTAAGCCTTCAGCTGGATTTATTTACAGTTTGCTTCTAGTAAATAACTCATTTTGCAATCAAAATAATGCTGATTCTAATTCAGAACAGATTTAACCGTATCTTCAATGACAATGACCTGATTTATCAGGACTTTACCACTGCTCCAATCTTCCGTGCTCGATACTGTCGACATGTGGACAATCGATATACAGCCACATCTATATAAGGCTTATTCAAAGTGCCACATCATGATGCCAACTTCAAATTCAATCTTTAAAGACAAAATTACTAACAGAATGACCAAATCAAGTTGTGATAACAGAGCTTACTGACTTGCTTTTATTCCCTGGAGTATGGATGATTGATTGATTGAATTGAACTGATTGAAAGGATCTGAAGGAGACCAGAACAAAGACATACGTCTGCCAGCACATTTAGAGATTTTTACACCAAAATAATAATGGATCTCCGGCCCTGTCCTGATATTGGGTCAACAAAAGTGTTAAAACTGAGACTAATTGACCTCTGTGGAATCCACCATGGCCAACTCATGCCTCACAACTTTGTAGTTAGTTTGTTGAGATTTAAGAAACTGTTTTCTGATTGAACTAAATTATTTTAAACCTTTATATAAAATTCTATCATATTGTGATCACTCTTCCCACCTTAGACCTAAACTAAGTTGGGGTCACATGAGGTCCACTTGTTTCTGTGGAGGAGATAAAGTCAGAAGTCCTATGCAATACAGAAGGGATTTTAAATTCTTCTTGTTGTCTTCGTATCCCAGACCAGCCTCTCCCTCCTGATTCATGTAGCCTGCTCCAGGCCCATAACCACCCACATTTCTTTGCTCATCCAACTTTGGGTACTTGAGGATCCCACACGCCATTGGCACCCTGCCCGCAGCTGCTAGGCCTCGAGCTCTCGGACTTCCTCTCTAAACCTTCATTTTACGAGTCTCCGTAAAACCTGTCAGTTTGCCCAAGTTTTGCTCTCCCGTCCCACCCTGTGTGTCGAATGTCATTCGTTAATTCTCCTGTGGAACATAGAAAAATAAGAAATAGAAGTGGAAGTAAGCCATTCAACTCTTCATTCACCATTCAATAAGATGCAAGGTATTATTCCGTT
This sequence comes from Pristis pectinata, assembly GCF_009764475.1. Classification (NCBI taxonomy): domain Eukaryota; kingdom Metazoa; phylum Chordata; class Chondrichthyes; order Rhinopristiformes; family Pristidae; genus Pristis; species Pristis pectinata. The sequence continues at coordinate 18,667,746 of NC_067433.1, read as the reverse complement.
CAAGGTACTACACAAATGCAGGTGTGGTTGTCACATTTCATACTGGTTTGGAAGGAGCTTCAAATATTTTCTCTCACATTTGAGCCCACCCAGGATTTGGTATCAAGGGAGCTCAATGGAATCAATATAATATTCCCTCACTGAAACACAAGACTCTTTGTGTTCAAGGCTCCCCCAGAACCTTAGTGAACTATAAATGTTCACTTGGACACTTGACCAACTCGAACACAAAAATTGGCAGAGTTGTTGAAAGTGATGAAGGTTGTCAAATGATACAGCAGGGTATGGATCAGTTGGGAATGTGGGCAGAGAAGTGGCAGGTGGAGTTTAATCCGGACAAGTGTGAGGTGTTGCATTTTGGGAGCTCCAACGCAAAAGGAAAGTATACAGTAAATGGCAGGACCCTTAGGAGCCTTGATGTACCGAGGGATCTTCGGGTGCAAGTCCAGAGCTCCCTGAAAGTGGCAACACAAGTGGTAAAGAAGGTATACGGCATGCTTGCCTTCATCAGTCAGGGCATTGAGTACAAGAGTCAGGAAGTCATGTTGCAGCTGTATAAAACTTTGGTTGGGCCATCTGGAGTATCGTGTGCAGTTCTGGTCACTGCACTACAGGAAGGATGTGGAGGCTCTGGAGAGGGTGCAGAAGAAGTTCACCAGGATGTTGCCTGGATTGACATGTATTGGATAATAAGGAGAGGCTGGACAAACTTGGATTGTTTTGTCTGGAGCATCGGAGGCTGAGGGGAGACCTGATAGAAGTACCTAAAATTATGAGAGGCACAGATAGTGTAGACAGGCAGTGTCTTTATCCCAGGGTGGAAATAGAACATAAAACATCGAACACTACAGCACAGTACAGGCCTTTTGGCCCGCAATGTCGTGCCGACATTTTATCCTGCTCTAATATCTATCTAACCCATCCCTCCCAAATGTTAACCCTTCCTTCCCATTTCTCTATCATTCGTGTGTCTATCTAAGAGTCTCTTAAATGTCCCTAATGTATCTGCCCCCACAACCTCTGCCGGCAGTGCGTTCCACACACCCACCACTCTCTGTGTAAAAGAACTTACCTCTGACATCCCCCTTATACCTTCCTCCAATCACCTTAAAATTATGTCCCCTCGTGTTAGCCATTTTCATCTTGGGAAGAAGTCTCTGACTGTCTACTCAATCTATGCCTCTTATCACCTTGTACACCTCTATCAAGTCACTTCTCATCCTCCTTCTCTCCAAAGAGAAAAGCCCTAGCTCACTCAACCTATCCTCATAAGACATGCTCTCCAGTACAGGCAGCATCCTGGTAAATCTCCTCTGCACCTTCTCTAAAGCTTCCACATCCTTTCTATAATGAGGTGACCAGAACTGAACACGGTGTCAAATACTAGACAACAACCTTAAAGTGAGAGGGGGAAAGTTTAAAGGAGATTTGCAGGGCAAGTTCTTTTACACAGAGAGTGGCGGATGCCTGGAACAGGCTGCCAGGGGAGGTGGTGGAAGCACATACAACGGCAACACTTAAGATGCATTTAAACAGACAGATGACCAGGCAGGGAATGGAGGAATGTGGACCATGTGCAGGCAGAGGGGTTTAGTTTTATTTGGCATCATGGTCGGCACAGTGGTCCGAAGGGCCTGATCCTCTGCTGTACTGTTCTGTCTCTTTGTTTCTAAATGGCCTTCATTAACATATATTCTCCTCCCAGTAACTACTTGTTCAGTTTCACCCATCACCGATTTAATTAGTCTTCCAGTACCTTGCACGTCACATCTTAAATGGCATGGCTCTATTATAGTTGACTGTTATTGACTTCCTGGCTGTAATGTCAGGAACGAACCAGCTAATCAATATTTTACATTAGGAATATCAGCGAGGGTTGTATTAGTTGGTTATCCTAATTACATCCTAAGCAGACACTAAGTACTTATTCTAGTAATTAGTCTGACGCTGGGAACTCTTGTGTACTTCACCCACCCCCAGTCCCCAGCCACACTTGTCTCTAAGACAAGCACACTCTGAAACCTTACCTGCCCTTGCTGTTTTCTGTACACCTCTCTCCTCATGTTCCCTGCCCTTCACAGCAGAGACAGGCCTTGTCACGGGGAAATAAATGTTCTCAAAACATTACTTTTGTCATGGGAGTCCTTTACTTTAGACTGGTGCAGTGAGGTGTTCAAAGTAGAAGTTCAATCTGGGTTCAGAATGGTGTACAGGTAGTTGTACAAATCTGAAGCGGGAAGCAATTGAAATAGTCGTAGAGTCACAGAAATACCCTTTGGCCCATCGAGTCCATGCTGACCATCAACAACCCATTTACGCCAATCCTACCCGAACCCATTTTTATTCTCCTGACACTCCCAGCAACTCCCCACGGATTCTACCCCTCACCTACACACTCAGGACAATTTACAGTGGCCAATTAACCGACCAACCCGTACATCTGTGGGATGTGGGAGGAAACCAGAGCACTTGGGGGAAACCCACGCAGTCACAGGGAGAACGTGCAAACTCCACACAGACAGCGCCCAAGGTCAGGATTGAACCCGGGTCTCTGGAGCTGTGAGGCAGTGACACTACCCGCTGCACCACTGTACCACCGTACCACCTGAAGGATATAAAATTCTGAGTGGCGTGGGCATGTTAAACAGGAAGGAGCTCTTTCCCTTGACAGAGAGGCCAGTAACTGTGGGCATGGATTTACATTAATTAGTGGAAAGAGCAGCAGGAAAAGCTACTTCACTCTGAGTGGTGGGGTGTCTGCACCTCACTGCCTGTAGGTGTGCTGGAGACAGAACCCCTCAGCACACTCACACTGTATCTGTCGAAAACTGTAACCCACAGGACTACAGACTGAGAGCTGGGCAGCACAGCAAAATGGGCCGAACGGCCTCCTCCCATGCTGTAACTTTCTACGATGGGGTAATGATAAATTCCTGTCATAATGGGGAGGGGAGAAAGGGGAAGGGTTGGGAGGTGCTGAAAGAGGAGCTCCAAGTGACGGCTCTTCAGGAATGCGGAGCAAGTTCCTCGACCGCTGCACAGCCAAGGACGGGCTGATAAAGGAGGGCCGAGGTCTGAGGTACTTGTCCCTAGTTCCGCTGAGTTATTGCTGGTCACTTTCCCATCTGCATCAACAGGAAATCCATGCAGTTAATACAACAAACGCTGAGGTTGCCAATAGCGGAGGGGGGAGTGTAATTAAATGCTCACAACCAGCCCTTATAGACTCTCTCAGCCACACATAAAAAAAACAAGAGCAGGGTTATCCATCAAACTCAAAACTGGTCAGTTCACCAAAAGGGTAGCATCTGGTTTCCACACATAAAGTAAGTTACAGAGTTCCCCAGGGCCCGCGCAAGGGGTAATGCACAAATGTTATTTGTACAATGAAGTTATAGACACGATTAAAGACCTTTTGTGTTGCATGGCTCAGTGAGTGGGGTCCGGTTGAACCTGTGTACATGAATTAATGTACAGTTCCAGGCGCAGATGGTGTGGCCTTAGGCACAGGGAGTAGTGGCATGGGATTGTACATGGCCATTCAGCCCAGCCTCTCCATTTCAACCTCTGGGCAGGCGCGGTAGTGTAGCGGTTACCATAACGCTATTACAGTGCCAGCGACCTGGGTTCAATTCCGGCCGCTGTCTGTAAGGAGTTTGTACGTTCTCCCCGTGTCTGCGTGGGTTTCCTCCGGGTGCTCCGGTTTCCTCCCATATTCCAAAGACGTACGGGTTAAGAAGTTGTGGGCATGCTATGTTGGCGCTGGAAGTGTGGCGACACTTGCGGGCTGCCCCCAGAACACTCTACGCAAAAGATGCATTTCACTGTGTGTTTCGATGTACATGTGACTAATAAAGAAACCATATCTGTTCTCATCTAAACCTGTTGGCGTGACCCTCTATTACCGTCTCCCTCCCATCCCTGTCCAGCTCCCCAGAAATACCTCAGCACTATTCCCCTAACCCACTGCCTGTGCAAGTGAGCTCTACAACGTGATTACCTGTGGGACTGAGCCCCACATTCTTACTGCTCATTGGGTAAAAATGTTCCTTCTAAATTCCATATCGGTTACTATCTTGTATCTTCGGAAGTCGAAAAGTCTGAAGGTAGATAAGTCACCTGGACTGGATGGACTACTCCCCAGGGTTCTGAAAGGGGTAGCTGAAGAGATTGTGGAGGGGTTAGTGGTGATCTTTCAAGAATCGCCAGATTCAGGAATGGTTCCAGAGGACTGGAAAATCGCAAATGTCGCTCCACTCTTTAAGAAGAGAGGGAGGCAAAAGACAGGAAATTATAGACCAATTAGCCTGACTTCAGTGGTTGGTAAGATGTGAGAGTTCATTATTAAGTATGAGGTTTAGGGTACTTGGAAGCACATGATCAAATTGGCTGAAGTCAACATGGTTTCCTTAACGGGAAATCTTGCCACACAAATCTATTGGAATCCTTTGAGGAATTACCAGGCAGGATAGACAAAGGAGAGTCAGTGGATGTTGTTTACTTGGATTTTCAGAAGGCCTTTGAAAAGGTGCCGCACATGAGGCTGCCAAACAAGATGGGAGCCCATGGTATTACAGGAAAGGTACCAGCATGGGTAGAAGATTGGCTGACTGGCAGAAGGCAAAGAGTGGGAATAAAGGGGGCCTTTTCTGGTTGGCTGCCAGTGACGAGTGGTGTTCCTCAGGGGTCGGTGTTGGGTCCGCTACTTTTCACGTTATATGTTAGTGATCTGGATGAGGAATTGATGGCTTTGTGGCCAAGTTTGCGGATGATACAAAGATAGGTGGAGGGGCAGGGAGTCTGCAGAAGGACTTGGACAGGTTAGGAGAATAGGCAAAGAAGTGGCAGATGAAATACAGCATGGGAAAGTGTACGGTCATGCACTTTGGTAGAAGGAATAAAGGCGTAGACTGTTTTCTAAATGGGGAGTGAATTCAGAAATCAAAGGTGCGAAGGGACTCGGGAGTCCTAGTGCAGGATTCCATAAAGGTTCACTTGCAGCTTGAGTCGGTAGTAAGGAAGGCAAATGCAATGTTAGTATTCATTTTGAGGGGACTAGATTATAAAAGCAATGATGTTATGTTGAGGCTTTATAAAGTGTTGGTCAGACCACATTTGGAGTATTGTGAGCAGTTTTGGGCCCCATATCTAAGGAAGGATGTGCTGGTATTGGAGAGGGTCCAGAGGAAGTTTACGAGAATGATCCCGGGAATGAAAGGGTTAACATATGAGTTGTTCTGGGCCTGTACTCACTGGAGTTCAGGAGGATGGGGTGGGGGGTGAGTTCTTATTGAAACCTACCAAATATTGAAAGGCCTGGATAGAGTGGACGTGGAGAGGATGTTTCCAGTGGTGAGAGAGTCTAGGACCAGAGGACACAGCCTCAGAATAGAAGGATGTCCCTTTCGAATAGAGATGAGGAGGAATTTCTTTAGCCAGAGGGAGGTGAATTTGTAGAATTCATTGCCACAGATGGCTGTGGAGGCCAAGTCATTGTGTGTATTTAAAGCGGAGGTTGATAGGTTCTTGATTACTGAGGGTGTTAAAGGTTACAGGGAGAAGGCAGGAGAATGGGGTTGAGAGGGAAAAATTAGTCAGCCATGATCGAATGGCAGAGCAGACTCGATGGGCCGAACGGCCTAATTTTGCTCCTATGTCTTATGGTATCCACGGCCACTGGAAACTTTCTCTCTGCATCCTCTCAACCAAACCTGTGCCATTTAGGAAATGCCTCAGCCCTTCCTTTCTCTAGAGAAGGGAGCTGGGAGATAACAAGGTGTGCGGGAGTCACTGGGGGACTGGGAGGGGTGGGGGTGAACCTGCAAGCCCCCAGTCCTCGGCTACCCTTCACTGATACCCCCTCCTGTGTTGAGGGACACAGAGCTGACGCACAACAGCACTTATTGTTACCTCCTCACCCTGTTTCTCAATGCCTGCCTAGCCTTCCTCCACCTTCCCTTGTCTCTCCCATAGGTTGCCAGCTCTCTTTATTCCTACGGCCTCATGATTACCCCCCAGATTTAACCCCTCCACCACTGGCGACCAAGCCACCACTGGAAACCTCTCTACCTCTCCATCTGCCATTTAGGAAATGTCTCAGCCCTTCCTTTCTCTAGAGAAGGGGCAGGCACGGTAGTGTAGCGGTTAGCATAACGCTATTACAGCGCCAGCGACAAGGTTCAATTCCAGCCGCTGTCTGTAAGGAGTTTGTACGTTCTCCCCGTGTCTGCGTGGGTTTCCTCTGGGTGCTCCGGTTTCCTCCCACATTCCAAAGACGTACAGGTTAGGAAGTTGTGGGCGTGCTATGTTGGCACCGGAAGCGTGGTGACACTTGTGGGCTGCCCCCATCACATCCTCAGTAATGCAAAAAGATGCATTTCACTGTGTTTCGATGTACATATGACTAAAAAATAAATATCTTTTTTTAACCTTCGCCTTGACAGCTACTTATCTGACCGGTCACCAGTTCTGATTTCTCCTTCCTGAGTTGGTGTCTGACCCACTCCTGTGAAGCACCTTGGAATGGGTTCACACCGGGGGGGGAAGTGCGAGTTGTTTTTATGTCCCTGTGGATATCAGTGTGTACCACAACGGTCTCCATGTTAGAAGATGTAGAGTTACGTATGTCAGGATAGTGGATTCTCCAACTCAGAGACGATTTGAGCATCACATCCTAGGTAGATGCTGCAATGCAGTACTGAGGAGTGTGTGTTAAACTGAAGGCCTGTCTGCGCCCTGAGGTGGGTGTTAAAAGACTCCAAGCACATTTCTGAAGGGGGCTTGTTGGGCCGGGAGTGCCTGTTGCCGTGCTGTATGAATAATGTTTGAAAGTTTTTAAAGGTATCCTGGCCGATACTTAACTCCCCGTCAACATCTTCCAAACACACCCAAGGTAATCCGGTCATTTACTCCTCCCCAGGACCTTGCCATGCACGAGTTGACTGCTGTGTTCACTACACGAACATCAGTCATTGTACTTCACAAAGGAGTCATTGGCCCTGAAGTGTTTGGGGTAATCTCAGAGGAGTGTGGGAGGCCCCGTGTCAGGGTGAGTCTCCTGTTAAAACGCAAGAGTTTTCACACTTCTCTCTCATTCAGCACTGAGGGTAAACACGTCTTCAAAATGCTGTGATGATTAGAGTGGGCCCCCCTCTGTCGGTGGGTCAGGGCACGCTCTCAGATCACCTCTGGCAGCTATTTATTTGCCTGTGCTGTGATGGATGGTGTAGCTGTGACCTGTGCGCTCTGGGTAAACAGACATTAGGCAGAGGTTGGGTCCAATTTCCTGGGTGAGTGGTTCAGGCCCCGTACAAACTGCACAACCCCACCCCCAACAGGCAGAACCACAGGGAACCTGGTTCACTTGGGCAATTCTTTACCTCCTTTGACGTTGTTACCCCTATAACCCCAGAGTCCAGACCAGAGGGCTGTAGTACTGGGTCTAGTAGAGACACAGCCCTTCCTGCCATTAAACCAGCTAAAAGCCCATCACTTATCAGCACAGGGTTTAACATGGGTGCAGCCTAGGGATTGTTGGGACTTTGCTTTGTTGGTCCAACTGGAAGATCTCCTGTTCTTCTCTCACCCTGGCAGACCTCTGCTCTCCAGCCAGCAGCTGGTGTGGAGAGATAGTGACAGGCAGCCCCTGAACCAGGGCCGGGCTCCACTCCAACCGGGGCTGGTGGTTGCAGGAAGCTTGGATGTGCTGGATCACGGGGCAGGAGCAGGCGAAGGCGCCTCAGGCTCCTGTAAGCTCCCTCAGAGACCAGCAGAGACCAGAAAGTCCGCCTGTGCTTCCAGCTGGCTGCCACCAGGTGGGGATGGTCCTACACGTGCGACACGAGCTTCCCAACCTGGTTCCATCATTGATCACTGAGCCAGAGTGGCACAGCACAGAAACAGGCCCTTCGGCCCAAAACCTTCCTGCCGACCTGTTTGCCCATCTAAACTAATCCATTTGCCTGCAAAATCTGTTTAAAAATCTGTAAAAGATCTGTAAAAATCTGTAAAATTCTCTGTCAATTCCCAGTCACCTGTCCTGTGTCTTTGACTGATTCCGTCTGTTCTACCCATCTCCCCTTGTCCACCCTCTGTGTCTGCTCCTCTCTCTCTGTGACTCTCCTCTGATCCTCTCCTACATGCTCACTGCCTTTCTCTCTATTTGCCTTTGTCTAGCTCTCCAGCTCTCTCTCTCTTTCTGTCTCCTCTCTGCCTCTGCCTCTCTCCTCTCTCTCTCACCCTCTCTCTCTCTCAGGCACACCCTCTCTCTCTCTCTCTCCCTCCCTCTCTCTCCCTCTCTCCCCCCCTCTCTCTCTCCCTCCCTCTCTCTCCCTCTCTCCCCCTCTCTCTCTCTCTCTCTCCCTCCTTGAGCTTGGTGGTATGTGCTTTCAGACTTTTGTATCTTCTTCCCAATGGGAGAGGGGAGAAGATAGAAGGTCCGGGGTGGGTGGGGTCTTTGATTATGCCGGCTGCTTTAGCAAGGCAGCAAGAAGTGTAGACAGAGTCCATGGAGGGGAGGCTGGTTTCCATGATGTGCTGAGCTGTGTCCACAACTCTCTGCGGTTTCTTGTGGTCACGGGCAGAGAAGTTGCCGTACCAAGCCGTGATGTATCCGGATAGGATGCTTTCTATGGTGCATCGATTAAAGTTGGTGAGAGTCAAAGGGGACTTGCCAAATTTCTTTAGCCTCCTGAGGATGTAGAGGCGATGATGAGCTTTCTTGGCCGTGGCGTCTACATGGTTGGACCAGGACAGTTCACTCCTAGGAACTTGAAGCTCTCAACCCTTTCGACCTCAGCACCATTGATGTAGACAGGAGCATGTACACCGCCCCCCTTCCTGAAGTCAATGACCAGCTGTTTTGCTGACATTGAGGGAAAGGTTGTTGTCATGACACCCTGTCACTGAGCTCTCTATCTCCTTCCTGTGCTCTGATTCATTGTTGTTTGAGATTCAGGACCTCCTGGAATTTACTATTACTTGGAGACACCGGAGACTGCAGATAGTGGAAACTGGAGCAACACACTGCTCCACTGGAAACTGGAGCAATTCAGCGGGTCAGGCAGCATCTATGGAGGGAAATGGACAGTCGACGTTTCGGGTCGAGACCCTTCATCTGGACTGGAAACAAAGGGGGAGATGGCTGGTATAAAGAGCTGGAGGGGAGGGGCTGGGCAAGAGCTGGCAGGTCATAGGTGGATCCAGGTGAGGGGGGTAATAGGCAGGTGAGGGATATATTACTTGGGTGGGGGAAGGTTGGTTGGGCATGGACCAGGCCATCTTTTTACCCCATAATCTCCAGGCTCTGAGCTTTGGAGCAGGGTGAACCCCGTGCTGATCAGGTAACAGGGAGGAAGTTCTTGGGCTCTACAACAACAACTTGCTTTTAACCTGGTGAAAGGGCCCAACTCGCATTGGTGCGGCGGGTAGAACCACTGTCTCACAGCGCCAGAGACCCGGGTTCAATCCTGACCTCGGGAGCTGTCTGTGTGGAGTTTGCACGTTCCCCCTGTGACTGGGTGGGTTTCCTCCCACATCCCAAAGGCATGTGGATCGGTGGGTAAACTGGCCGCTGTAAATTGGTGTATGTTAATGGGGAAAGAATCAAAGGGGAGCTGATGGGGTCACGGTGAGGGAGAAGGAGTTGTGACAAGGGGAATGAGCCAGATGGGAAGGCTCCCCTGGGAGCTGGCATGCAATCAGTGGGCTGAATGGCCTCCTTCTGCCAGCCCTGGCGTGTGGTGCTGGCTCAGAGGTGTCTGTCCGAGACCCCAGCCCCCAGCTCCCAGTCCCCAGTCCCCAGCTCCCAGCTCCCAGCTCCCAGTCCCCAGCCCCCAGACACCCAGCTCCCAGCTCCCAGTCCCCAGCCCCCAGCTCCCAGCTCCCAGCTCCCAGCCCCCAGCTCCCAGTCCCCAGCCCCCAGCTCCCAGTTCCCAGTCCCCAGCCCCCAGCTCCCAGTCCCCAGCCCCCAGCCCCCAGCTCCCAGCTCCCAGCTACCAGTCCCCAGCCCCCAGCTTCCAGCCCCCAGCCCCCAGCCCCCAGCCCCCAGCTCCCAGTCCCCAGCCCCCAGCCCCCAGCTCCCAGCTCCCAGCCCCCAGCTCCCAGCTCCCAGTCCCCAGTCCCCAGCTCCC